>NW_027286985.1:69869051-70296551 GCF_022747635.1 Hetaerina americana
GGAAAAGGTAAAAAATGAACCAAGGGAAAACAGACGAAGAAGTACTAGGGACGCAAAGGAGAGGAGAAATCCAAAGGATAAAGGCAAGGTGGTTAAAGATCATTTTAATGTGGGATGGAATGTTGATGACTGTGATAGAGGGTATTACTCTTGGCTGACTCGGAAGGGATAGGAAAAGATAAGCATGCTTGATAGAATGAATGGAGACAGAAAATGTAGAATTGATGGACAATTTAACGTAGTTTGTGGATCAGGTTAGTGTAGCGATGATCAGCCTATGCCCATTCAAATCCTACCTTAAACGGTGGACTTCCAGTATTAATAATAAAGCTTCTAGATTGCGTAAGAATGTTACCACTGAACCTATCTGGCATAGGTGTATTCTCCAAGGATGTGTGAAAAATAATGCATTTTCGATTAATTAAAATGAAGTGACATTTTACTTTCTCACAACGCAATTTCAATATGCCAATATTCAAGGCCTGCGTTAAATATTATTTCCCTCTAATTAAGGTATCTGTTGAAACTAGCTTTATAAATTACAATTTTATAATGTATTTTAATATGAAACGTTTCCGCAAAGTAAAGCCTAAGACAATATTTTATTATTTCAACCCCAGTCATCAATTCTATCGTGCGATTGGCCACTTTACACGTCATCTTTTAACAACCAATCAAATTAACTGTGTTTTATTCTTGATTCTCCTGCGAAATATTTGTGTAGTCCTGAAGTGTGTGGTATTGAATGAGGTAAATTAGCGCTTGTCGAATCTTTTAGAAGAAGAAATCCGATGCACGTATTATAGACGACCCATCTTCGTAATTGGCGAAAATTAGGAAGACAAGCTCTATCTTTTCCACATATTCTTTTCGGAAGATGTTACTCCCGCATTTTGCACTAGCACTTCGTAATATTTGAGTATCAGGTCCTACCAACGTATTATCTTTTCCAAACGAGTTAAGCGTTTTAATGAATTGATGGTTTCCGGCGTAACTTTACGGAATCGATTCATTTTAGAAATGAAAAAATAGTGACTTTGTGATTCTACAGAAAATTAATTACGATACGACTCGGGTTTCGACGTTCGGTGTTCCACGTTTTCGGTGTGCAGGGTATGAAGATGACGTTGAACGTCGAAACCCAGGTCGTATCGTAATAAATTTTCTGTAGAATCACAAAGTCACTATTTTTTCATTTCCGCTTTAATGAATTTATCTGGATAAATCTGAGCAACCTGGAACTTGCTATTCGTAAATATTGTTCACGAAACACAAAATCAAATAATGTGTATAAAACTAATTTTTCAAAAAGGGCAGTTAGTTTCCCATGTATCCCATATAATATATTTGTCTGCATCCCTATATTTTTGTCAAGACATATATTTAATTAATAAAGAAACTTAAGCTTCATTGAACGATTGGAACACGCATATTGCTCACTTATCAGACAATCGGTGACCATTATCTAACCCAAGACTAGCGGTGGAGTCCCGCAGTACTTAAAAGACAGATAAATTGACAATTCTATTGCATCAGTTTTCCCATAATGCATTATGTATCATAAGTTATCGTAAAAAGACCAAACATTTATCGTGCAGTTGCCTTAATAAATACAGAAATGTCATCTACGGCTTCAATTAACACGGGAGGGCTAGTCTTCAATAGTTCAAGATATTTTGAACTATAAATTAACACGAAGAGCAAATGAATCATCATTTGTTTTTAATCTTTAGATAGGGAGCTGAAATCCTCTACTCCCTCGCCCTCCCTTGAGAAAGGGAACACCAATCCTGTTACTTATCTTGCTCTTATTCAGTTCCTAAATTCAATTCCCCTTTCAGGCATTTTTTTTAACTTCACCTGTAGTAGTATCTGTCAATCCTCTCCTCGAATAACTATCGCTTGTCATCCCATGAAGACCTCTTTCGACAAAAGAGGGAACTCTCAAGACGGAGCAAGTGAGAGGAAATGATTTAGGAAACTTCAGGAATTTTTCATGAATTAAAATAAAAAATCGATTTGCGAATGTTCAATAATAAATACAGTTCCTGGTGTGACTTGGTGGTGGATGTTCAAAATATACTACCAGCCCCCGCAAGTGAAGCCAAAAGGCCCCCGTGCAGGCAGTGGTAACACGACCACAAGGGGATACTCATCTCCAGATCGTCGCATATATACGTACCAGTACATGAACGTATACATATTTATTGGCTTTTCATCCCACCATTGATGCGGATCAAATCGACTCGGGAAGAGTATTGTCCCCGTCTCCCATCAGTCTGTCCTCCCATTTAACCCCTCCCACTTCCTCCTCGCCTTCACCCGACTACCCCCCCCCCCCCAATGTTCCTCCCTGCAGGAAGTTCAACCCCTCCATCCTTCACCGATGCCTCCACTCACCACTCTTCCACCCCACGTCGCTTCCAACCACAGGCCCCGCCTCTTCTGCCACCCCCCCAGACTCTCTCCTTCCACCCCAGCCCCTTTCGTCGCCATCCTATAACCCTTTTCCCTTCGCCACCTCCCCCTTTCACCCCCCCCTCTCACCCCCAACCTATGTGCCTCTTACAATACCCTCGGCACCGGAATCCAGATATCACATAATTATTGTTCCACAGTCGTCGTCTTGACTCCAATCTCCCTCCACCCTCCCCACTCATCCTTCCCTTTACTCTCTTCTCTAACTCTGATCCCAAGTCGGTCGGTCGTTGATGCGGAGGGATCTCTATATTTCTTCTTCTTTTTCTTTTTTTTATATTTTTATGAAAAGGAACAGCTCTCGTTCAATCTTCCGTCTCGAGATGGGATGGGGAAGCTTCGTCGAAATATTCCCATCCAGATGAAAGCCCCCCCCCCACCCAACTCGCCGCGCGATGAGACGCCGCGAACAAGAATGATGCGCGCCACCTCGAATCGGTGTGCGAATGGCTCGTTGCTAGTGTCGCAAGGGGCGTTCCTTAATGATGCGACACAAAGGGTATCGGGGAAAGTCAGAATTACTACACCGAGTCTTACCCAAACAATCGTTTATTATACAAAATACAATTGAAATGCACCATTTACAAAGTTATACGCAATTTATGGATGGCTAGACCCTCAGTACACCAACGCGCGTCCGTCAGGAAGGGGGTATGGCAGGGCGGACGCAGTCACGACACGCAAAACCTGGGCAGAGCCCTCGTCCGAAGTTGAGTCAGAAAATAGGACACGCTGTCGCGACAAGCGCAACATAGCCGAAGCATCGTGCCCTACCGGTCACCACCAGATAACCAACTGACCCTTACCTGGGAAAGGGTGTAGGCAGGTTGGACGCGGTCACGACGAACGTAACCTGGGCGGAGCCCTCGTCCAAGATGAGTCAAGAATAGGACACGCTGTCGCGACAAGCGCAACACTGCCGAAGCTTCGTGCCCTACCGGTCACCGCCAGATAACCACTGACTGCTTTTCGCCCCGCGATCAGGGCTTTTATACCCAACTTAGGAGCATTGTTGTTGGTCACGTGGGAGTTTTGGGGAAAAACCCTGGGGAGGAATACTATTGTTGTTGATCGCTTGGAAACATTGTCGTTGGTTGCTTGGGAGTTTTGGGGAAAACCAGGGAGGAATACTATTGTTGTACACCTGCAACAGTGCGTCGTTGATTGCTTGGGGTGGGTAGTCGGAGGAGCCAGGAAGGGAGAACCATGTCGCATACTTGCGACATTACCCCGGTAGCAAATAAAATCAAGGGTCTAACCATTCCAGGAAAACAACATACACAAATTAAAAATACAAAACTTATTATAGAGCACTTGAACATAACCCGAAAATTTTCAACAGCAAGGTAAGCAGGAAAAGTTTTTCACAATCAGTTTTTCCCTTGAAAACAACAATTTTTTACGACACAATACAAATTTGAGAACAGTGGAGCATTGGACACATTCACCATGTTAAGAATATTATCTTTCTGGTTTCGGCTGACTATTCCTGGCAGGTATTGGAAGCCATCATCAGCTGAGCATCTGGGAGGTAAGGTAAAACTCCCATGACCATTCATTCTCAAAACCTGCTGTCATACCAACGTCCGAGCTTCTCACTGTGAATTGTATAGGGGGCCTTAATTATGTGCACACCACATCTCTGAGCAATTTTTACAAATTGCATTTTGAAATCACTCACCGCCAGGTAAAGTGAATCTGTGGTCAATTAAATATTTTGATCGCCATCTACTGATGGGGCCGGAAAAGGGGTGCGCCTCAAAAATCGTAATTTTCTGACTCCTTTGTTGCATGAGTAAAATGACTAGCAGGGCAATCCTTCCAGAGTGCCGCGCTATTTTAACGTGAGCCACCTTGTAAAGGGGTAAAACATCCCTTCCTCAGGCGCCCGTTATGCCAAGCCTGGTGTATTCATTCGCTCCGCTCTCTGGGTCGCCTTTTTTTTAGGAGACCGGGAGCAGGGATAGAAGGTGTTAACACCCCATACTCGGCTAGCATCACCATAGTATTGAGTCATCTGGCTTCATGGGATAGCTGGGAAGAATGCCGGGAGAGAGGGACAAAACTAATTTGTTACAGAGTGAGAAGTTCTTCGGTTTGTAGTACAGCAGTGACCAATCCTTATCACCGGTCAATTGAGCAATCTTCTTTAAGATATATTTAACTTGTGCATTTTGTACCTGCCAGAAAATGCAACCCCAATCTTCTGTTTATACGGATGTATTTGCCTTAAAATATTCACCGTTTACTTAAAATTAACACAAAAAATCCACATTTTATAACCACGTTCTTTGGAATCCCAAATGACTACGAAGTTCTTTACACAGAGAGTTTTTCTTTCCGAGTCCAAAATTGTTCGTATTAACATTCAATCATTGGTCCAATGCTGGTTTAAGGGCAAACATAGCAAGATCACTAATGAATCACTTTTTGGTACACTTAACACAGGGTACACTTAATAATCTTAAACATAGAAACACTTAAACCTAATGCACAAACACTTAATAATCTTGAACATAGAAACACTTAACCCTAATGCACAAACACTTAATAATCTCGAACATAGAAACACTTAACCCTAATTCACAAACACTTATTTCGGCGTGAGGGCTTGGGAAGCTTGCACTCTTAGAGCCCGGCGACGTCGATATATTAATTGTCTGGCCTTATTATGTCTTTTACGTCCTTTAGGGCCAACCTTAGCCTCTACAAGCGTAGAGGGGGAGTCTACATTGTAGGGGAACACATGAGGAGACTCTGGGGAACTAAACGGGTTCTCGACGGATTTCGGTCTGCATCCCTTTGAGGAGAGTCCATGCGAGGGGGATGCCCAAGATTCCTCAAGTTCCCGCATGGTTGCATCCCACCAGCAACGGAATCGGTGCTCTTCGTACCGGTTCTCCTCACCAGACTCTCGGGTGTTGCCATGCAAACTTCCTCCCTCATGAGGCTCTCGGGGTCCTCCACTCCCCAGTTGACTTCCGCGGCTTACTGTAAGGGCGGTGCCGATGGGCTGGCCTTGATCTCCTGGAAGGTTTTGCAGTGTGCTCCCGAAAAGGTCTACCAATCGTCTTAGATGGGCTGCGGTGGTTACTCGGGCCATGCTATAAGGAACAGGAAGTGATTGGTGTGGCAGGAGGACATCGCCCAGGTCTTGGTCTGAGGTTATAATGATGCTGGGGTGGCTTGAATTGAGTATCATCGGGATGTGCCATAGCCGAGCCTCCCTCCGGCTGACTTGAGATGTCAGAGGTGGTGCTCGTCCGGCCAGGGAATTCCTTTTCCAAAAGGGTTTGAGGATGCAAGGGTTCGGGGTCAGGAGGTAAGGTAACCAGGTTCCTCTGGTGGGCAGTAATTAAGCGCCCATTCTGAACGTTCCTTAAATCATAAGTGACTGGGCTCCTCACCTTCTCCACGATATACGGCCCTACCCATCGTGAGACTAATTTTCTAGCTTGCCCTGGTTTTAGCACCATGTTGCGCAGTAAAACTAGCTGTCCTACATTCATCGTTTTTAATTCTAAGTTCCTATTATGCCTGTCATGTTCCGACTCAATATTAACTCTGTTAAAGGCAAGAGCCTGTGCATGGGCTATTTGAAGTCTATGTTTCAAAACATTATCGTAGGGTGGTTCCTCTGCGTATGATTCTAGGGTCGGAGTGAGAATATCGTCCCAAGGCATGTTAAGATCTCTGCCATACATTAGGTAGGCAGGGGAAAATCCCGTGGCTCTGTGTCGACTGTTACGATATGCAAACAATGCGAAGTTAAGATGTTCATCCCAGTCTTTGTGATCTTGAGAAACATAATGAGAGATCACGGCTGCAAAAGACTGATGAGCCCTTTCCAATCTGCCATTCGCCCCCGGATTATAGGGCGAAGTGAAAATAGATTGGATTTTTAACCGTTCACACACCCTTTGCATTAATTTTGATGTAAAATTCGTGCCCCTATCCGTAAGAATATATTTTGGTACCCCATGCCGGCAAATAATATTCTCAACCAGTACTTTCGCCACCGTTTCCGCCGTTTGATTAGGGATCGCAAATGCCTCCGGATAACGGGTAAGATGGTCCTGACAAGTTAAAATAAAGCGATTACCTTTGATTGACTGGGGCAGAGGGCCAATTATGTCTAAAGACAATTTTTCTAGAGGATACGATGCCTCAGTTACCGGTTGTAAGGGCACAGGGACTTCCTTCGACTTCCGTCTCCTGCAGGGTAAACATTTCTGTACATACTCTTGGGTGTCTGTATAACACCCGCTCCAGTGAAATTGTCTACGCACGATCTCTAAAGTTTTATCGACTCCTAAGTGTCCCGCTAGCGGGTTGTCATGGCAACGTTTTAAAATATAATCTCTCATTGACTGTGGTGCACATATCGCAAATTGCGGCTCTGGAGTCTTAATTTGAACTTTATATAAAACGCCTTCTTCATCATAGAAGTAGCTGGGATCATGTTTCATCGCTAGTTCATGGAATTGTCGCAATTCGGGACACTTCGCCTGTTCTAAGGCAATCCGTCGTTTGTCCCAGGCTGGTTCGTACTGTGTCTCGGTTTGCATACTCGAAACTTCGGGGATAGCTACTCGCGAGAGCGCGTCGACGTGAGCTAGTTCCTTACCCGGACGATGTTTGATATCGAATGAATATTCACTCAGCTCCATAACCCACCTGGCTAGTCTCGGTTTTGGTTCTTTTACGGCGAGGAGCCACCGCAGTGGCTTATGGTCCGTGCATAAGGTAAAGTGACGCCCTAATAGGTAGACTCGAAATTTTTTCGTCATTTCTATCACGGCTAAACATTCTAATTCGGTTGCAGAGTAGGATTTTTGGGCTTTATGCAACTGCTTACTAGCATAGGCTACTGGGTGCTCTCCATCTTCCCCTTCCTGGGACAAAACGCCTGCGATGGCAATCGACGAAGCGTCCGTGGTTAAAGTAAATGGCTTATTAAAGTCAGGGAACCTCAGAATGGGGTAGGATGATAGACACTTTCTCAACACTTCAAACGCTTCCTGATGCTCCGTTCCCCAAGTGTATTGCACATCTTTACAAATTAGTTTAGTTAGGGTGCTAGAACTCTCGGCAAAATGGGGAATAAATTTTCGATAATAGCCCACCAAGCCTAAAAAGGATTGCAATTGCCGGACATTTCTAGGCTGTGGAAAATTTTCTATCGCCTCCACTTTCTCTCCCTCGGGCTGCAACCCATCAGCTGAAACGATGTGCCCTAAGAAGGAGACGCGCTTCCGAAATAATTTTGTCTTTTTTGGATTAAGTCTCAAGTTGGCTTTTCTCAACCTTTCGAAAATTTCTCGTAATCCCTCTAAATGAGCCTCGCACGTTCCATCGTACCTTAATATGTCATCTAAGTAAAAGGCACAGCCTTGATTCACGATTCCTGCGAAGACAGTGCTCATCAGTCTCATGAATGTAGATGGTGCGTTCGCTAAGCCGAAGCTCATTCTATTACATTGGAAGTGCCCGTCTGGAGTGCTGAAAGCCGTGTATTCTCTACTATTTTCCTCCATTTCGACTTGCCAGTAACCACTTCCTAAATCCATCGTGGAAAAAAATGCTGCGTCTCCTAACTGATCGAACATCTCATCCATGTTTGGAAGGGGAAAAACTTCTTTTTTCGATACACTATTCAAGCCCCGATAATCTATACACGGTCGGTATTTTACTTGGTCTCCTTGAGTCACTTTCTTTTTGACTAAAATTATTGGCGCTGACCATGGGCTAGTGGACGGAGAAATAACTCCTTGATTCAACATGTCTTGTATGGCTTCATTCAGAGCGGCTCGCTGGGAGTGCGGTACGCGATATGGTTGTTTTTTAATCGGTTTTGAACCACCTACATCAATACAGTGTTTTACGAGTTTTGTCCGACCCAGTCTAACTTTCCCATGTATAAAGATACCTTCGTATTCGCGAATTAGCGCTTTGATTGAATCAATCGCCTCTGGTGGGGCTTCACTAAAATCGACAAGTGACAACAAGTCTTCAATTGCGGGAGGGTCTGGCCAGAAGTTTTCGTCCTCAGCGTCTACCCAGTTAGTGAGGGGTGCCTGAACTTCCTCCCGAAATGGCACCACCTCGACTATATGGCCCTTTTTTAACTTTTGTTCGCTGCTACGAATGTTACAAAGTAATATGGGGACGGTGCCTTCAGGTGACACCGAAGCAATACTCGGCAGAATAAATAAATCTCTCTCGCTTTCCACGACTCGCACCTCTTCGCCTTCAGCCATCTGACTCTTTACCTTCGACAACACAACGGATAACGGCGGTACTCTAATAGATTCCTCTAATATAATTTTGCTCGATCGGCCAATCCCATTACTAGCGCCGGTCTGAATTTCGCGAACTTTGCCATCGCACAAGGGGGCAACCAATCTATCCTCTGTTACTGGCGGAAAAACACAATCATCACCCGACTCCTTTATCCCAACCCGGGAGCCCGTGGAAACCTCAAAGACATCGCCAATAACTTCGTCGCACCGGGGGACAACAAATCGATCCTCTGTTACTGGCGGAAAACCACAATCATCACCCAACTCCTTTATCCCAAACCGGGAGTCGGTGGAAACCTCAAAGACATCGCCAATAACTTCGTCCCTAGCGGTGCAGCCTGATTGCGACGCGGGTGGCACCCTATCCATGATTCTTTCGGCCTTCGCCACCTCTGCTAATTTCTCTGAATCCTTATTTAGAGATCCGTTATCCTTATTCCCATCGTCCTTCGCTGTCGATTCCTCCATCGTTACTTGAAAACAACTTCCCTCCATACTATTATTTATTCGCGAGTTACATTTCATTATCTCTGCCGGAAGAGCACTTTGGTTTTTAGTGTCGCTTATCGTTTTTTCCTCAAGGAATGCTAAATCATACGTGGCCATTTGCGAATCATTGCCATTAATTATACTAGAAATGAAAGAATCAAACGCCTTGACCTCTTCCGAAACTCCAATTTCATGGGCACCTCTGGGCTCGTTTATCTGTGATGTTACGGTATTAGATTTTAGGTCCGTCTCGTGTCTCTCACCCATTCTTATTTTCCGTTTATTGAACGATATACTTTTCCCGTAACGAACCATAAAATCAAGGCCTAGAAGACCGTCATAGCTCGTTTCCCCCAAATCCACTACTAAGACGTCATGGGGATATAATTTATCTTCGATCAAAAATGGCACGCAACTCTGTCCAATGATTGGTAAGGGATGACCTGACGCGCTTCGCACTCGAGAATTGTAATCAGAAATCTTTAATTGGCCAAACGGAAATTTTTTATTGTTAATGATGGTAACGGCTGCTCCCGTGTCCACTAGAAAATTGTAATCTTTTCCTAAAATTTTGACTATTATTGTCCATCCCGCTTCTGGAGTGACCGCTAGAATTAAATCTGTCCCGACCTCCCGGTCGGGAGATCGGCGTTTCCCGCCACGATGGGATTTTCGCGCCTCGGGCAGCGTTTGGGAAGATGGCCAGTCTTTTGACAGATGCCGCATATCACGAGTGGGCAATCTGTAGAGAAATGATTTTCATTACCACAATTAAAACACAAAGACGGCCTCGTTCCCCTCTCACTCTGTCTACATGCTCGAGCAATGTGACCGGTTTTACCGCAGCGAAAGCAAACGCGTGCGCCGTGATTATCCTTTGGTGCCCCTCCTTGCACCGGGGGAACCGATCTTACTTGGGAACCCCTCCCGACAGCCTGCGCGGCGTTAATTTGTTCCCCGGGAAACTGCCAACCTGCAACATTTGGCGGATTCGGGTGTATCCCTGACCAAGGCGTTATATTTGGAGACGGCGGCCACCTAGGGGGTGATTGACACAACCACGCATGAGACTGTTGTGGTGAGTTTACTTCTCTATTGACGGCGTAATTTCTGACACTAGCTTCTTCAACGCTTGCGAACCCTTCTGCCTCAATCAAGTTCGTTGGATTACGCACCAACACAAACCTGCCAATCTCTTCCCTCAGCCCAATTAAAAATTGCGCGAGAAGTCTACCTTCAATCATTCTCTTCGCTGTTTCTGAATCGATCTCGCCCCATGACTCGCGTAGCCTACGGGCGACATTGCGCAATCTGGTTGAAAATTCTGCGACGCTCTCCAGCGGTTTTTGTACACAAGTGTTAAATATTTTTTCTAACATGATTGGAGAGGCCTTAAGGGAAAATCTCCTTTTGAGATTAATGGAAAAGTCCGCGTATGAACCTAATATGTGATGATTTGCAGAGACAAAATCCGCGGCGGTTCCTCCAAGCCGAAGTTGAGCGACTCCTAAGGTCTGTGCTTCATTCCAACCACTAAGATGACTTACAATACGAACGCTTTCCAAAAATTTGTCAACCCCTATCTCATCTTCACCGCTAAACGTTGGAATTAAATGAAACTGGCTGCCAATAGCGGCGGTTTGCGCAGCTTCTCCGCAAACATTTTGGGGGCTCGTGCTACTTCCCGGCTGTTCTAACACATTAACCGAAGGTGTGAAGTCGAGTGTATTGCCGAGTTTAAATTCAGGGACGGTTCCTTGATAATCGAGAAAAGGGTTATAGTAACCAAGTCTATGAGGGTTAAGGCCATCCATCGCGAAATTTAATCCAATGCTAATTACGTTAAAATTTTGAGGGTGCTTAATTAATTTATTTTTTCATACTCCGAGTTTATCCGATACCCATGGTGGGCGCTGGTTGGGCTAATTTTCCGATTTAAAAAGGTACACGGGAACATGAAAATCTATGATAACTATCGCATTCACTGAATAAATCACTAGTCCAACCGTGACCCCACACACCTGACACCAATATGTCGCAAGGGGCGTTCCTTAATGATGCGACACAAAGGGTATCGGGGAAAGTCAGAATTACTACACCGAGTCTTACCCAAACAATCGTTTATTATACAAAATACAATTGAAATGCACCATTTACAAAGTTATACGCAATTTATGGATGGCTAGACCCTCAGTACACCAACGCGCGTCCGTCAGGAAGGGGGTATGGCAGGGCGGACGCAGTCACGACACGCAAAACCTGGGCAGAGCCCTCGTCCGAAGTTGAGTCAGAAAATAGGACACGCTGTCGCGACAAGCGCAACATAGCCGAAGCATCGTGCCCTACCGGTCACCACCAGATAACCAACTGACCCTTACCTGGGAAAGGGTGTAGGCAGGTTGGACGCGGTCACGACGAACGTAACCTGGGCGGAGCCCTCGTCCAAGATGAGTCAAGAATAGGACACGCTGTCGCGACAAGCGCAACACTGCCGAAGCTTCGTGCCCTACCGGTCACCGCCAGATAACCACTGACTGCTTTTCGCCCCGCGATCAGGGCTTTTATACCCAACTTAGGAGCATTGTTGTTGGTCACGTGGGAGTTTTGGGGAAAAACCCTGGGGAGGAATACTATTGTTGTTGATCGCTTGGAAACATTGTCGTTGGTTGCTTGGGAGTTTTGGGGAAAACCAGGGAGGAATACTATTGTTGTACACCTGCAACAGTGCGTCGTTGATTGCTTGGGGTGGGTAGTCGGAGGAGCCAGGAAGGGAGAACCATGTCGCATACTTGCGACATTAGTCTCGTGGGCATGCAAAAAGATAAACGGAAGACTTAACAAGCGCACTTCAATTCAGTAATTCCATTGCAGTGCTTGTCCTCCTATTACCAAACAAAACTCTCAATGTTGTTCACCTACGTGTGATAAAATCCATTCAATTGATGGATGCGTTTGTGAGCAAAAGTTTTCCTAAGGCAAAACGTATTTCAAAATATTTTTGCCACAGACCTAACTAAAATTTTCATGGGTGTTAGTTTTCTGGCCAAAATTTATATAGATGGCGTATGAGTATATTTACAGTGGATGTATGGGATTGGATCCGTGATGCTTTCCTGTGTTTTGGGCGAGTGGATTCGTGTTATTTTTGTATTCGTTGAATTGGAAGCATTATTCTACAATGAAGCTTCCGCGGCTGGGAATGATAGAATTCACCTATATCCAGACGAAGCCAACAACCACAAAAGAGATGGGGTGCCGCCATCCAATCAGTAACAGGTGGAGTACAAGCTTAAATAACAACTTTCAACCGATACCTCCATCAAACTACATATTTTAACATTCCCTGCTCACTCGGCAGCAGTCATCAGCTTCCTTTGAAAAGGTGACCGAGAGTGGGCACTAACCATCGGGTTCCATCCCAAAATGGGCAAGAAAACCAGAAAAAAACTGTATTATGTCAGCGATGGTTATCATCAAAGAAAATATCACCTTTACTGGGGCATTAACTAAAATCTATGGAATGAAAGACGTGAAAAAATCAGAAAAAAATTATCGGCAGTTGAATATAAATAAGGCCATCTGTGAGTGTGAGGCTTTGTTTTCTTACGAGCATAAGATAAGAATAGAGGAACAAGTAAAATATCTGGGAGTCGCGCTGATATCTGACCTAACATGGAAAAAAGAAATGAAACTTACATGGAGATGAAATCAAGAAACGTGGGTTCATCAAACATTTTAGGGAAATATTCGGTTGGAAATGTTAGGAAAGGTTCTACGTCTACTTGGCTAGGCCACACACCTTGAATACGCGTCGAACATTTGGGACTCCGCTATGAATGACCTGATTTCGATATTAAAAAGGATACGAGGAAAAAAAACAAATTCTTACAAAGAAAAACTCTCCGTAACCTAAAATAACTTCATGAACTAACAAGAATCTTCATTTTATTGAGGAAGGATCTAATGTACTATGTTCACAGTGAGTTCTTCTTTGGAATTCCACTGGATTAGGTTCTGCATTGCTGCCGACATTTCTAACCGACAACTCTTCCATCGTCTTCAGGGCTGTGGATGTCAATTTTTTGTGTTCTACTAAGGCGTATTTCTTCAGCTGTCCAAGTCTGAGATGAGTGGCTGTTGATTGTTCGGCCCGTCTCGCCCTCATAGACTTCACCGCATTCGTATGGGATTCGATAGACTCCCGGTGTCGTGAGGCCGATGCCATCCTTCGCCCTCACGAGTTGGTCTCTTATTTTAGCCATTGGTTTGTGGATGTTCTGGATATTGTATCTCTTCAGGATTCTGGAGCTTTATTACTTAAACCGTAGAGAAAAACGCAAGACAGACTCTGGCGACCGGTTTCTCATTTTCTTTTCCTGGCGCCTTTCCCTGTGGATTGGCGGACATAATCATGGCCAATGAGATGTGGACGCTTACTGGATCCGTTTTGACGGTGTGTGTTCTTGTTCATTTCATTATTAGATAACCCGAGTTTGGTGTCACCGGAAACACAATGATTGCACTCACGACTTAACTATTAGACACATAAATTATTCGAGTTAACCGCAAACACAGAGGCCCCTTATGATGAGGCCACATTCAGTGAACACCTTTTTCCCCGTATTACATTGCTATGCAACACTACGGCGTGAATTTAGTGGCCATTAACTGCCGAATTGAGCGACTTTAGGAATACTTTTTTCCCCGCACAATTTCTGGCCACAGAATAGTAACACAATTATAACTTACCGAAAATAAAATGATACCCATTTTATTAATAATCACCGGTTCTTTTAACGGCTGGCGACCTAGCACCCACGGAAGAGGTCGCCATCACTCGTTAGAGAACGGGATACCTGCACGTGACCCACTCGTTTCTCTTGATAGAAGAGGACACAGAGCTCTGATCCGATGAGTGCCACTCTCCCACGTATGTGAGACCTTTCAAGATCGAGTGTGATGAATACAGGAGTTTGCGTGAAAAACAGTATCAAGACAGATGCCATCTAGGCAGGCCCTAGGTGATAATGTAGAGAATGTCCCTTCCTGAAATGTCTTCGTGAATTTGACCTTTATAGTTGAATGTAACTTTTAATCCAAGTACTGAAAAATTCTATTTAGAATACAATCATTTTCATCATGTTTTAGCATTACGCTTTTATACAGTTTCTAAAATTTCTTGTGTTAACATTATTATTCTTCTTTCAAATAGAATTTCTTTAACATGCTATTGATATGTGAGCGGTTCAGCATGACCAATTCCGTCGACGAATCCACTCGGTCAAAGGCAACTACTGATAACTGACACCCACTGCCACACACCCCCGAGAGGGTTTGAAGAGGAAGATAAGTATGCGAGCATAACCTCGTTATGTAACTAACTTGCAAAAACGCATTTCTCGTCGAGATTTTTCAGCCCGACCTCCTTTCCGTGGGATCCATTGTTCCCCAGGTTCTAACGGGGAGGGGGTTGGAAGTGGAAACGGTCCTTCCCTGCCCCTCCCTACCTCTACACCACATCCTCGGCTTTAACCCTTGCCCTAGCGCGAGCCCGCAGAAGAAACCGGCGCCACTTTGAAAGTCGACGTCGGCTCCCCGAGCGCTTTGCGCGTCGCTAACCACCTCTCCCTGCCTAAGCTCTCCATCAAATCCCCAATCCACGCCCGTGGAGATCTCTCGTCTCTCTCCGCCGCCAACATGTCTTTCTCACCCCACTCCGCCTCTTTCCTCCCCCCTCGGACCCCTCCCTTCCCCACCACCTCTCTCGCGATTGGGACGAAACAACAAGGAGTGGAGAATAATTGCGCTAATTAATATGCTGAGATGGGTGGAGAGGGCCAGACATTGAGACTCCATGGTTGGGACTTGAAAGCTAGTTGCTGTTCTGATCTGCTTCGCTCTCGGGGCCAGCTAATGGATTTTGAGGGCTTTTCTTTTTAAGTTTTTCCACCCCACCAGTAGGATTTCGTATTCTCCTCTCTTCTTTCTCTCCTTCGTCGCCTTTTCATTCTCCTCTCCCGTGAGAGTAAAAAAAAGTCCCTTGCTTTCGGTTTACTTGAGATGGCGTTCAACTTAAGCTGGGGTTGAATCTGGAAACTTCTTCGGGGGAAGGGTGGCGTGCCGATTAAGGATATTTCCTCGCGCTTGAGGTCATTATTTTGCTGAGGGTTGGGTATTTCTTATTCGAAATGGCCGCGATCGGAAAATGAAAAACTTGCATGAAAGCTAAACAATAAGACATATTAAACACGAGAACCATGCTTAAGTGTAGAATGCATTTATTTTTCATATAAAACGTTCACATACGGCTTGAAGGTGTATAATGTGATACTTTCAATGGCTATAGACGGCAATACTTGTAATTCTGGAAAGAAATATTCCCTTATGTTTAGGCCAAAGACGCTTGCTAAAATGTAGTCATTCCTTTTTTTTGCAAGTAGGTATCCTCAATGATGTTTCGAGTTTTGTAACTTTTTGTATTTTAGAATATGTACTTTCGTGTTAGTTAACAGTGCGACATCTCAAAGGCGATAAGCTCGATATTAATTTATTTTTCGTGCACTCAAGCACAAAACCTTGTAAGTGTATATTTTAATACTTTTAATAGTGCTGTGCCGTAAACGTTTGCCAGAAAGTGTTGATTACTTTGTTTTAAGCATCCTTGCCATGATTTTACAAATACATATACAAAAGGTAAATGTATACAATCTTGTGTGCCAGCAATCCAGCAGCTTTAAAGATACCTCAGATAACTTGTGCTTGAATGAATGGCAGTTCCACTCAAATCTCCCGTTTTGGATTTTAGAATTCAGGTGTATGTACTTTCGTGTTAGTAAACAATTTTGAAAATGTATTAGAAATCCCATCGGACGGTACGGAAGGAGACACCATGTTAATCAAATTATAGAGATTAAGTGTAGCGATAAGGGATAAGAATAACGCTGTCAAACCTCGGTAGGGGAAAAATATTTGGGTCAAAATTAGTTGAGTGTGTATTCACTCCCTACCACACATCCAAGCTGCGGTTTGCTAAGTACTAAAAAAATACTAAAATTTGCAATGTCAAAACGTTCTGTTGAGTTTAGTGGGCCAGGGTAAATTATGTTGAAATGTCCAGATGCAGACAAATATAACTAAAATTGCTACGAATTATGATTTCCCTTCACCATGGTGAGGTGAGTGAAATTAGTAAATTCTACGCCCAACTATGAGCACGTTTTCGTAATCTAAGACTAAAGTAATAGAGATACGTATAATGACATTTAAACGTGATATCAAAAGAAAAAAATGAGAATTTTTGCGAAATCTTTCGCAGAGTGAAGCAGGTGTTGCTAATGGTGCAACCATTCAATCCATTAGTCTATTCAATTAGGCTGACTTTCATTCAAAGGTAATGATTACGATTTATTACGGTTACGACTCTGGACCCGTCCCAAACAGTGCCTGTTATATGTTATTGTGCGTGTGATTTTTAGATTGATTCTCAAATTAATACGCAATCATGTTTTTACGACTGACTTTTGAAAATTACCTAATGGTCATACTTTTTACTTAAAGAGTTGTTTATATAAAAACACCATCAATTTTCACTTAAGTACGAAATGTGCCGACACAATTCTACTTTCCCCCAATACAGAGAATGTTAACGAGCATTTTAACATTTCTTTCAGGTCCTTCATTTAATAAAGGTCGTCAGTCGTACCATCATAACCGTAAAAAGAGTTTTTCATACCTTCGGTTCCATCTTTAATACGATTTTTATATTTTTGGCTATTAATCGAAGGAAATAAATCCATATTAAATTCGCAAAATCATGGAATATTGTGCTTCACGGATTAAGTTAGACAAATAGATGGAAAGGTTAAATGTTTTTATTCCTGTTATTGGTAACTGATATCGCATGACGAAATAGCTGAAAATTACAATAGCAACGAAAAGTGAAGAGTCAGGCGTGATGCTGTGGGATCGAGACATAATAAAAACTTCGTCGCAATTTTCCACAATTAAAACTTTATTTCGACCATGGTTTCGATACACTGTATCATCATCAGGACCTGAGGATGATACAGTGTATTGAAGCCATGGTCGAAATAAAGTTTTAATCGTGGAAAATTGCAACGAAGTTTTTATTATTACAATAGCAATCGATGACTTTTGGAATCTCACTCATTGTGGTATTGTATGAGACAGACTCGATGTCATCGTATCTATTTATGCTGATTTACATGAAATGTAACTCACTCGGCCACTCCCCGGCCTTTGCTTCGCCAGTTGGTCATTGCAATAGAGGAGACGCCGCCTTTTAAGACACCGTCACCGGCATTTTTCGAAGGTGTGTATGGCTTCACTCTCCTCAACGACGAACTCTCCCCCTGACTGCCTCTCCATCTTTATTGTCGAGGGGGCGATGGAACTGTGGTAAACCAAGGCAAAGGGACCAATGTCCATTGTTGCACTGCTTTGTAAATCGGGTGGGTTCGCTTATTGTTTTTTATCCAAGTCTCCTTGACCTGCATGAATTTTTCTCCAGATCATTTTTTTTTCTTCAAGGATGAAAGATCTCCAATTTCATTGCTGGGTCATTTTTTTCTTCCATCGTGAACCTTTAGTGATTGTGCAAGTCACTCAGCATGACCAACTCTCTTGGTCGTCGCAAGATGTTGACCAACGAAAGGAACTTTTTTTTTTCTTCTCCCAGCAGGATTACCCGCAAACCGCAACCAATGTGATGGATAGGCTAAGTGAGTGTTCGCAGGGATCAATATACGGATTGATAATTAATTATCAAGAACAAGGTTGACAAAATGTATATGCCATGCCATTGTTGGTGGAAATCTATATCGACACATGTGCAAGTGGAATGTGGACTAAGTGGAATGACATGCAACTAGACCTTTGATGGTTTTGGAGGTGTATGCTTTCGAAGTCGAAGATTTTGTTCGTGATTGGTCGTTAAATCTAGCTGCCTGGTGTACGAACGAGAATGGGCTCGCGATGGTGGGGCCGGAGAGGGGATTGTTGGGAAGAATCCAAAGGAGGCAGGAAAGTTGTAGGAAGAGCTTTTTGATTGGTTATATAATGCTGAAGACTATCATAGAGGGGATAATTTTGGGCAAACGAGGAGGCTGGAAAAGGATGGGAATATTAGGCATCATGAAGGCACTGCAATTTTTGGGGATCTAAAGGAACAAGATGTTGTGACGGAATACCGTACATACAATGTCACAGGCATTCGTAGTCGTACGCCACAGTCAAGGCGAATGATTTTTGCACTCTGAAATTGTTGCATTGAAATGCACATTAGTGGATGACTCTGTTAAAAAGTTACTGTTGCAGCATCTCCCGCAGTTTCTTTGGAATCATGAAGGCAGTTAGAGATTAATAGGCATTGATTTGCTGAGGAATTGGAGGGTTTATTTTAGTGTATACTGTCTTGTTAGACGAGGCTTCGAAATTCAGCCGTATTTATCAGGTGACCATACAAAACCTTCCTTAAACGATGGACTGCCCAATTAGTTCGTAACCACGGATGCATGGTATTGCGAACGAAATGCTTCTTAGCTACCGGCGGGGAATGCCTGGAAGTATTTCCGAAACGCTTACCCACTCAATATCCTGAGCCGTTGAGTAGCTTGAGGCATGATGTGGTGGAAGTCGAACGTAATGAATAACTGACTGAAGCACTTATCCACTTATTTTAATAATTTTATTTTAATTTTACGACCGGGTTTCGATATATTGATGTAATACATCGAAACTCGGTCGTAAAATAAAAACAAATAAGTGGAAAAGTGCTTCGATCAGTTATTCATCCTGAGCAGTATTGCAAAACTCGCTGCGAGTTGGCATTGACATTTTCGGCGCAAAGGAAAGCGCCGTGATGAATTGCTGCAGTTTCTTTTTTGTCTTAATGGATTGTTTGTCTTGAACATGTTATTCACCTTGAAGTTAAAATGGTCTTTCCTGGGAGTGAGTCAGCAACGTAGCATCGACGGCCGCAAAAATTACAAACAAATGCTCGGGGAATGAATTCTCTAGTCGACATGAATATCCGAATGAAAAATTTAATTAGAGTTGTTACTTCGTGTTGTATAGTCAGACCCAACCCGCTACAAGTATTTGGGACCCTATGCCGAAGGATCTGATTTCCGAGGGGATCCCCGTAGTGGAATGATCCCCTCCCACACACCATGGCTGTTGTTGGGAGGGAACCATTCACGAAAATGCTGAAAAAAAAATTAAAAGTTCTCGTAGAGTGAGAAAATAAAACTGCGGAACACTAATGATCGATAGTTACATCCCTTTTTAATTGCTGGATTCGTAGAACCCCCCTGCCAGACTTCCATCGGCAGATTTCGGAGTAAGATGTAGAAAATGATTAATTTAATGCGTATGTGAATGCTAAATGTTTCAAGATAACATAACTTAGCAGCTTATCTAAAATATTAGAGAAGCTATGCTGGGAAGCACTCACAGAGCGAATGTTAAATTCTGGATTAAATATCTTGCATACATTGGGAGGATGTCTCTTTAAGCAGTGATGTTGAAATTTATTATTACTCCCATCGTGCCACAGTAGGCGAGACCACGTCACTAAAATTATAGAGATAAAGTGCGAATGATACAGATGGATTAGAGTTGTCATTTTTTCCACGAACGATGAAAGGTCAGAATAATGCTGTCCGGCAGCGGTAGGGTCATTGTCGTGGCAAAATTAGTCTGGTGTATATTCACCCCCTGCCATACACCCTAGCGGTGGCTTGTAGGGTACATAAATAAAACAGATATGTGACGAGAAGGTTAAAAGTGTAATGTTATCTTTTGCTAGTTAGGCTTCATTTGCGATTGCACGAGTCTTAGATTTCATATTGATGTTGAAAACTTATTATTACCCCCATCGTACTACGGTAGGCGAGACCATGCCAATAAAATTATAGAGATTAAGTGTAGAATATATAGATTTAAGATGCCATTTTTTCCTCGAACGATAAGGGAGCACCCGAGCGGTGGCTTGCAGGGTACTAAAATAAATAAATAAGAGTATGATAACAGAAGTGCCTGCGTCGTAAAAAAGAGAAAACCCGGATGATCGGATTTCTCTATTCCTACGACGCCACACAATGAGTGTTGTAGGAATCCGAAAATTCTTTCCTCTTCCTATTCCTTCCCGCCCCCCTATCCTCCCTTGTGCTTCTTCGAAGCTCGCCCAGGAATCTCTCGAACCGACTTCCTTACTTAATCTCCTTCCTTCGTTTCGTATCCATGCGCACTCCTGCTCTGCAATCCTTGAAAGGCCTCTGTAAACAACTGACATTGTCACTGGGAAAACTCTTTGGATTGGCTTACTCAGTCTATGTGCCGTATATGTGTCGCTCGATACAAATGAAGCCTCTTCCTGATGAGTTGAGGTCGAACCACCTCGTTCCGACGTGGTCTAGTAAATCGAGACTGTCATGGATAGGTAACGCCCACGTAACTGTGTTTCGCTTGGGCGCGGTTGCCAGATATTTTTGAGTCAATAGTCCCCTATTGAGTGAGTGAGCACATTACACTCTGTCATTTCTTCGAAGCAGCAGCTGGTTCATTGTCGTGCACATCTGGTTTTTCTCCCACCTAAGTTTTTAAGGCTACTGTCCCATGATTGATATCCTCGGAATTAGCCTCAGCTCAGCAGAAGCGATATTGAAGTTCCAATAGACTGTCGAATAGCGTAGGAGCTATCCACAGTTGTGGCTGAGTCCCATCTTCTTTCACTTTTATATGCGTTTCTCATTGAATGATGAATGTAAACATGCATAACTAGTGAATTTTGAGCTATCCTATAGCACTTTTGACTCCTTATTGTACATGGCGATTGGAAATAATGAACAGTAACTTCACTATCCATGTCAATGTATTGTACAATCCGCTGTGGTCGCTACATTACACTGGGAATTGGTTTATAATGAACCCATATTGATTATATTCCTCAAGGTCACGCATATTACCTTTATATTCCTCCGAAATTATTATAAATCTGAACGGTATCGAGGTGCCGATTACTGAAAAGCTGATCAAAAAGCGAAATTTCGCGTTTGAATATGCATTTTTCATTTATAGATATATGAGAGGGACCAGTTAAACAAAATTGCAGCAAGGTGCTATGGCTGAATTTCGAGATAAGTTTTAAGGCGCAGAATGGGGATAGTCGAAATGATTTCTCCTGATATCTTTCGCGGAAAACAGTCATTACTTAGCCCATCAGGGTGACAGTTATGGAATGAGAAATAATTATAAAAGATCGAAGTTGAGAAATTCCTCAAGATACAATTTTACAATTTTGAGCCTAATATCGTTGAATCAAAATCTAAGACAATGAGATTTTCTGTAAATAGGAAGGATACGATAAACATGAAAATAAGGAGACATGACCTAGCACAGTTCAGCTATTTAGTCAGTATTTTGGAGTAGGATGGGCAGAGTTGTTTTAGTACGTAAAAAGGAGAACTGTGTTAGTTGTGGACACCTTTGCAAAGAGGTAGTAGATCATGACGGGCACCTTAACTAGTGACATAAATAAAATACTAATGAAACATTTAATGTGGAGCGTAGATTTGTATGGCTCGGACACTTCGGTTTCGGACATGTCGGTCGGTTTGGGAGAAATTCGAAGGAGACGGGACAAACGGTTGCAGAATAAATCGAAGGGCAATGGCATGTTGAAAACTGTATCAGAGGGGAGAATTCTGTGAGAGCCAGGTGGAGGGAGAACAAACATAGGTTATTTGTATGAAAGTAAGGGAAGTAGAAAGCATCCAGAGCTTAAGAATGAGTTATTCTAATATGTAGTATGGGGTTGAAAGATTTAATTTCATGTTAATAAAGGCCTATGGGTGCAGTGGTGTGTATTGCCAAGTTCCATCAAATACGTACCCATAGTCAATAGATTACTGGTTTTAATAATAATGGAGAAAAACCCTCCCGGGATCAAAACCCAAGCCAGATTCTTTCCGTTTATGTGAATACTACTAGGCCGCAACATATAATAACCTACCATAAAATATTCGTACTAATGAACCATGAAATAAATCGCCGGAGAATTAATGTCATAGACTCACAGTTATATCATATCTCCATGGAGGTGGTCCTGAATGTGTGTTCGTGTGCCAAGGTTTTTAGTTGTGCTCACTTGGAGGGGAAAGGAAATAGAATGATTTTCTGTAGATTCTTTGAGTTCAAGTTTTTTTCTTCCATTCGTATCTCATGGGTCTTAGATGATTTATCCGTAAATACAATTGAATGGTAGGCTTCCCAATATTTTTTAATTAGTGAGGTTTTTCTTTTCATGCCTACTAAGACACAGAAGTTAGTATTGCTACCTGAAACGAGTTTTATTCAACGAAAATTAAATTTGAGGGCCATTTCCAGTTGTAAAAAATGTACCATTCTTATTCGCCAATTCAGGCAATTCAACAGTATTTTAGGCAAAAAATAATGATGATTTGGCTCAATACTGGCCAGTCTAATAACTCCGTGTAATGGTGTGTTGAAAAACTAAATTAATTAACTGTAAAAGGACAAAATATGCGACAGCATACCATTCTATTAGAATTTGAGGAGGCATATCTGCATATGGATTTCCTTAGCACGAAAAAGAGGAAGCAGTTCCCATTACGTCGATTGTCGATTATATTTTCCTAGTAAAATTGTCAAGTCACGTCTGTCTGTCAGCCAAACTTGTAAAATCAGCATGATCAGATATTAAACACAATCTTTGACGCTAACAAATGATGCACCAATCTTGAATACACTTCTATGAAGTCTGTTTTGGGTAATTTCTCTCTGCTACCACAATATGACAGCATTGACCAATTGAAATGAATGAAAAAAAGCCGAAAACCTTTTCCACTTTTTAAATTTATTAAGGGTAATGTGACTTTAAATAGCAAAATTCAATCATCTGCGAAGCGTTTTGACAGTATTACGATCTTAGTAGTAGTAGTTTTTAGGGGAGGCGACCGACAGCTAAGGTCATTTGCGCCATAGGGGATGGACAGGAAAGAATGAAGGGTGGAGAGAAACCCGGCGTCGGCATTAGCCTACACTTTACGAAAGGCGCCAAGGGGTCCGCAGTTTAACGTCCCATCCGACGGACGGCGTACTCACTTAAAGTGCCCTCCACAAGGCACCTCAAGTAGGGATCGAGATACCTCTGAAAAATATTCAACACCGCCGGGATTTGAACCCGCGCCCTCAGGGTGGGAAGCCAGTACGTTAGCCACCGCACTAATCTCGATCCCCACGATCTTAAAATGTTCATAATTTCAAAAGTTGTCCTACAAAATACTTTCTTATTTGGAAAGAGACTGTTTACATCTGCCCGACCAGACCAGACCAGATCCCCTAATGAATGGGCATTTGCCCTCAGTTTTGACGCTGCTTCGGTGTGACAACGTCCACCCCTTCAGCGGCAGTGTATGTGCAGTGTGCACAGGGAAATAAATGGCGATCGAATGTGTAAATGACGAACGTGTACCTTTCCAGTGTTAGTGAAGGAGATATTGAAAGAAAGACTTCTAGTGGGTTGGCAATTGGCCTTATCTTAAAGGAAGGACTAAAATTAGCTTAATTCTAAGGGCCGAGACATTTTGCCCAAAAACACGTCAACAGGACGGAAAAACATTTATCAATCTAAAAACTTAAAATTAACATAAGATTCTGGTCTAATTATTGTCTATATAAGATATTTTTTTTTCTCTTTTGTTCTGTTTTTTTTAATATATATTTTTTTTCATTGGATATATATATAATTTTCTTTTTGTCCTTTTTTTTCTTAACTTTTCTTTTCAAAAGAAAACTTTTTTTTTCTTTTCTTTTTTTTTTACATACAATGAAAACAAAGTGGCAGTTACACAATGCCTTGAACATAAAACATTAACCCTAGCTCAAATACATTGATAATTTTTGAAACATCTATAAAAAAGAAAGTCATAGAAAAGAATTCGGTAATGTTACCGAAATAGAATTTCTTTTGGCAGTCTGTAGCTCGGACGGCGTTTTCTATGATTGAAAGTTTCGAATTGATATAAAAAGATATTCATGTAGAAATTATTTTGAAAAATTATCTTAGATAAACTAGATTTTGCGAAAATAGTTATTTAAATAAAGGAAGCCCCTTATTAAAATGTTAATATTTCGTAAAAATGAGATAATTTTGTTTATGGGTCGACACTACCAAAAGGAGGATTCAACTTATACTATTTTCTAAAACTGCATTTACATATAGCTTTTCATGAAAATATTGTGCCATTTAAGACCCATACTTAAGTGCTAGGCGACTTTCGAAGATTTATGCAAAGATCGAACGCGAGTGAATTGCTAAGATTGTTCCCCACAGGGTCATTATAGAAGGGAAAAATACAAAAAATCATTTGAGATGTTCGTATAGAGCACTTTAGTTTTAAACTTTAGGGTAAATGAAAATGGTGCAAGCCCATATATATTTTTATTGATATTTCATGCAATTGACCCTAACGGTGGTCATATAAAATCATTGTGAAAATACTCTCTTGTCTCACATTGGTGTTGAAAGAAGACATGTGTCCTTGGCGGAGGATACAATTGCATGTCGCATTCCCATGTGGTAATGGAATTTCGCCTTCAAATTTTTTAAATTTTACTTTTAATTAACTTCTCAAAAAATTAAAATTTTCAATTAACTTTTCAAATACTAGCTTGCACGTTATTGGATGAGTGTTTACTACAACCGAAGGTGCAATTTTTTGTTAGTTGATAGTATATGTATTTGGATGCGTGTGAGTAGAAAGGGTTTTTGCATAAATGCAAACGCCACTGTGGATATAGGTTTGCATGGATGTGTTGATTTTGCATGTGGTTTTGTTCTCTTTTTCGGGTGGTGACCTAGCACCCCCGCCGCACACCCTTGCGGGGTATAATGTAGATGAGATGTAGAAAGAAAACTTCTCATTCTCCTTAGTTCGGTCTTTCACCTACAGATGCTATGGATACTAATGGTGTGTGCGTTTTGCCGAGCGCACGTTCAAAACGACCCCTGTTACTTCACCTGCCAAAGCCTTTGGCCATCGTCAGCACGGCCAATCGAAATTTATTGGAGATAATAGCTAACAAAAATATAAAAATAAAATCACCCGATTTCACGAAAACTTTAACATGTTTTCCAGCAGGTGCTGTGTTTCTCGGATTTTGCGAATGCTAAAACAATAAATTAAAATAAACGTTGAAATTGATTTTTACTGAATTGGACTGAGTATCCTGTGTAGAAAGAAAACAAGTTAGGCCGTGACTCGGTGAAGGTCTTTCATCTTGGAAAGTTCAAGGCAGAAAAAAGTAAGGTGTTCACAAGAACTGCTCCGCAGGTCATGGTGAAGAATGAAATATAACGGTACAAAATGCGATATTTCCGCAAAATATTTAGCATGAGTACGCTGAAGTGAACGGCGACTAACATTTCTCGGCTCCTTTTCCTTTCAGAATAGTCCTTTGTGCGGCTTTGTTATCCTATTCGCTATGCTATCGCTGATTAGCTTGGTTCGACACGCCCTTGTAGATTTGCATCTATGCATGTACACGTATTATCCTGCAAGCCGTCGCCAGAACGTGAGCACCATCCAGTAAAGTTTTCCCCTAGAACAATGATGGATCAGAATAGCGTGTCCGACCGCAAACTAAATAATATTTATAGAACTCCCTGAAGTCGCAGCTAGCAGTCGTGGCCGAGTGGTTAAGGCGTCTGACTAGAAATCAGATTCCCTCTGGGAGCGTAGGTTCGAATCCTACCGACTGCGAATTTTTTATTGTAACTTTCTGTTATTTATTGCTGTTTACGATTGTAACTTTATCTTAGTTCTTGTTTAACGGTTTTTAAAAGTATTTCAACAAGTACTTTTCATTCTTTTTAAATTTCCTGTTTTTCATGTTAAACTAACTAAGCGTTAGCCTCCAAAGATTTTTTTGTTCATCTCTCATTCAGCAATGTTCCCGAGTTTATGTCGTTATTTTTATAATGTTTGTCATGGTAGTATGAAGAATTCTGCATGTCCGGGTTTTCACCGCGTTGTTGTTTGAAGCCGACAACAACGCGGTGAAAACCCGGACATGCAGAATTCTTCAAGCCACCGCCGCGAAAATCTACGCAGCCATATATGGTAGTATGAATTTTATCACCTCTGAGGCATTCAGTTTATCAACGTAAGAATAATCCCAAAATTGAAAGTAGAATTGATAAGATTTAAATACTGTCGTGGTTAATTTTATAAAGCAACCTTGGGGAAGCATATTTCCAGCTAAGATAACTTAAACGGCCTAAATTAAATTTTTAATTTGTAAAATTACGTTCATATTTTTGCTAGTATTACACTGAAATATCTTCCATTCTAAAAGTATTTCATTAAAATATCTATCTCTCTCATGTATGTCGTTTCAGAAGTCATTGATATGTTTTAATTTCATCTACACGAGGAATAATAGCGTAATATTTAATTAAAAAAAGAAAAATATAAGAATCAAAGGATTTAATTTTTTTATACGCACTTAAACTTGAGTTTTGGGCTATGAGATCAATCAACTCTTAATCATAGAGGAATTGGGATATTAATTAAAGATATCGCTGGAAGGTACTCAGTGCTCCTGTGCTGGGGCAGGCCGTGAAAGACAGAGACCATAATATTTCGACTGGCGTGTCACCACTTTCTCTTCCTCCGCCCACACAGATCTACTCCCCTACCCTCTTCAGCACCGTAGGCTCGCGGTCACCCTCACTGCAGGTAGTGTACTGCGTCCCTGCTCCCCTATTGGCCTTTCAAGCTCCTCAACGAATGCGAAAGCGCGCCTTTGAACTTCCCGTTCAAATGGAGGGGTTGGCATTCTTGGGAAACTGTACGAAATTACGTATTCGGGCTCTACGGCAAGTGTTGATAGCCCTGTCTGAGAAGTACCTCAATTTAAGAGGTCAAAAAAGTAGGCTCAAGAACCAAAATTCTGCAATACATTGGTGGACGAGACCACTGCAAGAAGGGGAAATTACTGCCGAAAAAACTGATACACGTAAGAAGAACTATTTTACCCTAGCACAATATAGGTGCCCACGGTACACCACAGACAGTAGGACATACTCGTATCTTGTTCGTGATTTTGAACGCCTCAAAAGTAAAACCTTAAGGAACACCAAAAAGGTGTAGTCCAGCGGGCAGAGGGTTGGGTAACTGACCGAAGGACCCGGGTTCGACTCCAGGTGGAGGTACTTCTTGGAACTCTCAGCTTCAAGCGAGCTGTATCATATTTCGCTGTGGTTATCGCTTCGCAAAAATTAACCCCTTCCTGGAACTCCACAAGGGGCACAGGGAAAGGAGTCTTGGTCTTCCTCCTAGGATATTCCCTTCAATTTTCCCTTTTATTATTATGTTTATAACTAATTCAGTGTGCCTCGGGGTGTGCCATATCCATCTAGTTCTTCATTGCAGCAGAGTTCTCCCTATGGTCCTCTCCTCTTCTTCATAAGTCTTCGTTCCTCACATTTTCCGTCTATTTACTTTGCACCATTGTCCTCTAACACCACGTTTCAAAGGTTTCTATTCTTCAAATGTTCAATATCTTTGAACCAAGAGTGCCATTCTCCATACCAACTTTGTTTTGAACAGCTTCCTCTTTTGAAACCTAAGGTTCTTTGAGCAGCTTGAGCTCTTCGCTTGATGTCGTTCGAACTCCTTCCATTCCAAGTTATTATGTACATGAAGGATTCCACTTTCTCTAATTTCACACCTCGAATTGTGATTGTGGATTGAACTTCTCTCTTCAAAACTCAATGAATTTAGTTTTCATGTTGCAGACGCTCATATTATGTATCCGAAATATTTCGTCCACGTAATTCAGAGTTGCTTGCAGGTTCTCTCTTAGTTATGCGATGCCATCTGCGACCCGGAACATATTAACTTTTTCGTCACATACCTTCGCACTTGTGATGACCTACTCTGGCGCTTCTTTTGTTTCATCTCCTGGATATAAGTTGAATAGTGTTGTCGAGAAGTTGCACCCTTATACGATTGCTACATATTTTTATTATTGGTTCTATTTTCTTTCCATTTTTCATTTGAAAGTAATATAAATACCATTAATGATCCACGCAGTTTCTATATATTTTGGCTACCAAGGACTTTCTTCATACTTTCCAATTTGCGCCCATCGTACGAGAAACAACTGAGGTGGTACCATTCTGCCTTTCTCTAAAGTGTTTTTAAAATGACTTAATCATTATAAATTGCCGTCGGATTGAGGTCAGACGCCTTTGCAGTCAACTTGTCGAAGAGCGTACGCTGCACAGACTACACTTATGGTATGATTTCTGTCCATCTGGCATGGATGGTTCTTTAAGGAGGGTCACCCATTCTTGCTTATTTATCAATATATATGCCTGCAAACGAATATGTAGCGATTTTATACTATTATGACCAATACATTTCCGCAAAATGTCATTTATTAATTTAAATTCCCGGTTGTCAGTTGTGCCCACCTTTGATACAGATTTTATTCCCTGCGCTCTCATCATTACGAGAAAACAATATGCTTACCTAATTGCGGGTTTCACCCAGACATTCACCATATTTTTTCCTAAGGTAACCAAACCCTGGCCCTATCATCCCTCACGCAACCTGAACTCTAGGGTTCATCAGAATCAGGGTCCCCCTTCCGCCACACCCGACCAGTAAGGAGGGTTTGTGAATTTTCTCCGAGAAAAATTATGAAAAGGGCCCATCTCAGCGAGATTCCTCAAGCGGATGAAATATAACCCTTCCCTCATCCATCGCTGTAAAATCAATCCAAAGCATAAATGAATTGCCGGCATTCAGCGTATTGGTGAGTGGAGTGGGGAATAATCGCTAATTTTGCGGAAGAACGGCGGTCGATTTCCGATCGCTCCGAACCCCTTTATTTCTCTTTTCTAAAACTTCAATTCTTTTCCCGAATAATCTTCATCCGGAGAGAGAATAATGCCCGCGGTGGGGGAGGGATTAAGAGGAGGATATTGGGAGGAAGGGGAATTAGAGAGCCAGAGGGATTTCGTTTCGCATTCCCACCTCACTTTTACCTCTTAAACTGCTCTTAAAGGATCCCTCTCCAGTCTTCTTTATTGCTCAGCTTTGTCCCATACCCCACTTCACCTCCGTTTCTTTTTTTAATAGTTTACATGGAAGAGAAAGGGAAAGATAAACGTGAAACTCACAAACGTTTCGATACCTGGAGAGGACCTCTTCTTCCTATTTGGGTGCATGTGAATGTTTAAATATGTAAAATATATAATGTCCAATTCACACCGTTATATGCAGATAGTTCCTCAAAAAAATATATAAAAGGATTAATAACATATTAAAAACCGACTGAAGATATATTTCGGTGGCCCCAGACACCTTCATCACAGTGCAAGAAGTAACCCTTAAAAGACGAAAAGAAGATTAGTGGGGAAGGTGGAAGGTTGCGTATTCCAAGCTAAAGAAAAATTTCCTGAATCGAACCTCGTATGTATGTACGTGTATGTATGTGTGTGTGTATATATATATATATATATATATATATATATATATATATATATATATATATATACAGAAACAGAGTAAAAATATTTCCTTGACCGGGACGAAATATTATTATCTTGTGATCCGTTCGATTCCGCCTTCCCCACCTCTATTGTGTTCGTCCTTTATGTGTGTTCCTATCCCTTTTCCTTATATCTGTTTCTGTATATATGAGTATTTATTCGCCGTTTGGCGGGATTTCGTGTTTGAATGTGTATTTGGCCAATGTGGCTCATCTCTTTCTTCTGGCTAAGCGTGCCACGAAACGCACTGTTCCTTTCCTGTATGATGTTGTATGAATTCTAACCCACTGTCCTTTCCTCTTGTGTATTGTCTATTTCTCCTTTGGTGGGTGAAACAGCCCCCTAACGCCATCTCTTGGCTAAAGAATCGGGGCGCTTGGCGACATATTAGACCCACGGATCTCAGGGTAAATTTCGTTTCCTCGATAGCTCAAGTGGTTAAGAGCATCCGCCCGGCAAGTGGAAAGATCCGAGGTTCGAGTCCCGGTCAAGGAAATATTTTTACTCTTGTGATCCGTTCGATTCCGTCTTCCCCACCTCTATTGTGTTCGTCCTTTATGTGTGTTCCTATCCCTTTTCCTTATATCTGTTTCTGTATATATGAGTATTTATTCGCCGTTTGGCGGGATTTCGTGTTTGAATGTATATATACATATATATACATACATATATATATACATATATATTATATATATATATATATATATACATACACATATATATATTTTATATATATATATATGATATATATTGTATATTTATATGTATACATATATTTGTATGCATAACGTATAAAAGCTAGCACTAGTGGACACACAAAAGCACAGGGACACAAAAAGAAGAAAATAAACTCGATAAGTTTCCAATTTTCGGTGGTCCAAGCCACCTTTCCCAAGGAAGAGAAGGACAGAAAAGAAGAGTTCCGTCCTTCTCTTCCTTGGGTGAGAAAGGTGGCTTGGACTACCGAAAATTCGAAACCTGTTGAGTTTCTTTTCTTTTTTTTGTGTTTCTGTAGTTGTGTCTGTATCCACGAATGCTAACTTTTATACATTATTATTCAAGTCCCTGAGACTTTCACAAGTGTTATATATACATATACATATATATATATATATATATATATATATATATATATATATATATATATATATATATATATAAGGTAAGGTAAGGTATATAAGGTAGGGTCACCCATGCCAGATAGGTCGAAGGTTAGGAGCCAGACGAAAGGTAGTCCACGCAGCGTCTGTTCCTCAGTGAGGCGGCTGCAATGGCGTCTGACCCCAGTGGGGCGGCCAGTAAGTGATGGTGTCACGTTAAAAACACTATTGAGGAAGGCAACGGGAAACCACCTCAATTATCATTCCCAAGAACAATGTGATGGACAATAGAGATATTTTGAGTCCTGGCAACCACGGGGCTCGGCCCAATCGGCCGTGTGTCGTGCCCGGCAGCGGGGGAGGCAAGGCTTCCGCGGTCGTCATCCCACGAAACCCTTGCAAGGGAAAACCGGCAGCAGCAGGACAGAAGACGCAGGATAAGAAGACAAAATTAGTTAGAATAGGAACGTGGAATGTTAGGACAATGATGAGGACGGGGAAATTGGAGAATGTTAAGCGAGAGATGGAAAGGGGAAATATAGATATTTTAGGTCTATGCGAGGTGAGATGGAAAGATAGCGGGGATTACTGGAGTGATAAGTATAGAATAATATACAGCGGTGGGGACGAGATCCAACGAGGGGTCGCCATAGTATTAAATGAAGAGGTAGGAAGAAGCGTAGTCAACATAGAGCAGGTAACGGATAGAATACTACTAGTGGAGATAAAAGCAGAACCGACGAACTTAGTTATTATCCAGGTATACATGCCACCGAGCAACCATAAGGAAGAAGAGGTCGATAGGATATACGATCAGTTAGAGGACATGATTGCATGTGTTCCTGCATGGAAACATTTGATAGTGATGGGGGATTGGAATGTGACAGTAGGCGAAGGAAGAGATGGTGATGAGGTGGGGGACTACGGTTTAGGCACGAGGAATGACCGCGGGGAGAAAGCAGTTGAGTTCTGCAGGAGACAGGGGTTAGTTTTCACCAACACTTGGTTCAGACACCACAAAAGACGCAGGTATACATGGAAAATGCCAGGTGACTCAGGAAGATATCAGCTAGATTATATCCTGGTTAGACACAGGTTTAGGAACAGTGTGATAAATTCCCACAGCTTTCCGGGAGCGGATGCGGACTCAGACCACAATTTAGTTGTTATGAAATGTAGCGTACGTTTCAAAAAGATAAGGCAGGGGCGGCGAGTTAGAAAATGGAATGTAGAAGCATTAAATGGGTTCAAAAGGAAGGAATACAAACATGCGGTAGAGAAAATAATGGAGGATGGTAAAGGGCTTATTACTATCGAAGAAAAATGGGAAATGATCAAAAAAGGATTGTCTAAAGCCGCAAAAGACACTATTGGAACCGTTAACGCTAAAAGGACTCGTAAACCATGGATCACGGATGAGATTATTACAAAAATGGATGAGCGGCGAAAATGGAACAATATAAATACAGAATTAGGCAAAATGAAGTACAAAGAATTGAACAATAAATTGAGGCGGGCAACAAATAAAGCAAAGGAAGCATGGTGGAAGACGCAGTGCGAGAATATGGAAAGTCTGCAGAGGAAGGGGGAAATCGGTGCGCTTTACAGCATAGTTAAATCTTTATCGGGAAGTAAGAAAGGGAGATCAACGATAGCAGTTAGAGATAAGGCCGGTAAGGTAATAGTTGACGCAGGAAAGATCCAAGAGAGATGGAAGGAATATGTAGAAGACCTGTATAGTAAAGAGCTTAGACCAACAAAGTTAGACATTGAAAAGGAACATGACGTAGAGGAAGATAGCTTAGGTCCAGGCATACTAGACAATAGATAGAAAGGGCATTAAGGGAGATGAAACTAAATAAGGCCGTGGGGGTAGATAACATTCCCGTGGAACTTTTGAAATGCTTGGGAAAATGTGGGAGGAAGAGGCTATATGGGCTGATCCGTAGTATTTATGAGGAGGGAATCTGGCCGGAAGACTTTGTGAGATCAGTTTTAGTTCCTATTCCGAAAAAGGTAAAGGCCACGTCATGTGAGGACTATAGGACAATTAGTTTGATATCCCACGCAGCTAAGGTTGTTCTCAGGATCATAAACAAAAGGATAGAGAGTAGGGCAAATGATTACTTAGGGGATGATCAGTTTGGGTTTAGGAAGGGGAGAGGTACGCGTGATGCCATTGCAGTAATGAGATTATTAATCGAGAGGAATATAGAACACAACCAGGAGGTATTTGCCTGTTTCGTAGATTTCGAAAAAGCGTTTGATAGAGTAAATTGGGAAAAACTAATGAGTATATTGCAGAAAATAGGAATAGATTGGAGGGAAAGGAGGCTAATCCGCAATCTGTACATGTCTCAGACTGCCCAGGTGAGGGTGGGAAACGGGGAGTCAGGATGGGCAGTGTTAGGAAGGGGTGTAAGGCAGGGTTGCCCATTATCACCGTTGCTGTTCAACCTGTACGCAGAAGAAATGATCAAAGAGGCATGGGAAGAACTCGAGGTAGGAATGAAAGTGGGCGGGGAAGTCGTAAAATCAGTTAGGTTTGCTGATGACCAAGCTTTAGTATGTCAGTCAGCCAAGGGGCTGCAAGCATTGCTGAGTGAATTGGAAATTCAGTAGTATATATATAATTAGTATGTATATATATAATTAGTATATATATATATAAACACATAAAACTCAATCAAGTTCTTTGATGAAAAAATTTAAGACTTAAAAGTGGAGGATTCCAGCTTCTTCAGAGGAAGGTTGGGTATCTCTCCTAAAAAAGGTAATTTTAGTTCTGGCACGGAAATCGCTTTGTTCATTCACTTCATCCCCGCGTTTTCATCCCTCGTTCCTTCTTTCTCTCTCATCATCGTATATATATATAAATATATGTATGTATGTATATATATATATATATATATATATATATATATATATATATATATATATATATATATATCATCCATCTCCCATTCGACCCTTTAGGCATTCCCTTGGGAAGTGGGATAGTAGGAAATAAGTCATCTTATTGATTCCCGAAGAAGATTGGATTTACGACTTGTCTTCCGTGCGCCCCATCCCCCCCGAAATGTCCTCTCGGAGATATCCCTCCGTCGCGTTCCTTTACCTTAAAACGTTATCCACCTCTTCCGTCCTCTTCCTCTTACCTTTTCCGCCTTCATGGTCTCCCGTTTCAAATGGAGAAGTGATTCCTGATGCCGTTTCCCTTTGTCCTTTCACCCCAACTTTCTTTTGGAGTAAGATCCTCTCCTCGCGGTCCCCGTTTCATTCGTCTGGTATTCCATGCAACTGTGGAGGCTGAGATGAGGTCTTCAGTGCCCGCAAATCCTCTGGTTCGACTCACACTCGGTGAAATAAAGAAAATTCCGGAATTGTTGAATTTCTTCAAAGATGATGGGAAAAAATCGCGGGGAAATAGCCGAAATTTGGGACAATCATTTGGGACAATGGCTCGCTATTCTGTGGTTTCAAGTGATAACGATTATTTGCTCAGCTGTGACAACCTAACGATACGAAGTCGTTGGAGTCATACCATGGGACAATTTAACAAGGTAAAAGGGTGGTTGCTTAATCGGGCATATCGGAAAGGGCCGGGATCAATCAGTTTCTTCAAATATTCGAGAAAAAAATCAGGTAAAGAGCCAGTTGAAAAAAGGTGTGTCAGGAATATGACATGCAAATCGTGGATTGCTAATAAGGACGATATTCCTTCCTCGATTTTCGTGGTCTCGCTCCTAATAGCCACATTTTGATTAACACGCCCTCTTTTTCTTACTCAGCTTTGCGTAATTCAATATAAATATTTTAAACTCGCACAAAGTATAGCCGCGTCAGTAGCGAAAGGTGTTCATAATATTCTAACACCGGCAGACTTCTCATGAGCAAATGATAAGGATGAAAGAGCTTAGGAAAAAAGACTTCAGCGTTCTCCTGTGTAAAGAGACATTTTTTGTACAACATGCCACAAGTTACAGTAGCATCTCCCAAGCATACTATGCACTATATTTAAGATGCTATGGTGTAGTTCACATGTTTAAATTTAATTTTTAAAGTATTTTTTTCCTAAATTCTTTCCTCGGCATGAACGTCCACAAACCTTAGCCATCAACTAAAAATTACAAGTACTTGTAAAACTGCATTTATCCCTAAGAAACGGGTACCTGTTCATGTTTGACGCAGGCCATTAAGCGAGAAGGCCTATCATAAACCAACACTAAGCCATGGAAATGATTCGCTGGGAGTGCCTCAACCGATTCTAAACATTAAGGAAGAAAAATCTAGAAAAAATAAGAATTATTTGTCGGTAAAATCGGGGCAAGTTAATTATAAAATGTGCACCAACTGCTAGTGTACTACAAGAACATAGATCACGAATAATATCATGCATTGTATTTTTCTATTATCGTGGGTTGAAGTTACATTTTGTATTTCTGAGTGGACAGTGTCCACTGTCCAGTGTCCATGTGTATCCACTGGAAAGTCATGATGAGAGCAAATCTCAAAGATTCAGGAGCTTCGTGGCCGATGCATAATCACTGCAACACAAGAATGCCAGCAGAAAACCTCGAGATCCATTTCGTGGAACTGTAACATCGTACATTCTTTGGAAGGGGAAGTCGATCGAGGAGTAAATGATAAAATCAAGAGTTTCACCAAGAGCACGAATCATTCCTCAGGGCTTTAATTTGTGGAATAGGTTGATATTCCTTGTTGCGATTAAATATTTTCTAATATCATACACAGTATCACACTATAACATTTGTATGGAGTTAGAATTAAATGCAGGGAGAGGAAGTAGAATAAAAGTCTGTTATCAGGCAATTATAATCTATCTTTAAAATGACTCTTTGATATTGAAATCAATGGGTTATACCTGTAAGAAAATATGAGTGAAACCATACGAAGGGTTCGCTTGTAAACATGAATTTTACCAAGAAAGATGTAATTAACAGAAATTCTACCCTCCGTGTGAAGAGAAATAAATATTTTCGCAGTTTAACTATTTCTTGTGAGACGCATTGGAATAGATTAACAAAAAGGATATCGGAGAGAAAGCACGAGAGTTCAAGAGTTTTTGATGACGCGTGGAATTTTTAATACTGATCTATAATATCATATGCATCCCAAAAAAATTAAATGGAGTGGAGATTAATTTAGCATTCTTACTGTTTTGCTTACAACAAATGGGTTTTTTTTATAAATTACCGTTAGCTTGTGCTCTTTTCAATCTTTTACAGATTTTCCTCAATTACATAAATATGTAATTTTTGAGAATTGTCAAAAACTGCCTGAGTGGCACAATCGACATTTGCCAACGTGAAGATCTTTTTTAGATTATTATATTGAAAGAAAATCACAAATTATGAGAAAACTATATGCCTATATGAAGTCGCTAAATACATCTAATTTTAGTCGGGCTGCAACTGTCACAATCTTAAATATAAATTAATGAAATCATGATAATCTGTCCTGAAATTTTTCCGCTCCTGCCCAAGTCTCTCCTACTCGACAATAGTTAATTCAGTTGCGTTTGTTAAAATGCGTTTCAATAACTGTCGCGACAAAGTCAAATACAAATGAAAAATGAATAAGGACAGCAATTAAAATGCAAATGCAATTAACCCCTATCATGGATGTGCCAATTTAGAATCACCACGAAATACTTCAGAAGGTAAAAGAGTAACGAATCGCATCGTATTACAGGGGTACGTAAACTACAAAAGTGTAAGAAAATTATGCAAAAGTGCAAAATAGGAGGCATCTTCAAGTATCTCTTTTGTTTTGTAATTAACAAATATTAGAACCATCTATCCATATATATATTGCTATCGATGCTTATGAAATTCAAAATTTCTGAAAATGGATGATTGAAATATTGCATGCCTAAGTAGGTGGATAATAGAAATATATTAGTAGATTCACGTGATATTTAGTCTGAACCGTTTAGCTTTAAAGAAAATCGAATCGATCGTTATACGGATACGTAAATCAGCTCTTTTAAAATGATGCCGCGAGAAAATAAGACTACCGTAAATCTGTGGTTTGCTCTTCTAACTGCTGTTAACCAGACTTTTCATTGATAACTAACGCATGGAGTATTAATGATCACATCTGACTTACTCAGCCAATGTCCTCTGAGATGCTGTATTTCTAAAATGAATTACTTTATCCGGTGTGAGGGTATTACTATTTTATTATGGTGGCTAAACGATCAAATACACGGCTGATACATTTGTTCAGCACATATATCGCTTAAATAAACTCGTTTCAACTCATTAATAAATCGTTCCACCGTTGTGGGAAACGCCATGTATGAATATTGCGTTAATTGAATGGAGTTGTGCTTGATGAAATATTTTTAATTTTTTTTAAATTTAATATTCATTTAACTGCTAATCGTGAAGAATTTTATGACCTACTTGCGAATAAATGGCTATTTATCTTTGATAAATACTCGTATATTTAGTTATCTATATTCACTGCCCAAGTTACCTTAACCATTTAAAAAACATGAAAAAAGTTTTCATTGAATGTGAGGACTTTGAAAATTAGTCTACATTATTTAATATTAGGTGAATTTATTTTGCTTCATCTTTCTCTTCCTCGTCCAATTTCCATCTTTCGTTTACAGGGGCCTTCCTTGTCCCCTACTGTATCATGTTGGTGGTCGGAGGGATACCGCTGTTCTACATGGAGTTGGCTTTGGGTCAGTTCAACCGGAAGGGCGCCATCACATGTTGGGGGAGACTGGTGCCACTGTTCAAAGGTGAGTCCCATATTTACTTGGGCTAGCAGGGAAATCAAGGCAGACAGAGAGAGTGATATTAAAAATATTGGCAACGCGGGCTCCGTGGACTAACAATCTACGGTCGACTTAGGCAATATTTGTGTTGGAAATTTCTCTGATACGCACTGATGTGATAAGCTAACGATCAAAAAATATTTAGTTTTTTTTATGTAAAACATTTATGTCACATTATCACATCGGTTATATTATCCATGTTTATTACCAAAAATTGATAACGTAAAATTATCTGATCATTTTCAATCTCTCCCCCTCCGTTGTAACTCCTTTGTAAATGATTTGTAGAAATGCCCAAGGACGAAGTCCTCCCAAAGATTATTTCATTTATACCATTTTTTAATTCTGTATAATGAAAACAGTAAATTCACCACGTTCGAGCTCTGAGAAATAAACAGCATTTTATTTTTAAATGGAAAGTTTTTATAATTGACCAACAAACTAAAACTAAGTTAACTTTTCCATTATTGTCTTCTATTATTGGTATCTGTTTCACTTCTTTCAATGGTCAGCATGTTGATATCGATGTCTTAAATGGACCTTGATAATTAATCGCCTCAATTTGCCCGAGGTGCGTAGATGTTCACCTAGGCATGAATTAATTATCACGCTGCGAAAAGTGTTGATTATCAAATGTGATGGGGATAAGTTTTCAAATCTTGTGACAAACCTTTTCGGTAGGACGTTTCAATTGCTGTGTCAGAGGACTGAATCTTTTTTTGGTTGGAAATGCAAAATAAGCTCGGAAAGATTCACCCCCATTTCGTGCAAACACAAAATTCAGGAATAATTACAGTCATTTCCAAATTTTCATGTTTATTAGCTAGTTTCAACTTTAAGCATGGACCATTTTTAATTCTCCAGAGTCGTAGTGATTGCGTTAGCATTCTCTTTTCTTGGGAAACGCGACGTTTCGACGCGATCGACTTTCCGCAGGAATGAAGCCAGCCGGCTCGGAACTGGAATTGGATGAATCCGATTCGGAAACAATGATTGGAGATTTATGCGTACAATTATTCATAATTACATACAGTGATAGACTGGCGCTTCTACGAATGTAGTTTTGCTCATTTGAGATCCCGGTGGAGAAGGAAGTGGGAAAGAGGTCAAATTTGATTCCGTAGAATTAATTTACTGAAATGTGGTCAGTTGGCATTATTTTGGTGAAGCTCTACTGTTAATAGCATTTCTATGCAGAGGCTGGAATGTATTTGACAAGTAACCTTCGTTATGTTTGATATTTACATTTTTCAAGACATTTTTCAAATTTCAAGAAAAATAAGCCTTAACCATGATGAATAATACTTGTTAAAAACTTCCACTCTCATTTCAAACCATAAAATTCTAGCTAAGAGTGTCACCCCGGAAGCAAACGGCACACCTGGGCATGAAGCGAGTGTAACTACACCTACACAATTCTCCACTAGCCGCCGCAAAGGCGTGTGGCCACAAATATTGAGCACCAGTTGTTTATGTATAAATATTGACTCATTTTTCGCAGTATTCTACCGTCTCAGGGTATTTTTTTGATTAAGTAATTACTGCTCGTGCGTTTCCATATCATGTATATAAATAAATAAATAAATAAATATATATATATATATATATATATATATATATATATATATATATATATATATATATATATACACGCGTGTACTTACAGTACAAGTATCTACATATATAAGAATGTAATTCATATCGGAAGAAAGCGGTAATCTTCAGCTGAGCACGGAGCAGACGTTTAAGCTGCCGTAATTTTTCAGCAAGCGAATAGAAATATCACATCGACTTTGGCCTGGATTTGAAAGCCTAATTCCTGCCGAACAATCCTCCGCCCAACTGGAAGGGAATGATCCAATCGAAATGTTCGCACGGTTTCCCCTTCCAAGGTAGGAGGGAGGAGTCACACCCACCCACCCTCCCCGCACCCACCTTATTCCGAGAACGCGGACTGGATGGGCTTGGGAGGGCCGATCGCGAAAAAATTTATATTCCCGAAATAAACACGTTCGCGTCCCCCGCCCGCCGATCTCCGAGCATCAACCGCGGCTCACGATCTCACACAATTCCGGTCGGGAGACTCAAACTCGTCCCTAAAATATACCCTCACACAATGGGGATATCCGGCGGTGGGCAGCGATGGCACTCGAACGGACGAATGGGCTCCTGCGGCGGACAGACCCGGGGGGAAGAAGGGCCGGGAGGGAGTAATTATTGTTCCCTTCCCCTCCCATCCTCCCCCTCCCCCGAGCGAAAACCTCAATGTGGCTCCTATCTCTACCTCTCCCTCTCTCTCTCTCGCTAGATATGCCTGAGGGGGGTGGGAGGAGGTGGAGGATTTGGACAATTATTTGGACGAGGACTGCAGCTAGAAGGGGAAAAGGGTGTCGCGGATGGGAGGGGAATGATGAAGGCTGGGCGAGAGAAAGGGTTGGGTGGGTGAATCACGGCCCTCGAACTTGATGCTGCACTCCTCCCTTTCCACTTTTCCCTCATATCGATCCCTTCACTGTCAGACTAATTATTATTTAGTGTGTCTACAAATGTTTATTATTAATGGTAGTCCACATTTAGGGTTTGGACGGACGCTGAAACTTACCCCCGCTTGACTTGTTGTTTTCGGCGGCATTGGCCATAACTATGTGGAAACGATTCATCATACAGGATAGGAAAACATAGTATTTCCGCGTTAGTGTATTTATTTCATTTCAGGTGGTGGTTCACCTGAATTCGGATTTTTAAAGTCGTAAACACTGTTACGAAATAAATGCATTTCTGTGGAAATACCATGTTTTCTCTATGTCACCATTATATCTACGTACGATATATCATCATAATCGTACCATTATCATATACAACCAATATATTTCGTGCGCCTAAATCTGTACAAGACCTCGCAAGCCGCCGCAAGGGTTTGTGGCGGGGGTAGTTAAAACACCACCTGTACAACAGAATAAGACCACATGGATAACAAGCAATAGAATGTCAATTCACACCCAAACAGACGTATATAGTATATTCATGCAAAATCAATTTTAAACGACCATACAAGTTATATTCTTTATGATAGACTCCACTTCTAAGCTCCATCTGATACGATACTTAAAAGTGACACCCGACAAACCTAATATTTTCCGTCCCCTGCTTAGCTTATCCAGCATTCTCCTCTCTCTCTCGCCCCTAAATTATTTTTGTACCCACTTTTCCTGCCTTCTTAAAACTCGGCAGGTTTTCTTTCGTGACATTTTCGAGTCGTTGCCCTTCTAGTGCTGAAACCCAAAATTAAATGAAAAAAATCTACCTTAAGTGGAAGACCACTGATAATACTATATAAGAAGTGGCACAGTTGAGTTTTCCCGAACTCTTGAAATTTATCTTGATTTTGCCATTCATATCCATGGCCTTCGTTATCGCTCATAACCAAACCTGACCGGGACACATTGTGGGCCAAATGGGGATAAAATGTGTTTTAGGAAGCGCCTGTTCACTTAAGGGGTGGGGGTGCTTAATTGCCCTCGCCAGTTCATGAGAGCTATTTAGTCAATATTTTTTGAACTTAAGTCACACCAGTCATGTTACACCCTTCCATAAATTATTTTCCTTAGTGTGCATAAATAAATAAAATTATCAGTTTTGCATCCTTCCAGAGTAGCCATGGGCTTAATCAGAGGGCGGCTATCTACTTGGCTTTCTCTCTATAAATCGAGATCATGGAACCCGATTCGTCCATTTTAACCTAAATTGTCATTTTTGTGGACTTTATCACACAACGTTGAGTGGCTTGACAATTGTAATCAAGTGATGACTCCTCTTAAATTTCACGTTTGAGACTGAATTAAAACTGGCTTCCATCTCATTTCGTGAGGCTCAGAAAAGAACGTAAACTTAAAACTTAACTGAATAGTAAATACCCCGAAAAATAGAAGTAGGTTAATAAACATTTGCAGCAATTCCATGATTAATTTTTATTCTAAATGATCATGGTTTCACTACTGAGTGGCAGTGTCAGGTGGTGGAATTACACAGCATGGTCGTTAACGTAGAATAATTATTACATGTATTATTGCGGTGTTTCATTTTACCTGTACGATGGAAAAATTCCACAAAAAAACGGCTTAAAAAGTTTCATATATATCCATATGCAAATAAAGTTGGTCCTCGTGAGGTATTAGCGATTATGACTCGAGCGATATGGCGGATTTTGAAAAAACATTGTAATGTATGCAATAGACGGGATGAAGAGGCTCAAAACAAATCTGATTTAAGGCTTTCTTTCTACCTATTTTCTCAAGGGTCACTTATGTGAAAAATATATGAGTTCACCGTACAGATAGTTAGTTCATTAGACGGGTATTGTAGATGTAGACGTCATTCGTGAACGAAATTGATAATTAAGTTGGTTCTATAAAATCAAATTATATCCGCTATATTGGCAAACAGTTGTCACAAAAGGAAAATAAATACGTATGGATAGTTTGGATACGGTGACCGGAATAGGATAACCTGTAATGATGATATTTTACTTCTCGTTTGTTTGAATTGTTGTAGGATTCATTGTTACCTACCATTGCGAGCCCGAATTTTTCGAGGAAAAAATGATTCCTTATGTCAGTTTGTGCAGATTCGTTATAACTGCGTGTTCTAGTCTAGTTTCCCATTGGTCATTTTGTTAATGCAAGAGTTTTACTCAATCGAATCAGAGTTTGGTAGTCATACACACAAGGTACTTGTACCTAGGGCGATAATCCTTGGTAGATTTATGATTTTACAAATAATTGGCATTGGTAATTTATTGTTGAAATTTGTTTCTTATATAAAAATAACTAAAAGGAAATAAATATTTTTTCTGTCATATTGAAATAAGAACTGGTATTGAAATACATATTCGCCTTTTAGAAAATTAATATGAAGTGCCACTTAACATGCGTATTCTTGGGGTTTCTTCCATGAGTATTCAACAAGGATTCAATGGTAACTAGGGTGAGAAAAATAGGTATCGTAACATGGTACCAATTCCTACGGAAGGACCCCATGGTACCGGAATATATATATATACATACGAGGGTCATCCGGAAAGTAGTACCCGTTCGTGCCGCATGAAGTGCTGACGACGCGAGTAGCCGCTGGACGAGGTCAGATAGCTTCAGTGGCTTGTCTGCCTTCTCTGAGCCAAGTTGCGTGACGCTAGCATTGCCTGTGTTGTTTCTGTGATTGTTTACAATGTTTAAAAAAATTGAGAACGCCGCCAGTTGTGAAGTGAGGGCAGTGATTAAATTCCTCAATGCAAGAAACGTTCGCCCATGTGATATTCATCGCCAATTAAAGGAGGTGTATGGAGACAATGTAATGGACGAGTCGTCTGTTCGGCGGTGGTGTCGCAACTTCAACATGGGGAGGGGGAACACACACGACGATGAGCGTTCGGAGAGACCGTCTGTCATTACAGACCAACTGGTGAGCTCAGTTGACGAATTCGTGAGGAACGATCGGCGCGTCACAATTGATGACATCTGTGAGCATTTTCCCAATGTTTCTCGAACAATTGTTCATGAAATTGTTAAACACCATCTGCATTATGCAAAAATTTGTGCAAGATGGGTCCCTCGCGTATCTCAATGAGCTGGCGGCGAAGGACTATGCAGCAGGAATACAGAAACTTGTCACACGTTATGACAAATGCCTTAATTTGCTTGGAGATTATGTTGAGAAGTAGTTTAAAGTATCCTCTTTCAAATAAAATTTTTTATGTTTGTTAATATTTACTTTTGTGTCTTTATTTCACGAACGGGTACTACTTTCCGGATGACCCTCGTATATATATGTAATTAAAAAATCGCAGGTATTTTTCAGTACCAGTACTAGTACTATAACAGTTTTTTGACTGAAACTATTGAATATGCGAGAACCAAGTAAATATTTCAAACTTGTGGTAAGTGAAAGTCAGGGAATGAATATTCACCTGGACTAAATGATGAACGACGAATCCGGTGTCATATGTGTGCCTTTTATTTTGTCTGTAAAATTAAATAAAAAATTTTTTCAACATCCGCGAACCCAAACGAAATGCCAAGGGTGATCTCCTCCCACCACTCGCTCCTTTTCTCCCCCGCCCTACCACTTATCTTCTCTCCTTCTTATCTGCATTCCTCACCCACAAACTACTCCCCTTACCACTTACAAACTACTCCCCAGCTTATTTATAAAAATATTCACTTGGCAACGGACAGAGTTTATGAAGTGACCTCTTCCCTTGTCAAGCACTCCTTAACATTTCTCTCCGTAATACGATGGGGTTCACCTTGACCGAAATGCTGATATCGGAGATTTGTTTCCAAATACTTGGCCTCTCTCCACGGACATCAGGCTGGACCTTGTGCAAGGTTTTGTATGTTTCAGTGACCCCTAAGCACCACATCGGCTGGAGAAGTTATAAGCCGCATAGTACAAGAGATTATGACAGTTAAATTAGAGAAATTAAGTGCAGAGCCGGCAGATTTAAGACATCATTTATCCCGGGAATGTTAAGGGAACAGATTACCAGCAAACGACCGTGCTAGGGGAAAAATGCATTCAATTCTAAGTAGCGTAGTATGTCATCACTATTTTTTGTAACCATATTTTATTGCGTAAATTCCTCTCGGGTCCTCCACCGGGTTATATCGTCCATATTGGCCGACGCTCCGATGCCCGACTCGGTCATCTGCTTCAGGGCTTCTGAAACCCTGAAGACGATGACCGAGTCGGACATCGAAACGTCGGCCAATATGGACGATATAACCCGGTGGAGGATCCGAGAGGAATTTACGCAGCTGATACGCCGGGAAAACACCAAATCTTTTATCATATTTTATTGTTTTTCTTGTTACTATCGGCTCTTTCCGTATGCTTAGAGAAGTATTTCGCATTTAGATACCGTAATTCATGTACATGTAGTTACGCATTATTGTTTTTTTTTCATTATTTTAATTAATCTACATATTTATTGCAATTACCAATTAAGATAAAGTCAATTTTTGATATTACAAGTCTCGTGTTGTCACCCCCCTGTCATACTCCCTCGCGGTGGCTTGCAGGGTAGTATGTAGATGAAGATGAGATGTAGAGGGAGAATGCATCCTAGGGACTGCGGGACTCGACTCATTTGTAATGGAGTTTAGCTCGGCAGTGGGAGAAGGCTTCGCATGCGCCATTCTTCCCAAATCCTTGCACGCACGAGTTGACAGCAGTGGCAAAGACGGCACATGTGAGGACTACAACTGTTAGAATGTTGAATTGGACTTTAGTTCGATGCTTTGGATGGGGAAATTGGGAAACGTCTGGAGGAAAATGGGAGTTGAAAGTACTGACTGATAGATTAGGATAGGCGGAAAGACAACCGGGGTATTTGGAACAAGGCGAGGTAAGTTTCTTTTTGAGAGGTAACGGTAAATGGTGACCATAATGAGAAAAGGCATTCCTTTGGCCGAATAAAGGTTCTAGTCCTACGCTAACCACGTACTGTTTTCACATTATGATGAGGATCATTAAAGTGGTACTTCCTGGAAATTCCCACCGGTTATAATAAAAAATACAGGGTTCGTCCGGAAAATAAGTGTACTGATTTTTTCCCGCCGCTCCAGGCGCGCCCAGCACCGCTCTGACGGGTTGCGATTGGAGGGGGGTATGTTGGCAAGCGACGCTGAAAAAGGCAGTCGGCTCTGAGCTGTGGTGTAGTGAGGAGCTCTGTTAACGCGAACCTCCACGCTCGACCCACGTCACGGAACGCGATGCCGAAGTTTTTGGAGCAGCGTTATTCCATCAAATTTGCGGTAAAGCTTGGGAAATCGTCTACCGAAACTGTCGGTATGATTAACCAGGCTTACGGGGAGTCAGCCATGTCCAGAAACATGATCTTTCGGTGGCACAAGATGTTCGTGGAGGGCAGAGAAGAGGTCGACGACGAACCACGGCCTGGACGCCCATCAACGACACTCACCGACGAAAATGTGCGAAAAGTTCGCGATGTACTGAACTCTGATCGTCGTCTTAGTGTTCGGATGATAGCAGAGCAGTGTAATGTGCCAAAAACAATAGTGCACGAGATTATTAGGGAGCAAAACATCTGGCGGCTGCATCACGACAATGCGCCGTCTCACACCGCGCTTGTCGTGTCGGACTTCTTGCCCAAGCACGGCGTGGCAACGCTGCCGCACCCGCCCTATAGCCCGGACTCTGCACCACCGGACTTCTTTCTGTTCCCGAAGATAAAGAGGAGTTTGAAAGGAACGCGATACGGGACTTTGGACGCCGTCAAAGAGGCCGTGACGACGTGTCTTCGAGAGGTTCCCGATGATGCCTTCGCGGGAGCGTTCCAGGAATGGGAACGCCGCTGGAACAAGTGTATCAACTCACAAGGGTCCTATTTTGAGGAATATTAGCTTAAGATATGTAAAAGTGTAATAATTTTTTTTTCCTGAGCTCAGTACACTTATTTTCCGGACGAACCCTGTAGCTCTAAGGTCTACCTCTCACTTTAAATGGTTTTTTCGGCATCGTAACAGTCATATTAAAAACTGGCGTAAACTGTCACTTCGAGTGGATGTACCTTGGTTATACCCTAATCAGTTCATTTAATTCTAATGAAAATGCTAAGAATAAAATTCCATGGTGTTCAAGGTGACATTTTTTTAGTTATCACGCTCAAACAATTTTTATTTTATATGAACGCATATGCGGGAGAAATCTGGAATTAGTCAAAGCGTGTTCAGGGAACCTCAAAACATCTATGTATTTCCTTTTAATCCGAAGGTTGAATCTTTTCTCATGAAGCAATGCGCACCCTACACATTGTACAAAGAAATCAAAACTACAGCGATTGATAGAAATGAGTACTTGTTGGACGGAGCTCGGTAAAGAATGTGTGACTATTAAATTTACCGTCCATTGTAAATTTTATAATTTTATCCTACAGGATATCTTGCATATCCAAAGAGCTCCCTAGTAATTAGTCAAAACTATCTAGATTAATGTGTAAGACGAATAAAAGAAGAATAAAAAAAGTCAAATTCGGTGCAATACGGATGATCTAGCTAATATACACGTACTCATACAAGTATTATCTCTCGAGTTAGAGCCTCTGCTAATGAATATTATACTTTTATGATCACATAACATAAACCACGCAATCATTAAACAATAACCCAACAATGTGACATTCCTCTTTTTATTTATTTGATGAAAACCAGAATTTCAGTAGTAAATTCTAAATCATCATATTCAATAAGTTCCTCTAAATTCGAGGCACAGCTGTTTCTTTAGTGCGTCCAAAAGCGCAGAATTCACTTATTTCTATCAAAATCTCAAGACCCGCATTCGAAGATAAAATTTTCGGGAATTATTCGCTTTGTGGTAGTATAAGGTAGTGCACAATTTTTTAACGCAGCCGAATGATCAGATGACCCATATTTGATTGTTTTTTTACCGTCTCCCTTGAAGATTTTGTTCAACGATTCTGTAAGAAATGAGTTAGATTGGAGTGTGAAAAATTTCAGCGGTGAATCGTGTTTCATCTCTTAATTCGTCCGTAATTGTTCCCTCCACCACTTGTTGTCCCAGGGTGGAGAGGGTTGGATTTAGGTCATGGAGCGAATAGGCTCATGGAGGGAGCGTGTGAACTCGTGTATCGCAATCTTGTACCCGAGAACGGATGGATCCTCTCAACTTCCCTTCCCCCCCATCACAAACATTCCCACTCCATACGCCCTTGAGACGCATCGACGACTCGCCACTCAATGACGCGACGTCTTCATTAGACATCCCATCCTCGTCCTCCGCCCCCTTTGCCATCCAACTTAAATTACCTTACGCCATTTCGCCTCTCTTTCACCCGAACATGATTTATTTTGTCTTGCCTAACCCTCCCTGCATTCTCGAACCAGAGAGGGGAGAGAGATCCTTTTACCCCCTCCCGGTCTTTCCTTCCGCCAGTTCCGTGCGTCGCACCCCTTCTCTATCGCCACCTTCCTGCGCAAGACCCTCACTCATTGGACGAGGGGAAAGAAAGAAGAAGAAGGGTTACATCAACATTATCTCATTCCCCTTTGTCCGCATCTCCGTCTGTACCTTTTCGAATGGCCTGCCACTTTATCCGTGTTTTGTTCGCTTTGCCAGGCCTTTTTTCTTGGGATAATCATTTCCAGATTTTCAAATAGGCATTCAACTGGTGAGTGTTCGGGAAATGTACCCACGATATGCTAGCACGTATCCGATGGCTTGCAGCAAATCACACCGTCATAATTTTTTTATATTTTTATACGTATATTATTTTCATTCGCTCCACAATGAGGCAGGGGATTCTAGGGTATTCCTAGAAATCGTTAGTAATGTAAATCTAATGGTGATTATCTGCTGGCGTCATTTCTTCCCTGCCCCGCGCCATCACTCTTACTTCTTAAAAGTGCTTCCGTCTTACTCATATTTTTAAGCTGACTTGTAAATGGTTCTTTAATAAAGCAATGCCCATGATTTTATTTCAACGCGACTATCTATGGAAGCGCGGTAAAACCGGTGGGGAAATGTGGCAGGGAGTCTGCCCTTCAACGCCGCTGGTCGTCAGTTTGCTCCGAGCAGTCTGAGCGGAAAGACGTGCCTCCGCGTGAAGTATGTTTTTCGACTTTGAAACACGGGGCGATGGAGCGTTCGCTTGAACAACGACAAATGAATACATGTGTGTAGCTAACTCTCACTATCTTTCTTTTTAATTTTCCGCCAAACCAAATATCTTTCAAAGTGTGCCCAATCAACACCGTCACCCGTAGATTCAAGAACTCATTCTCAGTTAGATATTGTAGTGCATGTACCAGTAGTCATCATGACTACACTGTTTGAATTATTTTACATATGTATTGTAACTAAAAATTTGGGTAAACTTAATTTTTTATTTTGAATGCCTGGTGTTGGAACACCCCCTGCTACATACCTTAGCGGGGGCTAGCGGGGTAATATGTAGACGAAATCCAATAGTATATGCACCATAATGAGTACATACAGTATGTATACATGAACTACTACTTGTATTTCTTCTTATATGACGAGTGCCCTAACATACGACACACGCCAATGCGGCGAACTATGGGGTATTGTGCAGAACACGTATGATTTAATTTACGAACCGAATTTCTTTACACTATATTAGAAGACGAGCAATACTTAGCGTTTCCACGTATGAAATTTTTCATTGCACGACTAGGTTTCATTATAGAGTAATATCCTCGATGTTCATGTTTCCTTACTCTCTAATGATACCTGGTCGTGCAATAAATAAGTTTATGACTGGAAACGAAACGTATTGTTTTGTTACCCTAGTCTAAACCTCCAGCTCCGCTAAGTCGAGTCAGAGTTATTTTCTTCTTTTACCTGATATTTATGCTTTTTAAATGCTTATTTTGTAGCGTTGAAGAATTAATTTTGCTAGAAAATTAAATTATTTAATTAGAGTACTGGAACACTCTTCCATTCTCAATTTTTTTTACCAAAGTGAATCTTTGGAAACCCAGCAGCTTGCAAAGAGCACACCGGGGTAAGCTCGCGTACACACTTTGTACACTCTCGTTCTTCATGGGTCACACTGTGCAATATTATTTCTTACTATTCCGGAGTTTGAGAAGGCCAGAGCATGAGCGACCCAGGCCCATTGAACCATTGCGAACATGAGAAGTGCATTGTTGCAAATAGATTTGCGTCGGCGAATTTCTTTTGCGCATTTGACTTAATAAAAGGTTTTATATTTTCTATTAACTCACACTCCAGGTGAGGGATAACGACAGGGCACCGTCGACGGTCAGCTAGTGCTCACTTCGACGAGGAGAAGGAAATAGAATTGTCGGAATGTAGTAGCGCGAACAAGACTCCACCCACCCTCCTTTCTTTCATCCCCGCTCACCCACCCACCCATCTCCCCTCGCTCGCTTCACTCGCCATTCCAGCCGGAAGTCCCCTTGGGGGCGAAGAGGTGAAGGAAGGGGGGGGAGGAGAGAGGCCCCGGGTGTCCCGGAAATGGCGAGGCCAGTTCACTCGTTGACCGAAGAGAGAGAGGGGATTTGGGGCTGAAGAGGGACTGGGAAGAGGTGGAGGTGGAGGTATCCTATGTAGCGTGCGGAGGAATAGAAAGAGGGAGCCAGGGCAGAGGGAGGGGAACGGAAAGGGAAGGGTAGAAGGAGGTGAGAATTGAGAGACGGGGACCATCTCGCAAAATCGGCAGGGGTGGCTTAAAAGCGTCAAAAGGAGATGGCAAAGAAAATTTCCTTTTCATAAAGGGGACATGCCTTGAGAAGCCTTGTGTGTGTGTGCGCGCGCGTGAGGGCGAGAGATCTTTGCTCGGAACTGTATTCATCGTTTTTTTTTCTCCCTTTGTCTAATTTCACTGATTAACCATGGAGATAATATTATTTCTTTTTCGCGACGACGTCGAATTCAGTATCCCATGTGGTCAATTGGTTTTAAATTGCTACAGATTTATTTGAAAAAAAATCTTAGTACCTGAAACCTATAAATGTATTTCGCAAAGGCGTTAAAATTTACTGTTGGCATCATTTTTATCATGCTGGTATATCCTGAAAGATTGTAATAGGGTGTCAAGACCATCGAGATTAATGGAGTGAAACGAATTAGAGATAATTCAGAATCAGCATTAAAACTTAGATGAGTCACCAGTTTCATGTGCCTTATTTTAGATTTAGCACATTTTAAACAAAAATATATTATTTTCTCAACGTGAACAATCGTAAAATAATAAACCACAAACAAAAACCCTCCGTTTATTTACTAAACAAAAAAGCGTAACGTTAATTCTCTTGCGGAAGTTCCCCCTTCGCGACTTAGCTGTTCTTTCCTGATATCGACAAGTAGCTAAATCGCTTTCTCATACTCAATCCAAATACTGAAGAACGACTCAATTTAATCCAAATTCTGAAGTTCGTTATCAAGATAAACTATACAAGAATCGTTCACTTTGTGATAAAGGATTAATAATACCCACAGGGCGCTTGGAAGTGGATGTTGGGATCCGAGATATCCGTGAAAAAGACAAGTATAAGATGATAAGATAAATATCAATATACTAGTGTTTCCTTCTATTTTTGCTGGGAGGGTGAAATGAATCCGCAGCACAGCTCTCTTCTTTTCATTGAGTTGTGGATGTGTAATACAAAGTGACGCAGGAATTAGTTTGAGAGTATTTTCAGTTTCGTAAGTAGCATCGTACGAATAGTACCTCCGCAGTTAGATCAGCTGAGCTCTGGATGCTCGTGTCTGCAGAGGTTTTCATTCCACAGTTCAACGCCTGAATTATTTCCCTGCCAGCCCCCAAGAGAGCGCATGACTGGGGTGTTACTACATCGCCATCTGTTAGGGTAATCGGTCATCATTAGCATTCGGTATCGTTTTATTTTCCGGTAGTAACGATATTTGTACATGTTGTGGTCAAAACTGAGCGAGGGAAAAATGCTTTGAAGTACAAGTTACATGCATGTCTGTCCGGCAGTCAATATCCCTTGTTTTGATCTCGCCTGCCTCGTATGAGCTGCTGGACTGGCAATATTAGCCTTGCCAACGCCAAACCCATGTTATTAGCATTATCCATTTTGTTTTAAGACATCCTTGTAACTTTTGTGTTTTCAGTCACTCCAGTTTCAGAATTTTCTTATAACATGTGACGCTTTCTATTGGTTTTTAATGACTCTTCACAAAACGGGTAGTATTTCAGGTAGGTTATCTATCTATATATCTATTTGTGTACCCCGCAAGACACCGCTAGGGTGGGGGTGAATACACAACAGACTAATTTTGAAACGATAATGACCCTACCGCTGCCGGACAATGTTATTCTGATCCCTCATCGTTCGTGGAACAAATAATAACTTCAACCTATCTATTCTACACTTTATCTCTATAATTTTAGTGACATGGTCTGTCCTACTGTAGCACGATGGGAGTAATAATATATTTTCAACATCACTGCTAAAGAGACATCCTCCCAATGTATGCAAGAGATTTAATCTATAATTTAACATTCGCTCGCTGAGTGATTCCCAGCATAGCTTCTCTAATATTTGAGATAAGTTGCTAAGTTATGCTATCTTGAAATATTTATCATTCGCGTACGCATTAAATTAATCTTTTTCTACATCTTACTCAGAAATCTGCCGATGAGAGTGTGGCAGAGAGTTCTACGAAGCCAGCAATTAAAAAGGGATGTAATTATCGATCATTAGGGTCCCACAGTTTTATTTTCTCACTCTACGAGAACTTTTAATTTTTTTTCAGCATTCTCGTGAATGGTTCCCTCCCAACGACAGCCATAGTTCATATCAAATATGCGACACTTAGTGTTATTTCTTCCCATGACTTTTTAGTCCCTCGCCGCATGCCCTCCATCTATGATAATGACCTGGGTTTTGCGACAGAACTATTGAATGAGGAACTTGAGGGGAAACCCTTCACTTTCCCGGGAGCACCAATTTTCACAAGGGCTCATTTTTATAATTTCAATGAATTGATCATTGTGATTTAATTCATTCGGTCAGTATCGTCTCATTTAGGTAGTCATTCAGGGTCGGGTGTTCTTCATCTTTGCAAATATCCCCAAGGCACTTTTCTTCGTGAATTGGCTGAGCCCTGCATGCATTCATGCCTTGTCGGGCGGGGAGATTCTGGCGGAGAAGTTAGCCCCGTGGTTCTTTCTTTATCACAGAACCTTTCATGTTTTCCAATATTGGCCACTATGCCTCCCCATTGACACTTCATCCGCAACTCCACACTTTGGCGCCATTATGGGTTTTCGGTCTTTAATTAAAATAAATTACTATCGGAAGTTCTGCTTTATGATGTACCAGGGTATGCATGTAGATACTGGACCCCTGTGACCAATACTGTTTGTTGAGTGGGGTGCCTGGGGGAATTGACAATCTCTGTACCAACTCTGTACTTAACTACATCATTTAAATAAATTAGAATTAAATAACATACCCTCAAAGGTTGCAGTCAAGAACGTTATGAGCTACTTTGTTCATTTATCCTGCTATTATATCTGATGAACATTAATGAAGAGTCGCAACTTTGAATGGTGAATAATTAATTACTTGTCTCATTATATCCTTGATCATGAGATATCAGATAATTTCACATAGTGATATCGGAATGGTCTCATTACATCCCGTTGATATTCTAAAAATTTTTTTATTGACTTACGACTGATATCTACGCAATGACCCGCAAGCGCCCGCAGGGACATTTAGGGAGGGGTTGGGGCATTCGCATAAATATCATTTCATACCCGCATTTGAGTGCAGACATGTAAATTAGATCATGTAACAAACTCGTACCTCAACAAACAAATGCCCAAATACGAGAAAATCATGCATAAACCGATTAAATCATTAAATGCTCGTCTTTATGAAAATAGATTCGAGTACTTGAGTTCAGGCTTGCTATGACCGTGCATCGTGCGAGTAAACAACAGGCTCATGAGTCGGTGACGGTATTTTCCTGTATCTCTCTTATTTCTTCTCAATATCATGTATAAAAGACCCGATTCTGTTCCACTTTCTGAGCTGCTTTTTCCAAACCCGTGCTGGTTTTGGCAGATACTCGTGCACACATAAACGTTAGCACTCGTGCAAATATATACCCTTATGTGGAATGCAATAGTTTGCAGGTTTGGCTAAATCATTAGAATTTGGTCTTTAGATAAAATGTTTGGGTGCATGGGTTCCATTTTATTGTGATTGTTTATCGTGCGAGGGAAAAAGGAATAATTGAACCTGACTGTGATGGTATCTATCTCTCGTATTTTATCCCTGTGGTCAAATCTAACAATATGTGTAATTTTGGGGTCATACCATTCATCTCAGTGTCAAAAGATAACTCAGGTGCTCTGTGCGTTTCGAAATCCATTTCACAGCTTATTCCGTCATTCTGAGTGGAAGTGATACTCGTTGCTGGTGATACTTAAAATGGCTAACATTTAAACAGCATTCACTTTAGAAATAACCAATTTTATCACTAAACCAAACGCGGTCGGACGACATTCGCATCCTAATTGTTATTCATACTGATCCAGGCTACAGCCTTTGAAAGTTTATTAAAATGTACATTTTATAACATGCATACCTATGAGTATCATACATTGCAGGTATAACTAAACATAAATCCCTCATCAATCAATTCGTTTCCATTTCTTGTGAAACAGACACCGCTCGGTAGTTTGAAATGAAGTTTCCTCGGCAAGGTCTTTGCTACAACTTCTATCAGTTTTCCGAAATGTATCTTATTATTTATTACCTTGTCCTTACCGAGCGTAGTGATGGATACCGCAGTGACTTCTTCCTGCATAGCAAGTCGTAACTCGCGTCTCTTACAGAGCGAGGAGAAAATTTGAGAATGATTTTTAAACGAAATAATAATAGTTGATAAGGCCATTGCTTTCAGCTTTACGGAAAGCAGGCAGAGATTTGAAATAAATGTAAATAGTTTCGTTTGCGTAAATTAGAAGGCGGGTCAAACTTGATACGAAAATGTTGATTCGAATAAGTGTAGCATTATATTAAAAGAAGTGGATGCATGCCAAAATATCTAACTTTTCTTCTTTGTACCAAGTGACTTCTCGCGTACTGATTATATGGAAGCCAATCGAAATGATTTCTGTGAGGTAACTTGAGCCGCGAGGTATTAAACGTGCGAACGGTTTGCAATTTTGGTGGATTTGAACCAGTATCAAGTGCCCATATCAATGCCCATATTAATGGGGTATACTTTTTCACCAGTTCCCTTCCGTAGTCACCTAAAAAGAATTACTCCGATTGGGTTAACTCGCAACCCCAGGGGTGTATATAACGGGACCAGTGACGGAGGCAGACGCCTCCCCTCCGGCCCTTGGACGAGTTCTTTTTGGGTCAAGCAAATGGACTCGCTGAAAGGACCGTCCACGAGTATTATGCTGGAATACGATTTGGATGCCTAACCATTATACGAGTAAATAGAGAGCGAAACTATTAATTATTTTCAAAAACCTTCAGTGACTTAGTTTTATCCTCAGTATCATTATGTACTGCCCATGTTTTGTGGGTACCTTTAAATTACCTTTACCATACCTTTGCAATTTTTACAGAGGCATCCCTGTTAGTGATACACGGTTTTTGTTAGTAATTACTGAAGATTCTTAAGTAATTCGACTTGGAATATTATTCGAAACGTCAATCATTGATTCTAATTCAATCAATGCTTGGTCAACCAATAAAATAGAACCTGGGAACTGCCTTCAGATGGAATTTTTAAAGTAAATTCCACTTTTATAAAATTGTTTCATTCTGAGAAGGAATACAAATATAAATTAGATAACAGGAGAAACAGGAGATAAGCATTCGCACTCTTTCAGATGTCGAATTTTTAATAATGTACGTGATAGGTGGGAGAATGGGATCAGCGAATTGATTACCTTTAGTGACAAGTGGTAGTTTAAACTCCAGGTCTTCTTGTAGACATCTAATGCCCAAGGAATTATTTTGATGCCGTCTTTCTCGAGGAGATACAATCCGTGGCTCCCGTTTTGCGTGTCGAATCTTAAAAAATCGGATGATACCTGACACCACATAAGTTTTTCTGTACGATGAGTTTCCACTAATTCTTTCCTAAACAAGGATCCGCTAATATAAATCTTCAAATCATTGGTCTGAACACCTTATGCATATTCATAGATCTAGCATCTTAAAAATTCCTTTTTTAATGGCGAATGCTAATATTATTTCGCTAATCGAGAGTCCTCAACAAGATTAAAATTATCCAGATTTTAAACTGAATCATAAGACAACAATCAAATAAGACCATTACATAAAAATTGTTATAACCTATGATTTTTAAACATTGCCCAGACTTCTGTATTCTCCCCTCTGTGAGCCACATTTCAAAGCAGTTTTGACACACGGTCGGAGCGAAGTACCTGATTTGGAAAATGGGTTGATATGAATTAATTAATTGAATCGGTATACTTCAGGAAGGATGGATAACGCTGAAATGATGGAAGTGCCATTCATACGAGAACGTGGTTAAAATTATCTATAGTAAGTATAGTGGTTATTTTATGGTAAATTGACTAACTAGCATGCCTACCAAAAGAATATTTTTCTTTTCACACAATTCGTGGTGGTAAAAATACAAAACACATAAAACTATTCTAAATAAGTGATGATAAAATTTTATCAAACGCAAAATGTCAAATTATTCTAATTACTGTTGGGCTAACGCCTCTTGACACGCGCCCTTGCGGCTCCTTAATGGATATTGGATGGATATAGATGCTATCAGCATTCAGTCTTTTCACCAAAGGTTCGTCTCTTTTTTTCCGATGGAGTGAAATTATTTTTCCCACTTCGAGGTCTCGTTGACGTAGGTTGACATTTGCGTCCCCTCTTCCCTTTTAAAGGAACTCGGATATCGACTGCGATTACGATTGAAGATGAAGAAGAATTGGCGGAGAAAATAGAATTCTCTCGAACCAGGAAAATGGAACCGGGTTCCCCCAATTTCCGGCTATATGCCCTGAGGGTTTTCTTTTTTTTCAGTCTTTTTCACCTCTTCGTCCCCGTGAATTTCTTTTCAGGATTTCCGCTAGCGGTACTTTAATCTCAATCAATATTTGACATTTCTAAAGTGATGTAATAAGCTCGACTCTGTGAGCACAAAGAATACAAAATAAGTGATCGCATGTAGCTTTGCATCATCATCAACAGTAATTCATTCTGAAGAATGGCTCACTGCAGCCCTCCATTCTTCTCCGTTCAGTGTTGATTCCCTCGCCTCCTTTAGCTCCTCTGTTTTACGTCCTTAAATTGTTCTATGCACGATGGTAAGCTGAAAAGTTCTCGGCTTGACACAGAGATGGCGTTCCAATCAGCGTAATTGTATGACTCCTGCCTGAGTGCACGTGTCATTAGTTTGCAAGACAGGTTTCAACTTGTTCTCTCAAGAAGTTTGTTTACACGTATTGTTGCAGTAGATGTCTTTCGTGTTTTTCGTTAAAATGGAAAAACTTGAATACCGTGCGGTCATAAAATTCTTCGTTTTGGATGGATTAACCCCTAAGGATATTCATCCTAAGTTGACGAAAATGTACGGGGACTCTGCTCCCTCTATATCAACCGTTAAAAAGTGGGCAGCTGAATTTAAACGTGTTGACGTATCCCTCGAAGATGACCGGCGTGAAGGTCGTCCAAAAACCGGAAACCATCGAAAACGTGCACGATATCGTGCGGGGAAAGATAGGAAAACACCAGTTAAAAAGGGGGCGTGGCTTTTCAAATAATTAATATACAGTTTAACGTTAGGCAAATCAGTTCATTTTTCTTTTCGGTAAAAACTTCGGGAGAAATGTCAATTAAAATTAAATTAACAGCTTTAAATACCGTCAGAACTCACAAGATTTAAAACTTGTCAGGGAAAGTGGCAAGACAAGTCGAAGATAACTCTATCGTGACCAGGAAAGGGCCCATTTGGGAAAGCGCAGTAAAACAATCTCGTCGAAAACAATGTAACCATTTAAGAGAGATAAAAGTAGATTATATAATAGTTTGCATCACGGTAGAACTGAGGTAAACGAGTAAGATCCTGAACCGAATGTTGGAAGTTCGTATCTGGGAAGTACATTCGATTTAAGGATCCTCAAATAAAGCTCAAGTAAGCACTATAATAAAACCTCAAAATTTTTGGAAATGGTAAATTTTCAACCATTAAATTGGTGAATCGAGTAATGTACATTTGGCCTCTGGATTGAACCATTGAATGTTGTGCATCGGAAAAAAATTGGCATTTCGATTTCGCAGATGAGTTCGGGCCGGACATTAACACCGTGCCCCGCTGGATTCTCGACGGTGGAACGAAAGCTCCTTTGTGATAAGAAAACGGAGGGGAGCATCCCTCTTGTCTCATTTCCTCCCCCGTCGTCTGCAGGGGCGCTTCGGTCCCGGCACCCCATCCCTCCCCCCATGGCACCTCTCTTCCAGCCACCCGCTCCGACGCTCCTTGTTCTCCCCGCGACGTCAACGGTGCATTAAAACGCTCCCCGCCTCTCTCCAGGCATACCTGCCCGTAGTAATTTCCGTTCAGGACTCTTCTATCCCTGATGCCTCTCCGCGACCCTCCTCGTTGCTCCGGTGCCTTCACGCGAGAACAAATCGCTCCCTCCTCCGGGCCCGATCTCCCCTCCGATGAATCTCTGACGTGCTTCTTTTCCTCCCTTCTCCGTTCCTCTCACCACCTACCTCGGGTAGGCTTGCTGATTTGTTGAAGAGGGTCAGGCTTCTTTCACTAAACACCTTGCTTTGCGATCGTTGTCATCCTAATTATCACCTTGCCTTTGGCGTTGGGATTTGGTGCCTCCCCACGAAGATACGCGAGAGGATGTCGGTGCGGTTCGGGAGGTGAAGACCCGAGCAAAGGTAAAAGTTTTCCGGCAATGTGGATAAAGCCAGCGCACATTAAAAATTGAAATACAACCACGATCTAATTGTCATTTTTCAGATCATTTCATATAAATTACCGTAAACTTGGTGTTGATTCTTTCTTCAAAGTATTATTATTAATTGGTTGCCTACCGTTTAAGGTAGGTTTTGGATGGGCACAAACTTTATACCCCTACATTTCTAACCTCGCATGATAAAACACGGCCATTCAAATTCCACGTACATTCTCCCTCCCTTCACTCCGTCCAACATTCCTATCCTTTACCTCCTCCTACCTTTACTTGCCAAATGTTCTCTCCTCTATTATATTCTTCAACATTCCATCACCAATTAAAATACTCTGCACCCACCTTTTCTGCCTCTTTTGTATTTCTCTCACCAATCTCCTCTCCTCCCCAACTCTACCCAGCACTTTCTCGTCTATTTTTCTTTCCGTCCATTTTACCCTTTCCATCATGCTCCAAACCCACATTTCAAAGCCTTATTCTAGCCTATCATCCTGCTTCCACGGTGCACAAAACCACGCTCCTTGTCAAATTTTTGACGAGTCGGATCTGTCGGAGATATTAATCTAACTCAACGTCCCTGTCATCAAAAATCCTTCCTCCTTGCAAAAGCCTCTTTCCCCCATGCAATTGTCCTTCTTCTGACGTCTCTACTAATTTTACCTCTTTGGTCCAAAACACTTCCGAGATTGTTATGTCCTGCCTCCTCCCGTTTTTGCTCTCCAATTTTAACGTTCAAGTTAGCCTTCCTCCTCGAAAATCTCATAACCTTTGTTTTTTGATTTTTTAACTTCATCATACCTAGAGCAATGATTTCCTAATGGAAAATGATCGCAACTGTTATATTGCATTTGCTACACCAATCAAAGCTTGATTTACATCTAATTGATTTAATGGATTCCTCACCTACTTTCACTCCTGCCTTCAGCACTCCCCATCCTTCTCTCACCATTATTACCTCTGCGTTAATATTGAAAAGGAAAGGACATAGTGGGAATAACTGTCTTAATCACCTATCACTTATCATCCTGCCAATTACTACTCATCCCGACTCTAACCGCCTCACGTACCTGAGCTGATTGGTTTCGTTCTCTTTTATGAGTGGTGACCTAACACCCCCGCCACACGCTCTTGCGGCGGCTTGCGTGGTAAAATGTAGGTCTAGATGAGCTGTCTGAGAAATGTGCAGGTCGCGGATAAGTTGCCTGTCCTTCAAATCTACTCTGATAATTTCTGATACATCATTAATTTTACTTAATTAATTCAATCAAATGTCTTCTATATCTCTTCGATTTTATTTCTGTAAATATTGCTTTTATCCGAATTCATACAAATGATATTCTCATTCTTTTACGTAAAAAGAACACAAACATGAGAGAAAATGGTGCCTCCTATAAACGAACATTTCCTTTGAATCCTAACGCACAGCGAGAGTGGACCAAATTGCTTCGAGACCTGTTGCCACGCTTCGCGTGACCAATTGCTTCTTAAACGGCGGGCACACGATTTACAGCCGTTTACGTGACGGAAACAGAAGGTAACGCAACACTAAGTTACTGGTATCCGTTTGTAAGGGGCCTTATTACGAGTGGTAGAACTACTTGTAGTGCAAATCTGAACTGAAATTCTCTCTTTTGGTTAATTTATAAAAGTGATATTCACAATCTTTTTTAAAACTTTTTTGGGGATCCCTCTTCTGACTTCATTTGGCGGGAATTGGAATGGTGAGGTAGTTTCCCAGCTCTGTGGTCCTCTTCCAATTCCCGGTGATAATGGATTATTTCTATAGTATTTCGAACCTTTTATTTCGGTGTCGTGTGGAGTGAACTTCCACCTCAGTACATAGACAGTCGGTTGGATCGTTGAATTAGTGGATTCATGGAGCATCATCCGATTAATGGACCAGGGCCTTTTTGCATCCACCCTCACAGCTCCATTTCATCTCTGCCGTAACTCGGCCAACTAATATCATGTGGGAACTAAGATAAAAAGGAAGCGAAACTGGGTCGAGGAATCAAAATTTTGTGGACTTAATAGAATGGAGGGAAGAATCTCTCCATTCTTGCTGAATCCCCACAGCAGGCAATTTTGCAAAAACAATTAATTCCGTGGATCGGTGGCATTCCTTTGAAGTACCATTTCAAGTCACTCCTATTAATTGAATCTCCCAATCAGCTGGTTCATTCGGAGGCTATCGTAGGTTTTGCTTTGATTTTCGTGCATGTATTGTAGTGAAGGATCTTTTGCATTCTTCTTCCTTCTGGAGTCATTCCAATTTCACTTGGGGTCGGCTCTTCGGATGATCTCCTTCGGTTTCCTTCTCTCTATGGCCTTTCCTTTGTTTACTCCAAGCAACTCCATATCATTTCCTACACGTCCCATCCAGATCTTTCTTCGTTTTTCTCCAATGTTTCTACCTTCCTCCCAAGCACTTAGTTTTACTTTACCTACATGGTTTTCACCGTAGTCTACTTTCTATCTCATCCCAACAACCTCTCTTTTGAAGATTAAAAGGAGCAGATGTAATAATGCTCCAAATGTTAACATTGGACTCGTGAATACTGTGGAGTGTGCTGATGTTCATTTTTCATGTCATTCTTGTTTTAAAAATAAAAAAATTGAATGAATACAATCGATGATAAGGGGCCCTCATATTGGGATATTGGGACCACGTGCTTTCACGCTCCGATTTTCACTGTTTTTACTTCTTGTAAAATTTCACGTATTGAGTTTTTTAATTTAAAAATGTTGATTACTTCCCCGAGTAAATTTATGAAATTTTCGTGTTCTTCAAGTTTCTTTCTTCAGGTCGGCACACCTGACTTTCTGGTTACTACCTGGCTTTCTACCCGGTGCACTTTACTCGGAGAAAATACTTAAGTGCAAAGCACAATTTAATTTTTGATTGGGATGAACCACATAAGAAAATATCGGTATTTAAGGCTGTAAGGCTCCTCATAGATAGTTGAGTGAATGTCTCTGTAAGCGGCTTTCAGACCTGATCATGTTTTCAAGTCAACCGGTAAGGAATTTTATGAACCACATTTAGTTGCTTCGTATCGCCGGGAAGATCTGAAAGCGAATAATAAATATCAGTTAAGCCGGTGACAAGACAATAATCTTTGAGCACGGCCTTTAAAATATGACCCGGCGTTAGCCATGTCATGGTGGGAAAACTTCGCGTGCACATATACGTATTTTGAAATCAAAGTCTACTCTTTAGTCTTGCTATAGAAAATCAATCTTTACAATGAAGGCATCATAAATTTTATTGAGTATCGAAACTTCATTTATTCCCAATTAGGCCCGAAATGGAAACCTTTTCTTGCTGCTAACTTTGGATGAGTCGGCCTACATTAAATTTCCTCCCCGTTTCGCTCCTCGTAAATGAATTTCCTTCACCCCCCCCTTTCCTCCTTCCCCACCATTCCAGCGAGGCCATTGGATCGTGCCGTCAACTGTCAGGTGACGTGCAGCTATTTAAAAATACGATCTCATTTCAGACGAATTTCAACTAATATACAATCCTCCCTCCCTTCTGTCTGGGAACCTTCTTCATTTTCAGGAGAAATAGACCTTACCTGCTCTGCTTAAGTGATTTATGAGTTCAATTCCGCGACGATGAATTTTACGAGCAAATATAATCGAAAACAAAATAACTACCCGTATTAAAATAAAGGCTCAAAACCATTTTTCTCTGCCCATATCATAAAAATCAATTTATTTTATTTCAACGTGAAAAATTGTCAGCAGACCACTTATGTAAAAATAAGTTTTGAAAAATGTATAGGGTATTTTCCCGAAGACTTCTTAGCTTTTAACACTTACAACATAAAAAGGACAAGACAATTGAATAGAACGGTGCAGAGAGAGAGAATTTATTTTCTTGTTTTCCGCAAAATGACAGAAATGGCGTCTTCAAACTGCATGCGATTGCTGTAAAGAGCAATAGTAACGTTTTAAAAACTGTTTTTTGTTAATTTTTTGCAAGATGCTTTCGTTTCGGACCTACCATACCATGTCTCGCCGGTATAACTGTCTTCGGAATGAAATTTTTAGGGGAGATATATTTTTGTCGATATATATTTTGAGCCCTTATCATTTTCAACATTTTCCTTTGTTTTTACGTATTTCGGAAACGGAAACAAATGAATAGTGCACTGCACCCTGACCCACTCAAATCTCAGAAACCCACAGAAAGGAAATTACGAGGGCTGTTTATTAAGTTAGATCCATTTGACCATAAAAAATATATTCATTAGAAGCGTTTTTATTGACGGTTTTAGTTTAGTATACCAACCTACTTTACTTTCCTATATGATCGCCGTTCACTTCTAAGCACTTTTCTAGACGCTGCACCAGCTCCTTTGATTCTTCAGTATAGAAGTTCTTGGGAAATGAACCAGTTGGCAACTGTGGTCTTGAGTCCCTCGTCGCCTTCAAACTGTCGTGTACCAAGCCACTGTTTTAAGTGCGAAAAGAGGACATATCCGCTAGATGCAAGCTCCTACTTGTTGATAGCGGTGCAAAAACGCTCGTCCACTCAACATTCTTTGCTCTTTTGTTGGTTAATAAGCATTTGTGATATTCGAGCTTTTCCGTGACAAACGTGCAATTGATAATTCGCCCAACAAGAGTAAATTTATCAACCAGAGCACTAATCATTATTCGGCAATCAGATTGTAGTTCTTTGTCCACTTGTTGAACGATTTCATCGGTACTGGGCCTGCCACTCCTCTCTTCATCAAGAACATTTGTGCGCTGATTCCTGAAGTCTCGACATGATAATCTAACCTTAACTGCACTCAATACTGTAGGTCCATAAAATAGGCACGACTCCTGAGGAATTTAGGCCACTGATGATCGCAGAAAAATCGAATCACATCACGCACTTCGCAACTGGCCCGAGCAACTGTTTTCGCGGAAAAATTGTTATCTGAATTCACCGATAGGCTCGTACCTGACCTATATGACAAATACGATTCTTTAATGAGTGTAAGACACGTCCAGATAGTGGGTACACGAGTGGCTGAACATAACGGGATGTTACGGGCTCTGTAAAACCGTATTAAAATTCTCAAGAGGAAGTTAGCCATTATGCTTTCCAAAAACACAAATCGAAGTAGTACTACGTTTTAACTACATAATTTTAAATACCTAAGGAAAAACTACTCCCGGTAAAAATATTCGACTATTTTATTGCATACACTTTTATCAAATAAGAGACTAATGGCAAGCTCTAATGACTCAGCATCGTCGAGACACGCTTATTAGCTCGGAGAGAAGCGTTTTGAATGGGCATACCGGTTCCCTGCGGGGACATTTTGGCAGCAGATAGGAGTAATAAATCTTAAAGCAGCCGGGAATTCAATGGCAGATGATATTTAGGTCGGTCTTGATCAACATCGGTGTAACCTCGAATAAATGAAAATGCACTCGCCCATCATTCCTCATTGCCTTGCTGGACATTGGCATAATGGCGGGCGCACACGGGAGTGAGGTTCGTTTCGGTTGGCACGAGCAGTCGCCAAAGGAATTTCGATCGAAAAGAGAGAGGAATGAACAAAGGAATAAGAAAAATTCAGTGTTTCGACACTTTTAGCTACAAGGAGAAGAATCAAACGGAATGCTTGAATATTAGTCAGCTAGAACGATACTTCACGACTGAATTAAGAGTAGATCACATCCGGTGACATTTATATCAATAACAGCGTTGTATAATGTCCGGGAATAAAAAACTTGACGTAAGACGATGGCATGATGCATCCATTTTTTTCTTATCTCTATATAGAGACAACTTTGTTCACGAGAAATAGTATTTTCCTCAGCCAGCTTAATAGACAAATAAATTCAACTATTATTGACGAATCGGGCCACACCTTAAAAGGTCCACTCAAGATATGAACTCAGGAGAAATCGGAGAGTATTGGTTGATGTAAGACATCCTGAAGACGGAAGCGGACTTTCACAGGTTCAAAGGAAATCAATCAGATTCGTTAAAGATTTCTACGAAATTAAGCGTGATTTAAGTGATTTGCGAAGAGACCAGGAGGTGACTGCGACTTTAGAAAGGTACAGGACCCCTGTGTTTTGCAACCCCGGGGGAAATATTTTGGCACCAAATAAAATTGATAGAATCGCCCACCGAGATAAATTAAGAGAGATATCACCGACAGGTAAAAGTACTCGTTCTTTCCTGGTATGCTACTCAACCATAACAAAATCGATCCCAGGCACCTGAACAAAATTACTTAAAGACAAACATTTAGCGAATTAGTCGACTATTGTATAGATCAAATATTCATGCATGTGTCAGAGGGTTTTTGTGTATTAGTTAATATTTATTCCAACTCATGCATGAACTCTTCATTTACGGCTAGAGTCCTACCAACCTCCGCCACACGCCCTGGCGGCGGCTTGTGGGATAATTTTAGAGATGTAGATAATTGTCTAAATTTGGACAGGATGGTACTAATTTTTTTATTGTTGGATGGACAATGCTCCGAAATTGGTGCTGAAAAAAGGGAAATATTTGCGATGGCTATAAAATACAACCTTTTCTGCTTTGAGACGTATGTAAGTTCGAAATTAATGTTAAATTGACCCTTCCTACTGACCGGCCGAACTTCAAAATCCTCTTGGCGTGATTCTAATGGTTCGAAGTGATATGGGCACGAGCATATCACTTACACCGGGAATGAAATAATCAACCTCTCGCCTCAAGTGTGCATTACGCAAGATTGATGAGAGTACTCGAAAAGAATACTTCCGGAGAAAGCACTTAAAAAAATCACTCCGTCGGATCCCTCAAAGCCATTAGCTTGCGGTGACGGAAGGTGGTGGAGGCGTTCCCGGCAAGAGACTCCATAGTTCGCGGACTTCAATGTATGCCGCGTGCCCTCTCTCGGCAAGGCCGACTAATAATGCGAAGTGCAGCTCGACGGGACAGTGGGCGTATTCTGAAAAATGAGCACCGGTTAAAAGACGGGTGAGTGGTCGCAAAGTTACTTACGTTTAAGGGAAAAATAAGGAAAAGTACGGGAGCCGTTGAGAAGTAATCAGTAATTATGGACTGAAGTGTGCAAGGAAAGGCCATTTGTTTGATAAATATGCCGAGGGGTGTGCAGTCATTAGCGAATTGCGAGCGTCGAAAAAGTCCTTTTAACTCCCACTTGAGCTCAGAATAAATTTTTCGAAAAAGTGGCCTCATCGAGGGTATACCGAATAAATGCACTCGTAGAAGCTCCGATGTATACTTGTAAAAAAACATGCATGAAGAAGAGTATTTAAGAGAAAATTAGTTTGTATATAGAAAGGGAATGGGCACGTTTGATGTCATAGCAATAATGAGGTTCCTAGGAGAAGGCAACATTAAACTACAACCAGGATGTATTTTTAAAAGTCGTGAATTTTAAGAAGATGTTCTACAAAGTAAACTGGGGCACAATTATTGAACGTATTGAAGAAGATAGGAGTATATCGGAGGGATTGGCAACTTATCATGAACCTGGGCGTGTTTTATACTGCAGAGGTGAGGATAAAGAGAATGAAGAATCGGAATGGGCAATGCCAGGCACGGGAGCAAGTCAGGGATATCCGTATGTTATTTTCTATACATGCAGAAAAAATGGTTAGGGAGACATGAGAAATAAAGAAGAAATCATAGGAAATAGGAAGATCATAAATGAACGAAATAAGTAATAAGAAGGAAGAAATTGAAGGAAATGAGAATCGGAGGAGTTTCTCAAGAAAAATAAATGCTTGGATAAACATCAATGCTGAGGGGAATAAACTAGAACAGGAAGAACAGCTCGCCTATTTGAGAGGTGTTTTGGGGAGAGTAGGCACATAGTAGTAGGGACATCGTAGACCTAAGATGAATTGCGATTGGTATGAAGGAGTTTAAAAATAGGCTGTAGTTGATGGCAGGGACCTTAAATAAATACTCAAAGGAAAGACTTGTGAAAACTTCTTATATGGAGGGTCTTTTTGCATGGCTCGTAAACTTGGTCGTCGAGATAAGAGGAGAAGCGTATATTGGAGGCTTTCGAAAAGTGGGTGTAAAGGAGAATGGTGAGAAAAAATAGACGAAAAGGAAACCAACGATAAAGTTCAGCCATGGTATGGGGGAGAGACGGCTATTAGGAGAAATTCCAAAAAGACTGGAAAAGTATGTGCAGGAGATACAAGGAGACAATGAGATGCTGAAAGCGGTAATGTAAGATTTCAGAAACAACTGTCAAACGGATTTGTTATTATGTTTGCACGATCGCGAAAATATGTTTTAATTTATTAATTCTGGAGTTTCTCATGACTACGATCGAATCTCCACCACTCTTCCACGTTTTACATATTTTTTACGGGCACATTACCACCCCGTGAAAGGCAATCTATTATCTCTCTCTCTTTCTTAGTCTAGGCAGGGAGGATGCGAGAGGGTGTCAAGGGTGCGTAGGGGAAAGGTCGTAGGCAACTCAAGGTGAGGGGGGGAAGGAGGATGAGGGAGTAGAGTGCTTTTTAAGAACTAGGGAGGGAAGAAAAGGAGCTTTTTCCACGGTCCACTGGAGGGGAGGGAAGGGACGGGAGTTAGTCCGCGAGGAGGGACGAGAAAAGGAAGGAAGTGGAGGAGAAAAAAGAATAAGAAATCCGTCGTGAAGAGTGGTTTAGGAAAGGGCAGGGGTGTTGAGTTTAAGGGTTAAGTGGGGTCTAAAAGGAGGTGAGATAGGTCGGAGCGAGTGAGTGGTGAGGGGAAGGAGAAATAGGGTTTGGGAAGAAGGGTGGGATATGAAGAGGTGGAATCGGACCGACTTGAAGAGAGAGAGAAGGAAATCGCTTTCCTTTCCTTCGACAGTCCTCAGAAGTGTCGGTGTGGGAGGGTGGACTGGCAGCTGTGGCCCTACTGCGTTCCTCCGGGCGCTATTACCCTCCTCCCGGGACCTCTCTCTCAATGCTAGTCTCTCGACGGCTTTAAACGGCTCCATTAAACTGCTTAACGAAAGGGATTCCTCCCGTGGGAAATTGTCTCTTTTTCCTATTCCGCGTCATGGAAGGGATGTGAGAGATACATACGTCCAGAGGACGTTCCCTCTAGACGTATGTATCTCTCGCATCCCTTCTCTCATCTCTCTCCGTCCCCACCCAACCCCCTCTGGACGAAAGCTGGACGAAGATACGATTTTTTTTCAAACTTCTGTGAAGTAAAGGCATGAAGCCAGTTAGGCGGTTTGGATTTGTTCGTAATCGGACTTAAATATGAAGGAATGGTAGTCGGACGAACGGAATCATGGGGTGGTCCGGAGCATTCGAGGATTTTTATGAAAGGGTAAGCGCGTCAAGTGAGGTTATTCCAAACAATCACCCCATCTCGTGACTGAGCTCATGGTCAGTCCCCTCCAGAGAATTGGCTAGTTTAAATCTCTCAAGTTCTCCCCTCGTTGTGAAGTTTTTTTCAATGGGTCAGTATTCGACTTTTGCTTTCAGCATCGTGTGCAGTTGGCGCGACTTTATCATAATGAATCATTCTCTTTTATTTTTATAGTCAAGTCTCTCGTAGAGGATAGCTATTGGATGGGCCCTGAATACTATTGTACAATGTAATGGACTTCTACGGAGTTAAGCATTTCTGAATATGAAAATATACTTTGATGAATTTAATAATATGATATTTTGGTATAAGAAAAAATCTGTAGACTTTCATCCATTGGTAAAATGTGAGCAATCAATAGGGATTTATTAGAGGAGTGTCGGGGAAATGTGACGAGAGTGTTAAAGAGTGATGTTATCTTTCACTAATAGGCCTCATTTAGAATGTGCTTCTAGTAAATGGTATCATTATGAAGTCGGTTTTATTGTTGAATTAAACCTTGTACAGCAGAGAGGATCTAGGTTGGGTAACATTCACGAAGTGAAGGATAACTTACAGATTAATTATCTTGCATGAATTGGAAGTATGTCTCTTTAGCAATGATGTTGAAAATGTATTATTTGCACCATTTTACTACGGTTGGAGAGATCATGAAAATAAGATTACAGAGTTCAAATGTAGAACCAACTGATTTGCGATATCGTAAGATGTCATTTTTCCCTCGAATAATAAATGATCGTAATGATTGGAGATGACCGAGCGAAGGGGACAAAAGTTATTTTTATTCTAAGTAACCTATATTGTAGACATTGTTTTACCTAACCCTTATTGTATTATCCTTCTTGTTACTAGCAGTTCGTCACTCATGAGTCGATAAATATTTTGCGCTTTATTATTTTAGTGCATGTATCTGTAGTTCACAATAGATACATTATTTGAAATATTTTGCATTTTTATTTGCAATCAAAATTTAAGCAAAACTTGAACTGATGTTGCATTCCTGGAGTGTAATCACCCCCTGCCGATCACTATGGTGGTGGTTTGCGTGGTACAAAGTAGATGTAGATGAAAAATGCTTTAGAATATTGTTGGCCGTACGTTTTTGAATCATCGACTCAACAGTCAAGCGTTCCAGTAATGTTTGTAAATATGATTTGTCAAATTTTGTTTCGATTGATTATTCTTAGCTCTATATACGAATTTTGTCTCTACTCGGGTCAAAAAATAAATTGCATTTACTTCTCCACTCGTATTTCTCTGTTGCACAAAATTACCTTGTACCTTCCGAGTTTTAGCTAGATGAAGCATCGGAGAGGCTGCCTCTTTCGTTTAAAAGGGATGATGAACGATGCTCGTTCCTTACCGATTGTACCGTTGGCACCTTTCATCGGACCACCACTTCCCGGTGTTGATTTTGTCGTGCCGAGTCCTGCCCAAAAGAAAACTCTTCCCTCTTGCCCACGCCGCGAACTTCACCTGGGAAAATCTCTCTTGACGCAACAGGCATCTCTACCGAGGGTGGTAACTTTACGGTATTTTTCTTTTAGATTTCCTACCGAATTCCTGAATAAGAATGAGGGAGATGCGGTATTATACTCAAAAGCCCCAATAACTCTTCCATAACCACTCTTGCAAGCTTTGTCCAGATGTAATTATCATACAGTTGACATATTTTTAATCATTTCCTCCAACAGGAATCGGTTACGCAGTGGTTCTCATAGCATTCTATGTGGATTTCTACTACAACGTGATCATCGCTTGGTCCCTGAGGTACTTCTTCGCCTCCTTCACCAGCATGCTGCCGTGGACCACTTGTGACAACCCATGGAACACCAATCTCTGCCGGCCAGTAAGTCTGAAGCCACATAAAGTTTAAAAAATGCATCAATTTTTGATAATAAAAACCCGTTAATATCCGAAGTCAATTTAATAAATTTTCCGGACGACCATTTGTAAATATACAACACCATTTCAGGTGTTTTAGATTCTACATACATCCTCCCTTGAATTTCGTTTTATTTAAGACTGGTTACCTGTTATATTTTATTTATTTTCTTTGGTATTTTTTGCTAGTGGCCCGATATTTACTTGAAATTACAGATTCACAAGCTACTCTATACCTGGCGGGAAAAATATTCCATTTTGATTTGGACGTTACGTACGACTAACGATTTATGATAGCAAGCACTCCCTGTTGCATACTATATTATTGGTGAAAGTGACAAAATCGCTCTCCTTTCATGTGAAACTTTAAGTGTAAGCTAAAAGTTTTATTTGTGGCATTTTAAACTCTACTCCATTGTATTCGTACATCATTACATAAGATATCCAGGAACGAAAATAGATAATTCAAAAAAATTACCCCCTTCCAAAAGATGCAGAAACCATCTAAGCATCGACCGTGGTAAAAAATGATATGAAGTCTCTGTCAATTTGACAAAGACTAACCTTTTAGTGTAAGTTGTCACAATGTCATGGAAAGATTAATTTAAAGTGCTATCTTCCTAAAGGACGCTCATGTGAAGTTTCAAAGAAATGGTCCTTTAAGTGAAAAGTGGGTTTGAAATAGAGGTTAAAAGCTAAGATGAATAAAAGGTTAAAATAGAGAATAAAAGAAGGAATAAACATAAATGGTCTCTGATCTAGTCTGTGGGACGAGGGCACATATTCATGATACTTCTCCTTATTCCAATCTCATCAATTGCCCCAAATTGATCTCAGACCAATTCTCACAACTTGTACCTCACGGTTGTCGGAAGTTATTCATTGATAGGTTGTGCAACTTCAAACATTTTCTCAAATCCCGCTGAACTTGCAAATTTCTGCTGTAATGTTTGTATAAGATGTAGACTATTGATGTATCCACAATCCCAGTTAAATAATATTGTAAAATCGTCAACCTTTTGCTAAAATATTGACACCGCAAATCTTTTCTTTTTTATGCTCTCATTCCTTCAAAATTCAATTTGGCAATTTCCACAAGCAAATTGATCAAATAATTTTTTTCATTCGTTGGCATTGCTAAAAAATATTTTTCGCGTGCGAGTAATAAGCATTTCTTTGAATCACTTTATTAATCCGCTATTTCAATTAGGTTTGAGACGCTGCTCTGGCCATTTTATCTCCACAATACTTGAGGCCTTCCGTGGATTTTGTTCCAAACTTATATTGGAACCACATCGGTCCGTAAATATTCACAAAGAGCAGGGCTAGCGCATAAGTTGTTCTTAAGGGTCTCTCCTCGAGTTCCACGGATGTAAAAGCGTTTTTCTGTTGTTATTCACCTGGAATAAAACAGTTTCCCTGGGATTAGCAAATCGAAGCTTATGGAACACCGCTTTTGATATGTTGCAACGAAATTCAGTCGCTTTTTAGGTGTATTTAGTTTATTATGGAATTATTGTATCGATTGGAGAGAATCCCGTAAGAGCCATTATTTCATAGGATTAAATAAATCAATGAACTGATCCTCAAACCGCTATTTCTAAACATATCATTCCCCCACTAGTAAAATTTATACCATTATCACATTAGAACATTGGGTAGTGAACTCAAAAACTAATCAAATGCACAATGGATTAGATTGCCTTAGATTGATTACAGACATTACTGCAAAAATGTTGAATGTTCGACGGGAGTGTTAGAAAGCACTTGAGGTCGCGCTGTTCCCTTGCCATACTCGGAGAGTATGTGGAGAAGGAAGTTCATCTGATGCACAATGCACGTGTTTGCCCAAAGACATTTATGGCTATGAAATAAAAGATAGTCCAGTAAAATCTTTTGTTATAAACGGACCCATTAGACCAAAATTTTATTTTGAGCCACAATATGAACGTATTAATTTAATAAAAAATTAATAAGGGCGCGTACCTAAGGAAGGGTATAAGGATCGGTGACAAGTGGAAATCATGGTGAATTCTTAGAGGATTAGTGAGTAAATTGAATAAGAGCTGCTATTAACTATGGCATTCATTGGGTCCCTCGAACACTGCTATTGCGACTTTTTGGTATTAAATGGGGCGGATAACTCCAAAACTTCTGGAAAATTACCTAATATGTTTAGAAAATCAAGCGCTTACGGTTATATTGAATGAACCTCGCTATTGGATGGTATTGGACGCGAAAGGATGGGTTAAACCTTTGCAAGAGTATTAAAATTGAGTAAACGGTGTTTTTGGCCGCTTTTTGACCCAGTTATTAATATTTAGCAATAGCCATATGTCGTAATATACGACGTGGTTGGCACATCCTAAATATTTTTCACGTCAGGAAAACAGGCAAGAAGAAATTGTATCGCCAACAATTATTTCCACATAGTAGAGCAGACTCAATGCATCTTTTAGCGTAGTGGATTCTCCGGTGTTTGAAATATGCCGTTCTCAATGAGCAAATTCATGGTAAATATCGCCTGAAAGTCTCAAAATATTGAAGCTTCGGGAACAAGGCGGCAGTGTTAAATATTAACTGATTTCGACAGCATTTAGCATAGTAGACGGTGTTGAGATCAATTGGCAACTCTTGCGCATAGGGAAAATTCGATCCCGAAAAAAATCGAATTCTGCCCAACCGTAATTCAAGTTACCAATTCTACTATAATTAATCAATTTTACGCGCAATTCTATTTGCTAAAATCAATTCTACTCACGAATCCAAATTTATAATTATATCCTTGATAGTTATGCAACCTTTCTTAACTTCCTCGTCAACTGGTTTTGTGCAGCTGAGGATACCTGTCAATCCACTATCCGAGGAATAAATCATAATCAAAGGAATCCAAGGAATGAATAATAATAATATATTTAATGCCAAAACTGAAAAGATTCTAAGTAATATGCGGACATTTTTTAATCATCGGAATTATTGAACTCGTTGGAATATGTATTTGGTACAAGACACTACATAATTATGCTTATGGATGTATTTCAGTACTACTAATATAAATACCTATCCAAGTGCTTTTGCACTATTTTGAAATTATTCTATCATTTTATTTGAATTTGGATCATTATTATTAATAAGCATATTGGTTATTCTAATGCGAATATGTATTTCTACAATTTAGCATATATTTACTCTCTGTTTTTCATAATTATATTTCAATATTGGCACTAAAATTGAGTTTTATTATTAAATTTATGGGCAAAGGTAATGTGGAGAGTATGTAATGTTGGAAGTATTAGTAGATAAAAATGTTTGATTCTAGATAAGCCAGGGTACTAACTGGAAGAATTTAACAAATAAAAAATACATCTAATGTATTTCTCAGTCTCGGATATTTTAAGGCAATTTGAATGTTTTTACATGAAACTGAGATTATTTAGGTTGTTTTTTCTCAACTATTAAAAGGACTTTAAAAAGCCCCACTTTTAACTTAGATGTAAGGATAAATTTAATTGTTGAATTAATTATTTAAAAGATATCTGTGTAAAAAAGAAATGATCTATGTAGAATAAAATTTTCAGATGCTTGAGGACATATTTAAACTATAAATTTAGGGAACCAGGTTGACATTTTGTTGCATTACATTTCAATTTTAATTGCCCACATTAAAAGCTGCATTTGTGGGTATTAATTTTTACAATAAGTGTAAGTTATTAATTATACATTCTGGAGAACACTCTCTGCTCCTAATAGTCTCAATCATGCCACATGTAGAAATAAATTTATGGATATGCAGCTATGTATCTATGTACTGCAATTGAGGGTTAGCAGTTAACCACGTGTGATGGTCAGTTCTGCAAATACTCTTAAAACTTTGCTATTTCATTTGAAGATATCTCCTATTTTCCATTTACAGTTGGACGTGAGAAAAAACCAAGAGTTCATGAACGAAAGCATGGATTCCAATTCCTCCAGGACATCCAGCCTCTCCCCCTTGTCTCCAGTCACGGTTTTTGATCCAGATTCACCTTATTCTATGACAGATGAGAATGGCTTCCCCATGGGGGATGGAGTCACTCCTGCCAATGAAACAGTGTTCACATCAGCTGCAACAGAGTATTTCAAGTGAGTTCAAGTTTTTCACTTGGTACTTCTCAAAGTTCTCAGAGGTCAATATGCCCCTGAGTTTAATGTTATGGCTAGAGGTGAGTTTTTCAGCAATCTCAGTGATTTGGGTCAAGCCAATAGCATCTAGTGGGAAGTAAAGATAAAGGATGAGCTTCTGTTTATATGTGCTCAAGAATGGTTGTAATATACCTATTTAAGCCCATATTAGGGGTCAGTAATAAATATAATAATTCAATATTTATGAGACCATGACTTTCTTATATCAATAGGATTTGTCCCAAAAATAAGTAGACTAAATCCAGGAAAAATATGTATTGCATATCAAAGTACAAATTACCGAAATTCTTCAAAATAGCACCCTTGTGCATCGACTCATAAATCTCAGTGCCTCTACTTGTCACAGTATGCTTCATTGAAACCTCGTTCAGGCACCATGTCATGGTGTCTTCGGCATTATCTAGCATTCCGAAATGGTTACCTTTCTAACTCCTTTTTATTCTTGGGAACAAAAAGAAGTTCGGTGGGGTCACATCGGGGCTGTAGGTTAGCTGGGGCAGCATTGCCATCTTATGCTTGGCCAGTTACTTTGTCATGAGGAAGGAATCATACAAATACATATCACATCCTCCAGTTGGTAAAGATATCCTTCCCGAGGCATTGCAGTCTTTTCCGCAACCTTTTAAGGAAATCCACATAGAACTTACTGTTCACTCCCTGTCCCTGAGGTATAAACTATCATGCCTTATGAGTCCAAAAAGACAATCACACATTACTACTTATTTTTGAGACAGACACTGTACAGTAGAATGCTGATGCATTGAGAATAGCATATTATGGGAATCTCAGGGTGTTGAGTACAGCATATGACAAGAAGCTCAATATAACGAGTAGTCCACAAGGTCCAGTATATTGCCTTAAGATTCATGTTTAAAATAGACCAATATTAGAAAGGCCTACATATTACACCCTAAGTTGTTGCTCAATGTCATGCTTGATTCACTGTATGTGTCAAAATGAAAATCAAAATTTCATCCATATGTATTTTATGGTCAAGTGCACAAAACCTATAGGTAAAACCCTCCATACCTTGGTGTCAGTATCATCTCTAGTTTTTGTTTAAGGATTGGTGCCTAGGGCAAGACAATGAGCTACACAGAGCTATAATTCTTACTTGGATACCTACATTTTCCTATCATTATAAGAAAATCACTCTTGTGCCAACTTATTCTGCAGTTTCTTCATTAGTTGGTGTATGTTTGCTAAATATTGGTGTACGATGCTGTAGAAAGACTTTACAAGTATTATAAAAGATAGGTTCAAATAATTAGCTATATCCATTAAAGATAGGATTACATTTAATTGTCAATGGAAAATTTTAAAAATATAGCAGTTATTTTTCCAACTAGTTACCTAATGCCACTAAAAGCAGAAGCACAAAGAAGACTCTCGTGGAAATTTATAAAAATACCCATGCAATGACAAATAGTAAGCAAAAATTATCAAATATGCCAATGGAAATTAAAGAACATAGCTTGCTATAATACTGTCAAATATAGCAGTTCAGTGAACGATTCCAATAGAAATTAAATTATATATCTGCCAGCATACATGTTATTATAATTGTATATTTTAAAAATATCTGTTTCTGATGTACCAGGTTGATTTTATATTTCTCATATCCCTATTATACCCTAAAAAAATTCACCCTGATAACAAGATGGTTCCACTATTGTAAATATGATTACAAAGATGGCAAAAAATATCTAATTTGATGAGTGATATTTTTAAAAATACATTGTTCTGCAAACATTGACTGGAAAGTGAATTGATCTTTTCCATCCTGATTGAAGACTTTCACATACCTTGAGTCTCCGCCCTCATCTGTCAATCCTGCCCCCAGGTTAATTGTTAAAATGTGGTGCAATCATTCTTGTATGTTTTTATTAGTGGAAATTAGGTAAAGAGCAACTAATATGGACAATAACTTATTAAAAACCTTTCCTGACTTTTTCATTAATTGCACATGGCTCCACAGCCGGGCTATCTTGGAGATGAATCACAGCACTGGCATTCATGACCTTGGGGAGATCAAGTGGGACCTTGCCCTGTGCCTCCTAGCAGTCTACATCATATGCTACTTCAGCTTGTGGAAGGGAATCTCGACATCAGGGAAGGCAAGTAGTACTGACATTACCTCCCACTACGTAGAGTTCAGTGTGCTAATTGACTCTTTGGTCTAGCAGCTTAAATAATTAATTGAAAGAGTACACAGCATTGAATGATGATGAAATTCCTAGTGTCACACTGAAAAAAGGAATTTTGATTCTGTTGTCCAATCAAATCAGGCTTAATATATGTGGCTTGTTATACATCTAATTAATTAATAAAATGCCTTGTGGCAGAGTTGATCTTGTTAATATTTTTGGGGCTACACCCATATGTTTTAAATAAAAGAATGCCCAACTGCTGTTGAGTACTGCATAGTCCCTAAAACCAAAACTACATTCAATTACCTCAAAGCAGCTTGCAGTTCTGTTTGCTTGTAATATTGTCTTGGGGTTTTTTCACCCCTAAGGTAGGTACAATTAATCATTCAATCAAATTGAATATTAAAAATCTTTTAGCATTCTCTGATTAATAGCATAAGCCTCATGTTTACATCAGTTACTGCATTCACTTATCTTTTTTTTGCCAGAGGAATGCTCCATACATATATCCTTCCTTTTGGTCTTTCATTTCAACCAGACTTTGCTCTAAAACTCTCTCCCTCCTGAACAGGTGGTGTGGTTCACTGCTATTTTCCCTTATGTGGTCCTGCTCATCCTGCTCATTCGAGGTATCACACTGCCAGGTGCGGGCGATGGCATCCGTTACTATCTGTCACCCAACTTTTCTGCCATCACAAAAGCAGAGGTGAGATGGTGGATACATTGAGAAAGCAATGTTTTAACTTGTTGTGTTTCATTTATTCTTCTCAGGGGATTCATTCACTGAAAATGTAATGGTCAAGAATTTTTAATTATTAATTTATGGTGAAGTAGGGTGATATCTGTCATGGGTGTGTGATTTTTCCATCATCACATTTATTATCCACATCCTATAACCTTTAATTATAGTCACTGCTCCAGAATAGAAATGTTCAATGAAAAATATTTATGGTAACATAAGGAGTATTTAATGTAAGAGTAAGGAGTTAGGACCTTGCATGTTATACCAACATATGTAATTTGTGATGTGAACTAAGTTTCAGGGCAATGGTCAAGGTGTAATATAGTTTTTCTTATGAAATGCTAAACATTAATTTATCAGATTCCATGATAAAATTCAGCTTTAAAAGTTATGCAACGGTTTTTTTCTATTTCAGAGGAAAAGTTTTAAATTATGAGTAGCTTGGACTAGAAGGTATACATATGCCTGTATAAAAGGTTTTAGTGATAGTTATACACCTTTGTATCATATTTAGCTTTAGGCTGGTTTAATATTCATTTAAGCTTTGATTTTGTTCTTGAATTGTGGTCATTCCTTTGAACATGGCCACCATGACACTCAAGTGTTTTACCTACCTCATATCCCCTTGTTACAAAAACTAATATGTTGTATAAAACTACTGAACCACTAATAATGATAGTATTTTTGTATTTTACATAGCATTTCATCTTTAAAGACAACTTCATTGATTTAAGACTTTTTAGGCCATAATTTTTCACAATGTTAACAAGCTCAAATAGAATGGCATCCATTCTGTCTATTTGTTTGACAAATCTTGGTTTAAAATTTTCTCAAAGGCCAAAAGTCTAGGAAAATTGAAGTTTTTTGAACAATTATCCTTAATCTTGAGATGATAAATATGCACTGTACCCCATTGTCTGTTGTACCACCAAGGACAAGGAAATAATTTGTCATGCTTGGAAATTGTATATCTTTTCTCATACACCAAAATAAATTAGGATCTTCAAGTAGTAACAAAACCAATTTCTTATAATATTACTATAACACACTATATCTATAACACACTATGTCTATAACACTTTTTTTAGATTAATTAGACTTAAGCCTCCAACATGATGTTTTATAGAGGAAATTTTTGCTGACAAAACCTCAATAAAAACATAGGGACAATAGCGTCAAAGTGACTGCAATAACTATTTCATGAACAATAGATATCTTCATTTTTTCTCATGAATATTGAAAACCACCAACACTAAAATTTTTCAACTTTGAAGATGTATTATATGGTCCTAATGAGTTTATGTGTTTTTGTTAATATTTTGGAAAATGTCAATGATTAATGTGCCCATGAGATTTGCTTGCGTTTCAAATTAGCATTTTACTAAAATAGCTGTAAATTTGGTTATATTTTTCATACTTATTCCTTATCCTCTACTTAAAAGGGAAAGTACAATTAAATATGTATTTAAAGTTGAGTTTTTATTTTAAAGACCCTCCTTCACTTCCGCAGGTGTGGGTGGATGCTGCTACTCAGGTGTTCTTTTCCCTTGGACCAGGATTTGGTGTCCTCTTAGCTTTTGCATCATATAACAAATTCCACAATAATGTATACAAGTGAGTGACCATCAAAGTTTACTTATGTTTTCTTTCTTTTTATCAATACTGCTTATTATTGGTCCATTCTCTAAGAGAAGGATTTATTGGTGAAATATTAAAGAACTGGACAAAGAACTCTTCCAGACTTTATAATTTGTAGCAGAATGATGCCTTCCTTAATTTTATGTGAAAGTTTGTTTTTTTTTTACTCTGGCTTGTATTCTAGATATTGCGGTAACTAATGTCTGCCTGTCCTTCTTTGATAGGGATGCACTTGTGACTTCGATTATTAATTCCTGTACAAGCTTTGCTGCTGGATTTGTCATCTTTTCTGTCCTGGGCTACATGGCACATGCATCAGGGAAGCCGATAGAAGAGGTGGCAACTGAGGGTCCTGGACTAGTCTTTGTTGTCTACCCTGAGGCCATTGCTACAATGCCTGGATCCGTCTTCTGGGCTCTCATCTTTTTCATGATGTTGCTCACGTTAGGTCTTGATAGCTCGGTAAGTTTAAAAAAATACAAGTATAATTATGATTAGATATAAAGGAGGCATTGCTGTTTTGTTGTGTGGGTGTCTATGAATAAGTGTGCTTCCATTAAATAACTGGGCATCATTTCATCATCTTTTACCTTTGCTCATCAAAAGTTTGAGTTCCTAAAAATGGCAAAAGCAGGTTGTCATACACAAAACTTTGCAAATGTTCCAAGAATAAATTATTATATATCAATCTATAGAATAAGTAATAGTCTTTACTGCTAGGATATGCAAAAAATAATTTTTTTCAATTATTTTTTATTTTACTGGCATGCTTCACAAATTTAAAAGTGCTTAGATGTGTATCTGACTGGAAATAGGTATATGAATAGAGACATGTCTGAATTGTGATAGAGATTTAAATTAAAAATATTTGTGTGGATATAAAATATCATTGCCAATTTCAATGGAATTCTTTTATAAAGAGTAAAACACATTATGGAATACACAAATATCAAAATATGTAAAAGACTTTTAGGACAGTAAAAATATTTCACACATGTGAGAAGGAGTAAATACATTACTAACTTAGCATAAATTTACTTTTGAAAAGAAGCAAGTAATTGAATAAAGGTTCTAGATTTAAAGAAAAATAAATAAAAGTGGTTTATGTTTCATCTATGAAAAATAATAACTGTTGGAGTAGAGTGATAAGAATAGTGTATTACATATTTAATGGCCCAATTTTAAATATGTTATTTTTTCCAGTTTGGAGGCTCAGAGGCAATCATTACTGCTCTTAGCGATGAATTTCCAGTTATCGGAAAGAATAGAGAAATATTTGTGGCTGGTCTCTTCTCATTGTATTTTGTTGTTGGACTTGCTTCCTGCTCACAGGTAACATTACTTTACTCTCTCTGCATCTGGATAACTATAAACAATTATTGTATATATATATATATATATATATACTACCTTGATCAAAAATTTCCCGGAATTTATTCAGAAAATTAAAAATACAAGTTTATTCATCTAAATCTATATTGTCCCCTTCAAAGTAATCCCCATCGACTGCAACACACTTATGCCAGCGCTTGATCCAATCCTCGAAAATTTTTTTATATTCGGTTTTCGGTATGTCCATCAGTGCTTCCTGCGATTTTTCCATTACTTCCTCTCGGCTGCTAAAATGCGTTCCCCGTAATGGTTTTTTAACTCGATTGAACAGAAAGAAGTCACAGGGAGCCAAATCAGGTGAATTCGGTGGCTGTTGGATGGTATTTGTTGCATTTTTCGTCAAAAAATTACGAATAATGATAGCACTGTGCGACGGTGCGTTATCATGGTGCAAAATCCACGAGTTTTCTGCCCGCATTTCTGGTCTCTTTCGGCGAATTGCTTCACGCAAACGTCTCATAACGCCCAAATAATACTCTTTGTTTACTGTCTGGCCTTCTGGCAAAAATTCATGATGCACTACACCGTTGTAATCCATGAAAACCGTCAGCATTGCCTTCTTTTTTGACTGAAAACGACGTGGTTTTTTTGGTCTCGGCTCATTTGGTGAACGCCATTCACTTGCCTGATGTCTGGATTGCGTGTCGTACTCATAAACCCACGTCTCGTCTCCAGTAATGATCCTTTTGATGAATGTGGGATCGGATTCAGCCTCGCAAATCATGTCTTTTGCGACGTCAACACGGTCTCTTTTTTGCATGAAATTGAGGTCTTTTGGCATGCTACACGACGGAAACCCAAATCATTAACCACAATGTCTTGGGCGGATCCATAGGCAATGTTCAAGTCCTCCGCTATTTCTCTGATGGTTAATTTGCGGTTATTGACCAACATTTCTTTTACTTTATCAATTTTTTCACCGACTTTCGATGTCGATGGTCTGCCACTGCGTTCATCATCTTCGATTGACTCACGACCACTTCTGAACCGCTCGTGCCACTGGTAAACGACCGTTTTTTTTAGAGAATCGTTGCCGAAACACTTTTCCAACATTTCCAACGTCCGTGCGCCACTAAATCCGTTTTTTACGCAAAATTTAATACAAGTTCGTTGTTGCAAATTTAAATCCATTTCTGCAATTGTAAAAAATCGCCAACACACACAGAGATAGATGTACTCTTGGCTACGTAACTTTTGCAAATGTCAAGTTATTACACTAAGATTTAAAGGGAATATCAACAACAGATGTACCAATTTAACAAAAAAAACAGAACTCAAATCGGAACGATGGGAGCGCCACACGGTGGTTATTCCGGGAACTTTTTGATCAAGGTAGTATATATATATATATAATATTATTATTAGTTAATCTACCGGTTAAGTTAGATTTTTGGATGGACATAATTACTAATTAAATAATTTGCGACCCCTAGCAAAACACAACATCCTACTTGACATCAGGTCCCTCTTCAGCTCTGAGTACTTTCTTCCTCCGTTCATCCCGTCTAACATCCCTATCCTGTTCCTTCCCTTTCCTCTTTTGCCCAACATTCTCCCCTCTATCACAGTCTTCAACATCCCACTGCAGGTCAACACCCCCTTCATCCTCTTTTCCTGCCTCCAAAGGATTGCTCCCAACAAACCCCTCTCTTCGCCCACCATACCAAGTACTTCCTCATTTGTTTTCTTCTCTGTCCATTTCACCTTCTCCATTCTTCTCCACACCCACATTTCAAAAGCCTCCCATCTACGTGTATCCTCCTGCTTCAATGACCACGTTTCCGCACCGTACGTAGCTACGCTCCATATCAAAGTTTTTACGAGTCTTTTCTTAACATCCTTGCTCAAAGTCCCCATCATCAACTCCCTCCTCCTTGTGAAAGCCTCTTTGCCTAGCACAATTCTTCTCCTTATGTCCCTACTACTTTGACCGTGTTGGTCCAAAACACTATCGAGATACGTAAACTGTTCTACCTGCTCTAGTTTTTGCCCTCCTATTTTAACGTTTAGCTTAGCCTTTTTCTTTCTAGAAAATCGCATAACCTTTATTTTATTAATATTGATTTTCAGCCCATACCTGTCGCACTGAATTTCCAATTCACTAAGCAGTGCCGGCAACCCCTTGGCTGATTGACAAACCAAAGCTTGGTAATCAGCAAACCGGACTGATTTCACGAATTCCCCGCCCACCTTCATTCCTCTCTCCAGTTCTTAGGTCTAAGTTGTCTAATCTGAAATAATATTATGGGAAAAAATTCCCTAGGAGTAGGGTTATAATCATTTTCCATCTAATGCTGAATTTAAAGCCTTTGGTATTGCTATAAGACCAGAAATTGGAACACTATGGCTCTTGTCTGTTTTGACCAATCATTCAGCTCCATGTCCAAATCCTCATGTTTGCCATAGTTGGACAATAATATACTGATTGGGACAGGGCTTAATTTGTAACTATTTTTTATTATTTTTGATAAGATTTTATTTGCTATGACTAACTCTTTGAAGACATTGGTTCAGATGTAATTCATCCTTCATATCAAACTCTTATGGAAACTGAATTTTCACTTTCAGCTGAATTGTGTTTTGAATATCCAGTTACTTTGTGAGTTTTAAATGAACTGCTTATGCTTTGTAAGTTTATGTATTCACAACTGAAAATAATCCCAAAAATGTTGTGGCTGCTAGCAGAAATATATGTACTTTGAAAACTCACTTGCCTCCCTCTTAATTTGGGAATCAGCTGAGCGTGTAGGATGGAAGAAGAAAAATTTTAAGGACTAATGCTTGGTAGGAGAAATTCGGGTAAACTCAATAGCAAGTGTCACTAGTAAGCCCTTCTCTTCATTGAAAGGATGAAAGTTTGTAGACTTTTTAGGGTAGAAAACAGGTGGTCAAGAGCATATAGAATAAAAACTGTGTAAATGTTCTTCGTTCAAATGACACAACCCAAAAAAGAGAGGTAGGGAAACAAAATATTGTAAATATCTTCACATGTGTGCGATGGAAAATCTTCATGGGACTTTAAGAAAACTAGCCATTGAAAAACTATTGGACTAGTGCATAACTGTTGCTTTATGATGGCCATTTGATATCAAACAAAAAATACAAGATACCAGCATATATACACGTTGAAAAATGAGGACTGGAATACACACATCTCATATTAACAGGTATTTTATGATTTCTGATTTCGTATTGGGTGGTTTTCATTGCATTACTGTGATAATATTTTTCTTGTTTTTAAGGAAATACCCATGCGCAGTAAAATCTAATGTTCGGGTAATTTGGGTGATTTTGAGGTTAGGCAAGTTATAAAATGTGAAGTAAGGGGAAGGAAAAGGACATATTGATATTTTAGGTATGTACCGGATGAGAAGCTAGGCTATATGGGTTTGCTGTAGTGATTATTTAATTCACACAGAGGCAGAAAAGAGTCAACTTGTGGTAGCAATATAATTAAAAAGAGATTAGTAGAGCATATGGTGTATTTTAGTGCTAGCATATAGATGAAGGTGAAACCAGAATCAGCAAACTAATTCTTATTCAGGTATACATATTGGAAGGAAGAGAGAAAGTGCCCAAAGTGCATGATTAACTAGAGGAAATAATTGCAGGTGTTTTTGGAAGGAAATAAATGCTGTGATGTTAAGCAGTGTTCTCCCATTCTGTCCTACCCTTATCAATCAAAATGTCTTTTCACCCAACCCTTTCCCCTCCCTTTCATTGGTGCAATTTGTATTTCATTTTATTTAAAATACTTTCCACTCTGTCACCCCTGAAAAAGTTGAATTCATTCACAGTTTGGAAGTGGTAATCTTTAAGTATGATTCTCTTGGCCTCGGCATTTGGTAATAATTTTTCTTGTTTTATATTCATAGGGTGGATTCTACTTTTTCCACCTCCTTGATCGATATGCTGCTGGTTACTCCATGCTCTTTGCTGTACTATTCGAATCAATTGCTGTTTCCTGGATTTATGGTAAGTAACTTACAGTAGTCTTAACTTCACCCTTTATTGAAGCCAAAGATAGCAATAGAATGAAGTAGTTTCCCCAGAGTTACTAATAGAATCTCTGCCTGATTGTATAGAGTAAGAATAGTTATGCATATCAAATAATCTTTGCTGATAATGATAATTGACAATTCTTATTCAAACTGTATTCTTTGGATTCTGATAATTTTGAATTATTGCTTAATTTAAATCTGATGGCGGTCTCCACCCATATGAATGACTCTGGTTGCTTTTTAGTGTGATTAAATCACAGTATGTCGAAAAGGATTCAGTCCCTAGACTCACAAACATCTCTTATTTTGAAAAATTCCCAGAGGTATTACGCACCATTAAGTGATGGCATATTTCAAAGTTATATTGACTATTGCACTGACTATGAAGGCATCAAATTTCTTCTAGTCATTTAATAAAAAATTCCATTGTCTCCAAAATAAATAAGTTATTTGGTCAATGTGAAAAAATATCAGATGCAGTACAAATGGATGCAGCATCTTAACCTTGAAAAATGTGGTCAGAGTTACTACCTGTGGTTAGAGTTTTCATGAGAATTGCAGACTACTTTTTGTAAGGTTTAATATAAACATGCATAGTTGCTTATGTATTAAGGGCAGACATGCAGTCACAATACCACTGCCAATCATAGAATGAATATTTCTGGCACCTACATCTGACACCTGAAAAATCACAGACCTTGAGTGAAGATGAGGGCACCCAGAGGTATACCCAGGAATCAAACCTGGGCCCTCTGGTTTCCAGTCTTAAGCAATAACTTTTGTTACCATGAGGTAGTTCAGTCATAAGAACAGCTCTTAAATCTCATTCGTACTAGAGTAATGGATTGATAGATTATATGAATACACTTTGATGTTACCAATTTACTTTTATGATGTGTTAAGTTTTTAAAGTTTAAATAATATCATCCCTATCTAGGAATTGACAGGTTCTGCGATGATATCAAGATGATGCTTGGGTTTTCCCCAGGAATCTACTGGAGAGTGTGCTGGAAGTTTGTGGCCCCATTATTCTTAATGGTAAGTAATTTATACATGGCTTAGCTAATAGGTGAATAATTAGTAAAAGAAAAGGATTTCCAATATTATCCATGAGCCTCGTAAAATCTAATCAGACATTATCAATAATTGAAATAATTATGTAAATAGGGTGTAAAGTGAGTCTAAACTGTTCTTTGAGTAACATTTTGTTACTGTCTCTGTAACAAGAAAAAAAATCAAGTTTGGGAGATGAAAGTTGAGGGTTACTCCTATCCTTAAGAGCAGAAATGCTTTTATAGAATTGCTAAATGTTTGAAATGTCATAGAATGTTCTGTTTCATTTGTATGAGTTAAATCTTATGTCCTAACCAATATTGGTAAGGATGTAAAATTACATACAAGGTGTGTGAAACAGCTAATGTAATAAGGTTGCCTTTTTATATTTTACTTTGTTACCCATTTTAGATATTAATCGATGGAAATGGAAAACTATGCCTAATTTATTTATTCACCATCCTTTTTTCATTTTTAACACATCTTCATTGCTTTTTCTCAGTTTATCATTGTTTATGGCCTGATTGGCTATGAGCCCCTTACATTCGGTGATTACGTCTATCCAGTCTGGGCTAATGTATTAGGATGGATGATTGCTGGATCCAGTGTAATGATGATACCAGGAATGGCTATATATAAGATCATCACAACACCTGGCACTTTAAAGCAGGTATGCTGGGCTTCCTTCTCATAAAAATCTTAAATGCTTATTTTTATGCATTAAACTATGTTTATTAATGCTCTATATATCTATGTGCTTTGAAATATAGATATGCTAGCTTTTTCATGAATAGGTATTAGTTGTATATGCATAAATTTTTGAAGTAATGAAATTTTAATAGCATCTGCTTGTAATGAATAGAAGGATTTCTTCCTAACCAATAAACAATGACATGCAAGGTTTGTTCTAACTCAAAAACTGCAGCACTTAACATCTCCAACAAAGCAAATATTGAAGTTAGGTAAATTTTAACCTTCTTTATAATGCAGGAATATTTAATTGATATTTGTTGAATTAGGATTAGTCATTAAAGATTAACAATATAATTATTCCATTTTCAATGGTTACTTGGGTAAGATATACCACTCAAACAGTGAAGTGGAACCACAACTGATTGATAAATTTACAATCTTATCAACACATAAAAGGATCACAACTATGTGATTTATTGAAAAATTAATTAGATATTTTAAATAAATCAACAGAGTGACATTAGAAAATTGTCTTAATATGATAAACATATTTGAGTTTTAATCATTGTAAAGAAAACAATAAAGGCAATTACTGAGCATTAACAAATAGTAATAAATGGAAGAAGAAAGCATCGCCCTCTTAATTAAATATATTGTTATACAATTATAAAAGAATTATATGGAAAATCTCTTCATATATTCCCATATTTTTGTATCCACCCTCTCTTCTCACCGATTTCATGGCCAAATTTTTATTGCAGCGCTTGAAAATCCTAACTACACCATGGAGGGATTTGCAAGTAGCCAACATGAATGGTGTTCAGACTGATGCAACTCATATTAGAATGATACCAACTCCAATGGCTGATAGTGTCTGAGAAGTTTTTTTATAAGAAGTGAATCCCATGAGTGAATTATACAACAAAGATTTTAAAGAAATATAAAACATATTCATTAAATTGCTGAGAGGTGCAAAACATTTTGAACCCCTGGATGCATTGATATTGCCCAATCTTATTTAAGGTACGAGCAAAAACAAGTCGTTGATTACACAGTAATATGTGTATTGAATTTGCTTAGAAAATAATTCATCCTTGACTACAGCTTTAGATCGTATTTATAAATATATGTATTTAAGAAGCTCTTGAACATGCAATATATTTGCTATTGGAAGTCAGTGTTTCATGTGTATATATTTGAAACCATTCAATAGATATTAAAACTGATCATTGAATCAGTGAAGTAGAAATAATTACAACCAACTATGCATGCGGTTTGCATTAATACATCTTTATGACAGGATTTTATTTTGCTAAAGACATAGAGATGACAAAATGTACAGGGTGGAATACACAGCTATTTAAAATAGTTAATTATTGTTTGATACTTGTTTTATTTCAAAGTGATGTTTCTCTATAATGAATGTTTTTTAAAAGAATTGCTGCATTTTATGGGCTTTAGGCCTATTGATACATATATATTATTATGTGAAATGTTATATGTTTCCTACTGCTGCAGTCATATTACTGTGGCACTTTGCTGGGAGTGACACATCTTAAACTTGAGTTTTCCCAAACAGCCATATGGGGAAACTCAGGTAGTGTTATTACCGTACAATTTTTATTCTATCACACCAGATTCAAGGATAAAAAATGTGTATTTTTATTCTTGATGAAGGTGATTATTGTTTAATGTACACAGAATACCTATTGCAAACATTGTGTATGGGTCCAATTGTTATATGACCACATTGATACAGTATGTATTTGCTGTAATTGTTATTATGTATTGAGGTTTATGACTCATGTGAACACTTATAGAGAGCCTGATGTCTCCAAATGTTTATGCTTAATAAGTGTGAAATCAATTTGCAATGAAATAAGTGTTTAGTGTACACCTGTTTGGCAGTACATACATATTAGTTGATTTTGTGCCATATGAAAGGAACAGAGAAATTCAATTGGATACATTTTTCAGGAGCCACTCAAAAATTTTCAATTTCACAAAAGTGTGAAATTTGCAAAATGCGACAATTATATAAAACAAATGAAAAATATTCATCATAATTTTTTTGTTCACCTTCATTATCCAGAACGAATATTGTTGTGCATGTTTCATTATATTTATCCTTAATTTCCTAAGTGTATTAAGTGTACTATGGTGAATGATCCTGCTGTTGTGCCACATGAACTGGAACTATTGTGTTTTTTATCAGCCTGAGTTTCTTCCCATTTATTTGTTATTCTGAAAGAAGAAAATAAGGAAAGGCTTCCATGACATTGTGGTTGGATGAGTTCTTAATCGCTAATGGGTTTTCAGATTTGTATGATTGATTTGTATTTTTAAACCATGTAAATTTCTATGTGAAAAGTTAATATAATAATTATTTGACCATATTTATTACCACAGTAGAAAATTAACTATGCATTTTCCTTAATGCTCCCACTAAAAGTTTCCTGCCGCAAAAGTTAATATTACTGTAGTAGTTGTTTTCAAATTTCCAACACTAGTTTCTCAGTTATGTAGTTCATTCCATTGTTCTCATTCATTCATAACATGGGCGTCAATGTAATGTGAATGCTCCTTAAGTACTATAAATGGATTTTCAATGGCACTACACCCTCGGTAAATCAGAAATACCATAGTAATTTACAGATTTCCCACAGTTACTAATTATTACCACAGATGTTTTCATAGTTCTGCTGGAGTTGCTTATTTATAATCTCCTTTCTAATCACCCAAGTCTTTCTTCAACTACTCCATGTACATCACACACAAAATGATATCCGCAGTTCTTCTTCATGATTTGTTCTGTCCACTTTGGCTGCCTTTTTGGTGTAAGTAACACTCTTTTACCTCTCTAATTACCTCTCCATCCTGTCCTCTAAAATTCCTCCATATTCTTTAATTTCTCGCTTTAGTGTTCCCCTTAACTCAACCTTATCTAAAATTGAGCCCTCTGTCGCTGTTCAACGTAATGCCCCTAGGCTTTGTAACCTCTGTGCATTCTTCTTTCATTTCTTACTTTTTTCTTGAGCATCGTACGATTTTCCACTGTATTTGAATAAATGCAATATTTTGACACTATTTCTCATTTTATAGTAACGGCTTTGTAAAATTATTTGCAATACTTAGTTCCATTTTATTAGTTTTTAACTTTTAAGTAACTTCTTAGAATGCCTATTAATGTAAATAGTTTCTGGTAGTGAGTCACCCTCTACCCACATATCCTGGTGGGTTGATATATATTTCCCTAATTAATAATTTATCTAATTGTGTATTGATGAATTAGTTCATGAATGGGTAAAGGTTGACTCAAAAAATTGTCTCAATTCCACTCAACCAGCTCACTATATCAAGCTGCCTCAATCCAATCAAATGACTATCACTTGTTATCTCCTCAATCCCATATGCTCCCCCCTTAGATACAGAAGGAATGTGTCACATATTAATTCCATTTTCATGTCTAGAGCAGTGGCAGGTGGATGGTGACACAGAAGATAGGAGTTTTTATTTCAATGGAGGGATGAGCAATTGGTGAGAATTTGGTCACCCAAATATTTTTATGGACGGATTAGATCTCTCCACAAACTAACCCTTATGATGCGTGAAATTCTTAAATTCAGGGTATTAAGGGGGTGGAGGGTTCCTCTCTCTCCACTACCATTTGATTTCCCTCAAATTATCCCAAATATTGCATCACTAAGATCTTAGTAGGTGGTATCTAAAGTCATCACCCTGGTTGTAAACCTGAGATACTTCTGCCAGTAGGACTAACTAGTTTATCAATGAGGCTACCATGCTCATAATATTTTTCTTAATGACTTTCAAAAAGAAGCACTCAGGAAACATTAAATTTACTCTCCATATAAAATTATACTGCCATGCTGTGTATTTCCAAATAGTGTAATAATGTGACAAAATCATCTGGCTCAATTATTTTGTTTACATTAGGGTTTGAGTGCATGAAACAAACTATTAATGTCAAATTTTATTTGGATCGATTAAATATCAAAATCTTAATGGTCTGAAAAGTGTGGGGTCACTCTATTATAAGAATTAGTGTCTCTAATTTTCATGATGTTGCTCAATTCAGGGACTCAAGGATGACATTCCTCTATTTATCCAATTCATGTAAGCTAAACATAACTAACTATTCTTTCAGTGTATGCTGATATGTCCCCTCAAAAAACTATCTTGGATTCAAGGCCTAAGTATGTAGAATACTTTATTACTTTCAAAAATGACAATTTTGCACATACCATCAAACTCCCAGATATCACATCAGTAGATTTAAGATAAAATGTGCAAAATGCTCTCTTTACAGTAAAAATTTGGGAAAATGCACCTAATTGAGTTCTATGATGCAAAAATTAAAAGACTACTAATAAGGAAAAATTAGGAAACATCTCCTTTGCCTAATGATGGACAGCATCAAATAGTGCATGGTGTAGTTGAGGACACTGATTACTGGGCCTTGTTTACAGAGCTTCTACCCATGTCCAATCAACCTTAACATAGCAGTTATTTTTGTGCTGGACACCTGGTACCTGAGACAGTTATTACCTCTATAGATATTCACTAACAATTAAACTTCACTTTTTTTCATATGAAAAAAGCCTTACACAATTCATTTTATCATGATTTTAGCTCAAGAACATTGCCTGCAGTTTGAGATAATAAAAGTCTCGTTAAAAAATGACAATATTGAATAACTGTAGGAAGTGGCTTCAGTTGATAATGAAAAGGGTAGAGTGAAGAATGAGGAAGATGTTCAAAGTGATTGGGGAAGAAACATCTCCGACAAATGGGATGATAGCAAACAGGAAGGCTGAAATGGATGATCATATCTTGAGAAATGTTGAATAATGGGGGGAAAAATTGAAAGGAAGAGAGGAAGCAGAAGTCTGTATGAAGAGGTAGCAGACACCACCAAATGAAGAAGTATATGCTGGACAGAGAAGAGTGGACAAGCATCCAGCTGATAACCTGTTGCAATAGAGTTTCAATCAAGAAAAAGAATACCAAGAAACCATTGCAGCCTTAGGTTCCGTAAATCATTTCATAGTGATCTATTTGGGAGCTAGTTAACAGTCACTAAGTTCAAGTAAACACCTTTGGAAATCAAGTCATGCATCATTATTCCAACTTGTAAGAGTAAGTATTATATCCACGTGAATAATGAAAGTACCTTGGAAAAGTCAACACCCAGTGCATTCATTTGTCATTTATGCTTATACTAGAATAGCCCATTGTCACTTCCATTCAATATTGCGGGGGCAGGGAGGGAAAGAGAGAATAGACACTGAAGTAAAAGAAACCAATGTATCTTTCCACTAAATTTTTCGTTCGGTACAACGTCATCCTCAGGTACCCTGATACCTGAGGATGTTGCCAATGTGTTGAAACTAGTTGTACCAAACAAAAAATTTAGTAAAAAGATACCTGGTTTTTTTACTTCAGTGATAATGGATCTCCACATAGTTAAGCCTAAAAACATCAAATATAATGAACATAGATACGCTTATACAATGCTATTTTTGCTGCCTTAAACAACCATTCAAGTAATGTATGGCTTCATCTCTTTTCTCAAAGTAGCAGTTATAATTATTTCAATAAATAGTTAAAAATAAATTTTTACATTGATATTCATTCAATATTGTTCTAAAGTATCTTGGTAAAATATACTGACCTGCTTGATCAGAATTGGCAAGCCATTGTATGGCTAATGATCATTTTATCTACATTTGCTATTGTACCGTTTTTCTAGTAGTAATGGCTGGCATTAACCATCACATGTTTCAATCGCATGAGATCCTCACACGACAGACAAACTTGCCAGGCACTTGAGGGTGATTTGATTAATCTGAGATTATTGGGGCAAACCAAGGACTGGTGGACATGGGCAACCACTCCCCTTTCCAACCAACTCCCTCTCTAGTCACCTTTGTTCGTCCAGTACTCATCACAGCTTCCCGGTCAAAAGCAGCTAAAGCTGTGTCCAAACTTATCAGTTAGGCACCTGAATAGCTCAGGAGTATGCCACCTTGAAGGCTGTAAAAACTAATTTGGCAAATTTAGAGGGTGCAAATTGAGGCACCTATTTCAACCCCTGGATTTAGGTTACAAAACGTGTATGAATTTTATGATAATGTCTCCTGTATTTTTTGACAAAATAAATGCTTTTCATACAGTAATTGGATCAATAAACAAATGAGTCTAAAGAATTACAGAAAATTAAATTTTTGATATGCATATGAATGCCTAAAGAGATAAATAATAAACTGGCAGGCAAGAAAATGGGAAACTAATAAGGTGAAAAAGATAAGGTGCAAGATGCAGGGTTGTGGTTACTGATATGGAAGGTTTACAAATGAATGGTGATAAATAATGTACAGGAAGTTGGAAGTATTTTAGGAAGCAAGAAGAGGAAATCCATTTCCAGTATCAAAGATACACAACAGAAATTATTAATGGCACTAGGAAAGAATCAAAAGGGAACACAACACTACATAGATGATATATATGGAAAAATTGGGCTAGCAAGCTTAAATATTCAAAGAGGATTGCTGGGGATATCTTAGATTTAGGGCATTGTTGATGCAAGATTTAACTGGAATTATTGGCAATGAAATCAAATAAAGGCCATGGGGACGGGTAAAATGAGAGGCAGCCTTATGTGAGGACTACAGAGCAATGTTTGATTTTTCACGGAGTCAAAGTCAAAATGATACTTAGGACCATTAATAAGAGGAAGGAGAGGAGGGAAAATGATTATTATCAGTTTGTTTTCAGAAATGGGAGAGGAATGCTTAATGCCATTGGAGTAATGGGATCACCAACAGAGAGGAACCCAGAATATAATCAGAATGTATTTTTTCATTTCATAGATTTCAAGAAGAGTTTCAATAGAGGTTATTTATTAGAATTAAACATTTTACTCATATTTCGCTGCCACAATTTGAGGAGTGAAACTAGAACAAGTGGAATCCTTCATCTACTTGGGCAGCAGTTTAACTTGGGATGAAAGAAGCGCAACCAACATCAAACAAAGAATAGCCCAAGCAAAGAAGGTGTTCATTGAGAAGAGGTAACTACTATGTTCAAAGAACATAAGATTGCAAATAAGGAAGCAGTTCGTCAAAACGATCGTTTGGGGCATGGCACTCATATGGTCGGAGACATGGAATACTGGAGACATGGGCACTGGATACGGATCGGAGACATGGAATATTGGAAAAGTGAACCAACAAAGAATAGAAGGATTTGAAACATGGTGTCGGAGGATAATGGGGAAGATAAAATGGACAGACGAAGTGAGGAACGATGAAGTATATAGAAGAGCAGAATAGGATAGGACCATATGGAGAGCTCTACAGCAAAGAAGAACTAGATGGATTGGACATACCTTAGGCACAATGAATTAGTTAGAAACATCATAGGAAGAAAAATTAAAGGAAAGATCCCACTAGGAAGGCCAAGAGACAATTACATTAGGCAAATTAAGAAGGGTGTAAAACAGGGAACCTATCAGAGGGAGAGGGAATTTACCCTAAATAGGGAAGAATGAAGGGCTGCAGTAAACCAATCCTCGGATTGAAACACTGATGATGACTCATATTTCAGAAAATAGGAGCAGAATGGAGGATTATTTGGCTTGTTGGCATAACTAATATGCTACTCAGGTCCATTTTGTGGATGGACTGTGGGGATAGGCTGAGTTAGGAAGCAGGATAAGGTGGATATCCATTAACAACTATACTTTTCATTGCTTAGATGGAGGCAATGGTTAAAGTGGCAGAGAAAGAACTGGAGATAGGACTTAAAATCAATTTGGAATTCAAGGAATTATTTACATTTGTGAATGATCAAACTTTTGTTAGGCTGTCAGCCAAGTGATTGCACTTATATTTGCACACATTCACATGCATATCAATTAGATAGGTATGAGATGAGAATCAAACAAAGATATGGTTGTGAAGATTTTGAGAAGGAGGATATGTTTAACATTAGTTTAACCCTAAATGATTTGCCAAGATTCCCAATATATTTTGCAATTAGAAGGTTTAAAGTTGAAGCAGCTGGAGCAGTTTACATATATCTGTACAATACTTTGTTTCAAGATGATCAAAGTAGTATGCACTTTAGAGGAAGAATAGCATAAGGCATAAATGGTTTCACAAGGAGGAGGGATTGATGAGTATGGCGTTAATTGAGGATATTATGATTAGACGAGTGAAAACTTTTCAATGCATGAAGAGTGGTTTTTGTATTGCTTTTTAATTTTTTCACAGAAGCAAGATGATAAAAATAGATTGGAGGCTTTCAAGGATAGACGTGTTGGATGGAATGAAGGGGATAAAAAGTATGTTGAATGATAGAATAGCTCATTGTTGGTTGTCAGGTTTTGTCTTGTTGGGTGAGACAGAAATGTAAGCATGTTCGGTCTGTGTCCATCCAAATCCTACCTGAAATGGTAGACTGTCAAAATAAAATAAAATACTGATGGCTAATGTGCCCAGGTGTTTTAAATACTTTCATTTTAGTTCGATTTGCCTTCATTTTTGTTCTGATTAATGCACCACTAATGCTATTAAAGGCTCCCAGTAGGTCTAATTAGCTCTTATTGCAAGATGTATTGGGAATCTCAGCAAAACCGCCTGAATTTGCAGTATATAGGGCAAGTACATTGTTTCTGATCATTAATCCTGCCTTGTGCATGCATACTAATTTCAAACATTAACATATGGAACATTAAGTTATTGACTAGAAGCCCTTATGCATCCTTGTTTCATGCCATGATCGATTTAAAATGAGTTCCATTCAGTTAATTAGGATTTAAAATACCAAGATTGGGTTATAAATATATTTCTTGTAACAAATGAGGTCCAGAATAAAAGCTGGACATTAATTTTTAAGATATGCTTGTGTATGTATTTATTTTCCAATTAGATACTAAGAAACTAAGAAATTAAATGATACTACTGCACTGAGCATTTCAAAACCAATAGCAAGAGAAGAGCATTATACAAACAAATTATGTGCATTTTCATGACTGCATTGGATGTTTGTATGGCTTGAAAACTTGATCATCGAAGCAAGATAATAGGTGTTCATTTGAGGCTTTTGAGATGTTGGTGTGGAATAGGATGGAAAAAGTATAATGGATTACCAGAAAAACAAACAAAAAGGTACCAGGCATGGTATAGGAGGAGAATCATTGGAAGACTCCGAAAGAGATAGGAAATATGGGTTCAGAGCATTTTGATTGGACATAGCATGCTGAAGACTCTGATAGAGGGGAGTGAGATAAAACCAGGCAAACGAGCTAGGGGTAGGAAAAGGGCAGATATGTTGAATGGAATGAAGGGGGAGAATGAAGAATGTGTAATTGAAGAACAGTTTGCCGTGAAGCGGGGGATCAGTTTGGTACATGTTAGACTAGGCTAAGAAGTAATTTTTACACTTGAACAATTGATGCATAGTAATGCGCATTAGCAGATGTCACCGTAAAAAGTTACAAATGCGGCATTTCCCGCAGTTTCTTTAAATATTTATTGATTTTAATACAGCATTATCCTAACCTACTAGGAAGTCTCTTTAGCTTCTGAATGTTAATTTCTCGTTGGCTGACAACCCTCCTCACGTGATAAAAATTTTCGCTTGCTTGTTTGAGGGATAAGTCCTCTGTCAAACGTCATTGCAGCAAACCTTAGTCACTGACCGAGAATCCGTGGCGATGGCATTAGCACCTGGTGGGACACCCTTTACGAAGTACTTGTATGAGGGGGGGCTGCAGTAGGCATACGGAAGGTGGAGAGAGGGCGCGAGGAAGCAAAGGGAGGAGGACAACGGTGGCGGAAGCGAGAAGGTTGTTTTGCAGGTCACCCCAAAACACATGCTGGCAGTGAGATCGGAGGAACGGGATAAAAAGAAAATAAATAGGTCTAAACTAAATAGAGGTACATGGAACCCTCTCGTGTCTATTTGTCGGAAAACAGGATGTAGGCGTTATTGAGAACATATGCGCGTAATTATTATTATAAATACACATGTGCTAATAGACACTGTCAGGTGGCACACAAGTCCCAAACAATTGCAAAATATAATACATAAAACCAGACAAACACAGATCTCTTTAACAAAACAAGTGAATCCTCATCCCATTTACAACCATTAACCAGCAAGAAAAAAAAAAAAGACATAAAAAAAATTAAGCTATAACATATAATACCATACACCACACATAAATCAAATTTTTACATATATACCTTACATCTATTCTTAAAAGTATACACTCTGTTAGGAAAGGGCTCGAATATTTTTGCAGGTAAGGTGTTCCACTCAACAATTGTTCTATTTAGAAATGAAACTTTTTTTTTTATTTGTCCTCTGTGCCCGGCATTTTATCTTAAATTTGTGATCATTTCTGCCTATAAAATTTGGGTTCCCCGCCTCTTTCCTAAGATCTGCCCAAGCTTTCTCCCCCTTCAAAATTCGGAACATTCCACAAAGTCTGCTTACTTTTCTTCTAGATTCTAGAGGTTCCCAGCCCAGCGTTTCTAGCATGTCAGACACACTCTCCATCCTCCTATGCTTCCCCAGTACATATCGGGCAGCCTTTCTTTGCACCTTTTCCAGTTTTTTAATATGACCTTCTTCATGAGGGTCCCATACAAGAGAAGCGTACTCTAAAATTGGTCTTACTAGGGTCTGATAAGCCTTCTCCTTGGTTGCTCTAACGCTCCCTTTTAGGTTTCTCATTACCCAATGAAGAGTTTTGAAAGCTTTCTTATAGATGTACTCCACATTTAGCCCCCACCCTAAGTCCTTAGTTAAATATACACCTAAGTATTTGACAGAATCACTTCTAGGAATGACATTTTCTGAGAATTTATATTCCCTATAAATATTGAAAGCCAACGGCACCCGGTGTTCCCAGGCGGTCACCCATCCAAGTACTATCCGGGCCCGATGCTGCTTAACTTCGGTGATCGGACGAGAACCGGTGTATTCAGCGTGGTATGGCCGTTGGCAATAAATAGTAATGCCTAAGAGTGACGGTAACGAATCACGGCGTTACGAATACTAAAATAGAATCAATTATTCCAGGATGGCATGCTTCGCACTTTGTCGCAGTGAAAACTTAAAGAATCCAGATTAGCGATATGCTTTTTATTTAGAGAAGCTTCAATTTCACTCCAACCAGATGTTTTAAACTAGGTAGATGACCCAGGTTTTATAGACCGCATGACCAGATCGCACGTGTGCTAATAATGCAGAATAAGAGAAGTAGCGAGGAGGGATGGAATACAAGTACGTAAGTGGGGAACGAGAGGAATGCGGAAGATAATAGACAGAGTTGTGGGCGGAGATTGTAAAACTGAATAAAATTAAGTAAAGTAAGCTCACGCGAGGAATGAAGCGGGTGGGAGTGAGGAAAGTTAGGCCAAAGAAGGTCAAGGTCAAGCATTAACGCGATAAAAACACAAGAGTGGTTAAATGTCGAGTTTCTGTCGTCGACGCCAGGAGGATGAATGCAAAGCTTAAAACTCGTTATTATTTATCTGTAACATAAGTTTGTCATCTTTCAACATATTCTGGAACATATTCCTTCCAAAAATAATTCTACAAAATAACCCCACTAAAATTTGCTCGGTGTTTAAAAGTATATATATTTTGAAATAAATTTGCTATCATCAATCAAGTAGATATTCAAAATCTAAGGTTTTATCACAAAATTTATAGAAACTCCTTAATTATTTTACTATTAGCGTAATATTTCGTATTCTCGGCCAATTCATTGATATTCACAGCCTTGAAATTATTTAATTTCCCCGTATTTACGTCAGTAGACTAAGGTGACAGAGAGGAAGGAGCATGCGCCAAATTAAAAGAATTTGGGTCCTCTGTTTAACACGTGCACGCAGTCCCTCCATTTACCCTCCCTCCGCCCGTCGGCCTACCTCCCTCTAATATATCCTCCGCTTCCCTGTTGCACAAGGATTTGCGAAAACTAAACTCACTCTTACAATGCACATACTATGATAATAACTGTTCCTAATCGAAGGTGAGCAAAGATAAGTCGGGTCGATGATGGAAGAGATGTTTTGTCTGAAGTAGGACTCAAGTTAGTCTTTGTAAAATTTTAACCTTCATCGGAAACTTCAGAGGTTGTTAAATACGGTCAAATATCTCACTGCGAATTTTTTATTCCAAAAAGTTGGTTGAACAAATAACGTCCCTTAATGTCCCTGCTCTTGAACCCTGAAAAGGCCAGGGTTGAGGAGAAAGGCAAGGGAAAGAGCTTGACATTCATTCACATGAATAAACGCAATTGCTTTAATACACATAATAGAACAAAATGTGCAACAATGGCGCAAGCTTTCTCAAGGTAGTTGCTTCTCCTTGACTTTCTTCTTTCCCTTGAGAGAGGTGGTATCGCCACCGAAAATTCGGATTACGTGTGAGTTTCTTTTGTGTGTGTTTCTGTGTTTTTATTCGTTTAGTTCAATCTTGGTGTATAATATTATCCGTGAGACTTTCACTCAAGATATATAAAAAGCCATAAACACAGTAATCAACCCGAAGGTCGGTTTGGTAGGTTATGGTAGAGTTCATCCAGTACTAAGCCCACCGACGTGTGAAATTCACACATCAGGGTAGGGGGGCCAGGCCCTTTCCCTGTGCCGTTTATGGCTGCAGGTTCCTTGCCCGGGAATCGAACCCGGGCCCCTTCGGTCAGCAGTCCAACGCTCTACCCCCTGGACTACCGCAACCTACATATATAAATAAAACTATAAATATATGTAAATATATAATTCCCTAATACACTGAAACACTTGTAAACAGATGTGCATACATGCCTATATAAATCATGCAAAATGGAAGCGTGTCATTTTAGTCTTTAAGTTATTTTTTTTCGGGCACTTGGGGAGTTTGATTTTGTCATGATTATGTAATATGCGACAAAAGCATGAGTTCTTGAATGTATCTGTGACGCTGTCTATCTGTAACACATTAATCTCGTACTAGACTCTATCCATGTAATTTAGTGCCATTGCTGTGCATCGGCTTCTCAATACGACCCAAAGCCCCCTAGTAAAATGTTTCTAAATGCCTAAGTTCTGCCTCGTACTCTTCCTTAAATCAAAGAGACCCGATTCCTCCCCAACAGGTTAGTGCTTTCTGTTTTCTCGTAGTAATTTTTAACAGTTGTGACGGACTTTCTCTGAATGTTTCCCCAGGCATTCCGAATGTGGTCTAAATAGTTATTCCTCCCTCTTCTTCTTTTCAACTACAATTAGTCTAGTAAAACCTATATTCTATAAGGCTGACCCAAAACTAATTCTAAATAGTGAACGTACCTCTTTTAATTCATACATGTATTCCACCTTCAACGCTTCTGGATCTCTCCATCCCTCACCAGAATCCGTTTCTAGTGTTGTTTCTTCCTATGCGTCGTAACTTCGGGTCACAATCTAAGTTAGTTTTCCTTTGTAATCGTTTGACATTTCTTTAAAGCCACAATCACGACGACCATTGTTGCCATGCCATTGATTACATTGCTTTTCACTGTCGCATTTCCTCAAGAATATCCGATACGAGCACTTTTAATACATGCATAAGAATTTAGCATTTCATTTCCAAATGTACCCTCTCTAATATTTTGCTTCCACTAATTTATCCTGTTCTAAGTATATCTCGAAAAGAAAAAGGGTGATCTTGGAGCGTATACGAAACTTTCCTACTAATTAATCCCTATTTAATTCAATATTTTTGTGCTAGATTGTTTCTAAAAAAATAATTTCTGGGAAATTGGTCATATCTCTGTACTGTGAATGTTGGAATTCCAACAAAAAGAGATTTCTTTTCCATTTAAATTTTCCCACTCCTAAGGACCCAAAATCGGAAGAGCACGAGTATTTTTAGAAGCAGCAGGTTGGGTTGGGATTCTATTCGAGCCTCGCTTGGAATTCTCCACACTCACTTCCCGTGTTGATATTTACTCCCAACTTGTGCACGTGCTTTAAGAACTTGTGTTTTCTCTTGCATCCAAAGATAAAACTAACAAGACTGAAGGCGCCGACAATTGTTCGCCCAAAGTAGAGTACTCCCGACGGCACACCTGCTGGCTAACACGCCCCCACCCTATCTCTCCTTCTTCCATCCCCATCCTTTCCCTTACTCTCTCTCTCCATCCTCTCCTTGCTTCCGTGCAATACTCTCCCTCATCTCGTGCAAATAAAGAAAACAGAAGAAATGGTTTAACTGCCTAATATTAAAGGTGTCAATTTCGTATCCCTGCCATAAAAGCGACACCATGCAAAACCTAGAGCAGATAAGATGAATGCAATAAAATGCCAATTAGCGATGGTCTTCTGGTTCCCTATGACTGGCATGGTCGCCATCACGTAGGCAGAATTTGTCTTCAAAGTACACCTACAAAAAATAAGGACCAACTAGATAAAAAAATCTGCTCCCTTTCCTTGTTTAGCCATTTGGTGTGTCTGGTAACGAAAACGTGACAAAATTGTTCATGTTAACAAGAATTTCAAAGCCTTGAGTAAATTTTAGAGCATATTTAATAACAAACTTATTTCTGACTTCACGGTGTAGATTCGATCAATAGTCGTACCCCGAGGTTGTTTCTTATTCGTAAACTGGTCATCTTTCCAGTGCAACATGTCTTCTGGGGAATGCCTAAAAGCAAAATAAGAAAAATGAGAACGAATCTGACTAAGAGTTCTGCTCTAAATAACTTTTTTAATATTGAAGAATATCGCTAATGAATATATCTGGTAACGAACGATTAATTGCCAGGTGGACGTTAATTGCAAACATTTTCGTGCTAATGATAACTTACTTCCCGTTTCACGCTGTCGATTCCGTCCGTCCATGGAAAGTCCGTGAGGAGGAAGGGACTAGCGGCCCGCAGTCGACAAACTAGACCTTGGTCATCAGAAAACCTAACTGATTTTATGAATTCCCCACCGACTTTCATTCCTACCTCCAGTTCTTTCCATGCCTCTTTAATCATTTTCTCCACATACACGTTGAACAGCATAGGTGATAATGGATAATTATGGCTTACTCCTCTTCTTAACACTGCCCATCGGACTCCTTCCCCCTCTCGCACCTGAACAGTACGAGACATGTACAGGTTGCGGATTAGCCTCCTGCCCCTCCAATCTATTCCTACTTCCTGCAATATACACATTAGTTTTTCCCAATTCACTCCATCAAACGCCTTTTCGAAATCTACGAGTCAGGCAAATACCTCCTGGTTGTATTCTCTCTTCCTCTCTATCAAATACCCCATTACTTTACGAATGTAATGGCATCATGCGTGCCTCTCCCTTAACTGAACCCAAACTTATCATCCTTTGCCCTGCTCTCCATCCGGTTGTTGATAATCCTGAGAACTAGTTTAGCTTCATGCGAAATGTAATGTATCGTTTTGTAGTCCTCATGACACTGATCTGACAGTCTTCGGGTCGAATTTCTACCACATAAATGCTGAGAAGTTTAGGCTTAGTCCATAAAGATTCTTCCTCCCACATTTTCTTAAACCTTTAAGTAGTTCCGCAGGAATGTTGTCTGCCCTCATGACCTTTTTCGATGTAATTTCCCTTAATGCCCTTTCTAAGTGGCTATCAAGTATGCCTTGGCCTAAGCTATCCTCATATACGCCAACTTCTCTTCCCATTATATTGTTTTCCCGTGCAATTTATTATTAAATCTTTGTCTTCCTACTTAATTCTGTGTTTTTATTCTTCCATTTCCTTCTCTCATCTATATTTCTAAAAATATTGTCCGTAATCCATGGTTTTCTTGTCTTTTTCTAATTAATTGTTATAAGGAAAAGATCTGGTATAAAAATATAATATTTTTATCTTTAACGACACGGCAATATCCACAGACAATTCACATATTTTTAATTCCACTCAATTGCAAAAGCATCCCTCAAAATTATTCAAATCCTGTTCTACATTTACATATAATGCTGTCAATGATTTATGAGTCATGTGAATATGCCCCTTGATCCCATCGTTAAAATTCTTTTAGGGGAATATTTTTAAATAAATACTAACTGCTATGACATCACGTGAGCCCTTCCTGAACCAAAATTCAGCCACTCCTAAGCAGTCGTTTGCCCTCCTCTCCATCCGCTAGTTGAAAATCCTGATAACCACTTTAGTTGTGAACATACTTATCACTCTTTAAGTAGTTCCGCAGGAATGCTGTCCACCCACACGGCCTAATTTGATTTAATTTCCTTCAAAGCCTTTTCTATCTCGTCATCGATAGAGCCTGAACCTAAGCTAAGTCCAGCACTAGAATATTGAATTTAATAGCGTTTAAATAACGGAAAAGTTTTATCTACTATTCAATTGCTGTATATATTCCTTCCACTTCTCTTGGACTTTTCTGGTTCAACTAATATTTGTCATGACCTATCCATAATTTTTTGTAACGATTTTTCCTTCTTACTTCTTCGCAGGGTTTTTTAAATCTTCCTGTATAGCGTTTGTTTCGTTGAAATGGTTTTTTACTACCAGGATTTCGATACTGATTGACCAATTTTTTTAGCCACGACGCGTTCTCGATAACAACGCTGGACAAAAGTTGAGCGAAGTAGTTAATAATAAGGGAGATATTATGTACTCGCCAAAGGATTTCAAGCAAATTCCTTCCCGAAATCAGGTCAGCATAAACACTACTCTTTCATTACTGTTTCCAATGGTGACTATTACTTTCTGGAAAAGACTTACTCCATGTTCCATTCTGCTCCCGGCAAATCCAGAAACCAGAACCATGAAGCCCTACTGTCCACGTGAAAGAGTGAATGGTTCAACGGGAATGACGACAGGTAGCTCTGCGTTCAATGTTCCATTAATTGAGCAAGAATGATTAATTCTCGCCATGAAAGTACCATTTTACGGTGTATGTGAGAGTAATTCTCAAAGCATGAGAAGCGGTGGGAAAGAGATGGGAAGAGGACGGGGCTAGAAGAAGGACAGAAGGGGAGGGGAGTACTTTAATTTGGGGAGGAATTGGCAGCGCATTTAGCATGTCTAGTCAGTTTTATCTTTGAGAGTAAGGGAAAACAAAGACTCTTATGGCACGTGCACAAGTTGGGAGTAAATATCAACACGGGAAGTGTGTGTGTGGAGAATTCGAAGCGAGGCCCGAGTAAAATGAACGTCCAGGGTCCGTCCAAACCCAGCATGCTGCTTCTAAAAATACGCCTACTCTTCCGATTTTGAGTCCTTAGGTGCGGGAAAATTTAAATGATAAAAATATAAATCTTTTTATCAGAGTTCCAAAATTTACACTAAAGAAACATGACCAAATTCCCAGAAATGACTCGAAAAAACTTGATAAACAATCCAGCACTAGAATACTATATTGAATTTAATAGCGTTTAAATAACGGAAAAGTTTTGTCTACGCTTCTAGACCAGCCCTTTTTTCGGAGAATACCTTACAATAGGATAAATGAGTGGCTATATTATGCATAATACATGCATTAAAAGTATCTCTAAGGTATATTGTATATTCGTGGGGAAAGACGACAGTGAAAAGCAATGTAACCAATGACATGGCCTGAATCGTCGTCCAATGAAGCACGCGTTGACGTGATTGCGAACGTTAGGGAAGGTCAAAGCACTATAATAGAACAATTATCTTACGATAGATAGTGACTCGAAATTATGACACATGGGACGAGCCAAAACTTGGGATGTATTCTGCTGAGGGATGGAAAGATCCTGAGGAGTTGAAGGTGGAAGATGTCTTAAAAGAGGTAAACTCAAACGTCAGGAGAAGATGCTGGTCAGCATTATAGGAGAGAGGTTTAATTTTAGTGGTTGTAGAAAAGTTTATTTAAAAAGTAGGAGAGAGAATGGTGATGCTATGTCGTATTTAGGCCACACTAGGATCACTTTGGAAAAGGTTTAAAGAAAATCCGCGATTTGGTTAAGAATCACTGCGTGAAAACGGTAAGCGTGACTGGCATGTTGAAAATACTGGGTTAAAGCGTCTTTGTTTCATGGAAGAGTGCAAGCAGAACTTTTTGTAAGGTACAGGGCACCTGAGTTTCCCTGCGACACCTAGGAGAAAAGCACATTGAGTGGACCAGCGTATTTGTACCGCTTTCAACAAGACGGAACTCGCATCTGGCGGCTATTTGCTCTCCTTGAACTTGAAACTGTGGCTTGGTGAACAACGATTCGAAGACGAGGAACTGAAAACCGCCGTCGTCTACTGGTTCGATTCTCTGGCCTCAAACTTCTATGCTGAGGGATCAAAGAATCTGGTGCAGCGTTACGAGATATGCTTAGACGTGAACGACTCTCTTCTATAGAAAAGTGAAGCAGGTTTGTAGGAAACTGGAACCCTCAATAAGAACTCTTTAAAACGAATGTTTTACGTATTAATGACCAAACAGCCCTTATTCTTTGAATATGCCTCGTACTTTTCCCGGAGAAACCTATTGTTTCCTACGGCGCCAGGTAGCAACGATTAACGTTGGTTGCCGTGTGTTTGATATATTGTTACTATTGCCCTTGGTTTTGACTCTTCCCAGCGCATCCGATCTTTCAACTACTCATGTGCGACTCGTTTAAGAAGGGGCTTCAAAACCCTTAAGCCTTCACCTGCAATCTCCATTAATGAGAATTATCTTCAAATATTTCCCACGTAGCAGTTGTTCGTGGATGCGACCGATGGCTAAGGTCATCTATTTATAATAATAAATCAATACATATTTATAACATCTGTATTTTTAAATAGCTACCAATAAACATATTATTTTCTAATGAACATTTTATTCACCACATGCCTTTGATTGGATGTAAAATTACCGCAGATAAATGCATGTCCTGGGTCCGGGTCCGGTGAAGGGATAACGCATTCATAAGATTATTATTTCAGGGAACAGATTGTTACAATTACTGATCTTACGATTGAACATGAATCAAGAGCAATTATCCCATCGTGGACTATAATTTATGTGAGGAAATATTTTTACGCAAGGGTGAAATGACAAATGAATATGTACACACCTAATTGGGGAACTCAGGTAATGTTTGGGCTTGTTCTAAGAGGGGGCATTTTATGTATACTAAGCCTGATGGATTAAACCTGTCATCTGGCTACCCAAAGTTAAAGGGTCAAGGTTAAATAAGCAAGATTTAAAAATAATATTCTCGTATTATTTAATCAATAACAAGGAATTAATACGTTTTTTCTTCCAGTTGCTCATTGTAATTCTTGTTTTCATTCCTATTTCGTTTGCCCTTTCGGATCTAAGATATATTGCTATGTCTTTTCATCAGATTTTCTTGAGAGATCTCTAGCAGTCACAAAAATGTGAAGGCCCCAAATAACGAGTGCATGTGGTAATAATTACTCGTAAATGCATTTAGCCTTGGGGAACTATATATTTTTTTGGGAAGAATAGGGATCGGGATGGTGGGATGGCTAACGTACTGGCTTCCCACCCAGAGGGCCCAGGTTCGAATCCTGGAGACGGCAGATATTTTAAGTGGTACTCCGATCCCTAATTGAGGTGCTCTGGGGAGAGAACGTTGAGTCATTTCGCCGCCCGTCGGATGGGACGTTAAAATGTGGACCCCTTGGCGCCTTTCATTTAGTAGGCTAATGCCGACGCCGGTTTTCCCTCCACGCTCCATTTCCCATCCATCACTAATGGCGTAAATGACCTCAGTTGTCGGTCGGCTCCCCTGAAACTACTTCTACTATGGGAACAATATTCCAAAGCAAACGTGCTCTTCCAAAATTTTGTTGAACTTGGATGAGTAGCAACGTGCTGCCGAATATCAGCGTGTTAAGGATGGGAAATGGAAAGCGACAGAGGGTACGGGGAGGGGTTTTCCCTAATGAAGCTTCTTGCTGGCTGCCCAGCAGGGAACGTTTCAAAAGTAACCGCCGGGAAACTTGCACAGTTCACATCATCCAAAACAATTTCCCCCACTTCTTCCATCTGTTTCAAATTTGCGACGTCCCAAGCTAGCAAGTTAGCGGACCATGTCAGAAAAATATCTGTTGGGTCATTGTAGATATTCAGAACCCATTAAGCACGTCAAACAAACAAGAATCACTTGCATACGCAACACCTATAATAGTGTCAATATAAAATGATTGAGACACCATTATTATTAAGAAAAATGAAAATATTCCAAGAAGTGAATTTAGGTATGTTTATTTTATAAATTAATTTTACATTTAATTATATTTACAATGCATATAATATTTACAGTTAAGCTCATATGGTGTAAAAAATAAATACACACCTATTAAATTAACTTAATCGTCGGCAGATCCATGCCCTCTCTTCGCATCTGTTGATGAAGATCGTAGAAATTATTGAAAAAATTGGATGCGTTGAGATGAAATAAAAAGTTTAACAAATAATACTGATAATTTTATATGTTGCGGGAGACGGCGGGTCGTTTTTCATAGCATGTCTTTGAAATCATCCATAAAAATATTGTTGAACCCCTACGTATTTACGCGCATTTTGTCGCTGTCTTTTGTTTTTCCTGCATTTCTGTTCATTTTGATGTCCATGCCTTTGGTCACGGAGGGAACAGAGTAACCAAAATTCACAAATTCAATACAAAATGCTTCGGTGACAAATAGTTCAGGTCCTCCTCGATTCAACTTGTCGGTGTAATTGATTATGTACATTAAACGAGAGGAAGTATTTTCCTCCCTGCCGTCCGGACACTGGAGCTACGTGGAATGCGACGGTTGTACGAGGGTTAGTCAAGAAATGAGTCGCAAACGTCAGCAATACAAACGCAGGAACTGTTACCGATAATACATTGAGAACGATTGGAGCATCCACCGTACAGTTCCGACTTATCCCCCCACTGATTTTCATCTCTTCAAGTCCCTAGAAAATCATTCGGGTGGTCGACGTTTTGAAAATGATGATGCTGTAGGCCTTAGCGATTACACGTTGGCTGCGAACAAAATACATCTTTACTGTCGGCTGTCAAGGACTTATAAAGATATGGGATATTAGTCCATATGTGCAAGGTGAATATGCAGAAAAGTGAATCGAAAGGTTCTTTTCAAAGTGAAAGATCAGGAAATTTCTTTGATCATTATTGCCTCTATCCATTTTTGCGAGTTATTTAGACACTTACCCTCGTTCTAAATGCATACTGGAAGTTATATTTTACGAATATTAAAATTTTGGAGGATAAGGGAAGGCGAGTGATATCTTTTTGACTGTATATTCCACGTGTTGACTCTACTCCGGTGTTCAATTAGAGCACAATAAACATGGGGAGAGGTGTGTGGGGGGTTGTGTTCATCGATCACGGGCACTTCGAACCGAATTAAATGATGAGTTGTAGATTAAGGCGACCGTATGGTCAACACGAAACCACTAGAATGTCTTGACCTGGTTGTCTATTGAGACGGATGGGAAGATGAGACTTCGGGGATGGCATTTAAGCGAAAACTTCTCTCGCGGAGACAGTTCGATAGAGATCGGTGAGGAACTTTCTAAGTTGGACAGTGGTGGAGAAAGGATGGAAAAATAATGGGTGATCACGGGGAGGAAACGAGAAAGAATCACTGCACGCTCTCCTCGAGGATGGTGCTCGTGTGTCCATTGATGGCCGTGCCGAAGAACACGTCCTCCTGACTCTCCTGCTGCCCATCCTCGTCGAGGACCACGATGGGCGAGACGCCATCGTGGAGGCTGTTCCTGGAGAAGGAGCGCTGGAACACGTCCCTGGACACGCTCTTCGTGAAGCTGAACTGTCTAGTGAGCCGGCGTAACAGGGGCGGCCGCTCGGCACCGCCTTCTGAGGGCTTCTTGACGGGAGAGACGGGAGAAGCGGACCTGGGTGGCAGGGAGTCGGTCTTGACGTACTGCATATCCTTGTTCTCGATGTACAGGGAATCTAGGAGATCCTGGGCGACTGACGTGATGACCGACCACGCGTGATCTAAAGGCAGGGAGGAAAAAAGTCGTCAGCAAAATGTTAAACATCTCTCTCAAGCCGGTCTTCATTTGTCGACCACGGCAAGCCGAAGTGATTCGGCGTATTTATGAGGAAATGTATGAAGTCATTATAACAATGATAATGTTTTCTTGCTACAATGGCAACTTATAAAAAGATCGTACGTGAATGCAGCCAGACTTAAAAGTAGAACCTGAACACAAACAATCGATTACCGGCTGGCGATAACCAACATATGTATGCAAAAATACTATAAAATGACAAACTATCATTTTATAATATGAAATATAAATATGTCAAATCAATATAAATATTTCATAAATCAAAATATGTCAAATTTTTTAAATCCATCCTCTAAGAGCTTTTTTTGATAAAATAACCAAAACTTAACTTTTTTTAAAGGAAGTTTTACATTTGAAAATTAGTCGGGCCATAAATTGTACACTTTTGGTTCAATACACAAGAGCATCTTTTGAACACTTACCAAACATAGTTTGGGCAAGAGAATACGTATTTTTCGCCAAAGGAATTTCGCGTGTGAATTATAATGGCCCCACATAATGGGGCCATTATAATGCCTTGAGGAAATAATTGCGTGTATGCCTGTGGATTGTCTTCGCGTTTAATATTTCCCACTCTCCTACCTCCCATTCCTAAATCATCAGCGTAAATATTTCTCCGCTTTCTCTCATATCTCCATGATGTCACCCGCTTTAAACTCGCAAATATTTGTACCTAATATTTAAATTTGAATGTTTTCTTGTTTGTCCCCTGTGGAAATCCACTCTCACTGATAAAAACCAACAAATTTGGTGAGTCCTCTCATGGCAATCTTACTTTTAGCGTAGATGGCTTTTGGAAGGGATCGGGGCGAAGGGTATTTGGATCCTTGCGCACCTCCTCAGAATTAGCTCTTTAATTTTTGAGTGCCAATTTAGCCACTAACGGACCTTAACACCCACGAAAGATTCGAAATGGGACCAGCATGATTTGCTGAATCTGTTTACACGCATATTTCAAGTAAAGATCTCAATGGCCGTTCAAAATGCGGATGCGTCTTATTTTCAATGATCCCACAGGTATGTCGTTTGGCTTTAAGCGTCTACAATTAACGATTCGTAACCGCCATTACCAGGCAGAGGTTAGTATTAATTTCAAGGAACACTGCTTTTTACTCGGGCAATCTATGCTTCGACTGCTAAATCGTAGGAAATCTTATTAAATCAATGTTTTTCTCCCAGGAGGAAAACCTAAGACATTTTTTGGTGAAGAGAAACAACCTAGACGACTCAAAATGAATTTTCCTGGAAATTATTGGAGGTTAAGTTTTCTTTCACAAACGCTCGTTAGCTGAAGTTGTCGAGGATGTCGTGGTTCCTCAATTGGTAATATTAAACTGGGAACCAACGCGTATCCCCGTTGGCACAAAATATAAGTCCAATATAGCATTTACTTTGTGGAACGCTACGAATTCATTCGTGTAAATGAAACAGGCGCACATATTTTAGCAAGTAGCCTTTTTTCTGTCACTTAATGTTTGTTTTTTGTTTTCTGTCACTCTCTAATACACTGCCGTGACACAAGGATCTCAATTTGGTTCGGAAGAGCGGAAACAAAGAATTTTTTGTATGACAAAGCGCTTGAACTAAAAGTACTCAAGGTTCATGAATACTTCGCGTCGCTTAACGCTATAAATTCGGAAATGTGGTTTGGCCTACTGGATCGATTGTGCACACTTCATTTCCGTTTTCTCCAATTGAGTGAATTCCACGCATCTCCTGGGAATCACTGCCAACCGCCTTCCCCGCCTCGATAACTTAACTGACTAAAGTACTCGGCGGGACATCGAGGGATTCGGGTTAGAATGCCGGTCAATGTAAATGATTTTTACATTCCGAAATTGTTTCATTGTAACGGAAATTTAGCGGACGACTCCGTTAAAAGTTACGATCGCGTCAGTTTTGTAATTAATCATCCGCGGTGGTCCGTGAGGCTTCGGAATCGTAATTTGATCAGGGTTGGGTCCAAGTTCTGACTATAGGCGACTATATGCGTTTACTTAACGAGGGAATGGGTGGGGAGCCTATGTAGATAATTTGACGAGGGAGGCATTTGAAGTGCTTCATTGGGTAGCGATAAATTAAAAAATAAGTTGAGTAGCCACACGATAACGTTCATTTGAAATTAAAAATTCTGAAAATAAAAACATTGATCGGTGTAAGAACTACCGAGGTAAAAGAATTAATCGAGAGAATTTCTTCATATGGGGATATACGAATTCAAAAAGTCATGAACGATTTCTAAAGTTACTGAGAAACGTGCAAGCGCACATTTTAACGTCAAGAGATATCTAATCCTGCGGCAGAAATGACATGACTGTCCATTCCACTGTGTTAAGCATCTGAACACTTACGTCATCTTTACTCCTCAATAGGCCAGTGCCGAAAGGACAATAGACAAACGAAAAGGGACTTGAAAAGAAAAATTAGTTAAAAAGGATATTTTTTGTCCAACTATGGAAAAAAGACTGAAATTACTGAATGGAATATCTTTCGCTTCGTTAAGTGGAGTGGCTGGGTCCTTTCCATTTTGTCCAACAACACTCACCGATGTCATCTTCCGTGGCTTTCTCAGCGACGACGCAGAACCTGAGGAAGTATTTGCCCCTCGTCTTGGAAGGGATCATGTGAAGCTTCCCGGAGTCGTTGATGGTGTCCAACAGATCCTGGTTGATCTTGTTCGTCCCGTTGAGACGAAAGCAGACCAGGCCCATCTGTTTGGTGGGGGGGGGGGGGAGAAGGGAAATAGTTAATTTCAATTCAAATCACACCAATTCAATCAACGCCATTGCATTAAACCATTGTGTAAGGAGGAACAAAGAAGAATGTGATGGTGGAAACACGTCGCAGCCACATTTGGCTTCCGCTGAAACTGTCCTGTGAGTCGATAGGTCTAAATTTAATATTCCCCTAATTCTTAAAAACATTTCTCCACCTAATCACCGAAAATCACATCGGGCACGAAGTTTGCATCCATTTAATAATGGTCATTAAAATTAATGTCACTGGGTTTAAATAACAAAAAGCATTAATGAATTCTAAATTAAAAGAAATTCAGTCGAAACTTATAAGGTCGCAACTATTTCCTGTTTTCTTTGCTTATTTATTTTGTTTTCACTCGTAGATACCATTACCATCATCCACAGATTTTCATCAATATTTTTTACTAACCCATTTGATTAAATACGCAAAAAAGTCTTGGATACATAAATATTCAAAATGTTCTTTTATCTGAAGGAACTCAAGTTTTTCACTTTACATTTACTCAAACGTAACGACAAAAAGTATTACTAATGTATATGACACGTCGCCTCGCATAATTAATTGTACTGATCTGGGTCAAATAAATTCTTCTTGAATTAAAATTTCTACATCTTGAAGCAATTCTAAATGCCGAAGTTCCAATGTATACATATCTGGGTAAATGCGTGGCATTCAGACCAGGGATAAGGCATATTTTTTTTCAAATTTTATAATTAAGACCGCGATTAACTTAGTATTAAGTTTTAACTTAATTAAGAAGGCTATGAACACGACTCCTGATGAAGAAGAGTATTTTTAAGTAGGTGTACCTGTTACTTATAGCAAAATATAATATCGAATACTTCGTACAAGTAACGCAATCAATACCCTTATCCCATGAAAATTATAAAAGTGACCACAACTCACCAATCCGTTTCAAATTAATGCATATTTTTCCCACTGCAAATATTACTAGTCTTTTTACAGGTTAGTTTTAGTAGAAATATTTCGAATGGAATAATGTGTAGATTCTGACTGCAATCTGTGAGACGACATTGCTGTTCATTAATGGGAAAATAATGGTAATAAGAGATGACCGACAATTATTTGTTGACTTTATGAAAGGAACTCTTTAAAGACTAGATTCTCAAGCTTGACTCTGGACTTGCCGCCAGTTTTCTGAAGAGGCTCTGACGGAATGGAAGCGCAAATAATCGAGAAGATGTTGACTTTTTTACCCAACCGGGGATGGCGTTGTGAGAGATGACGCAACTTAGTGCATGAGGGCACGCCTAACGGAACTAACTACTTATCCCTCTTCTCACTTGAAGGAAAATCAAGGTTCGACGCATAGAAAATACGCATATCTCCCATCCTACCTCTGCTTGAAAAGAGACATACTTTTTTGATTCCAATTTTACACGATTAAAATAATTAAATTCTGGAGTGGATATATTCCCATGGTGCAACATAAACTAAAAGAACGCCTGACAAATTTTTTTGCTGACCATTAACGCACTTGGGTTATCCTTCCGCGCACAAAATTGAATCCGCGGCCACTTTTTGGGAGGCTAACCATAAACCGTAATAGCTTTTAATAAGGCGACAAAGAACATAGGAACGATATGCAAGTACGTTTGGAGACACAAATGACACGGCCACGCGTAATGAAATTTAAATTGCCTGGTCCCATTTCTTTTGCTATGGAACGGCAATGATTTAGCCTATCAATCGTTCTAGATTAGCAAATTCGGATATTGCTCTAAGGGAAAAAGAAGAATAGCTTTGGAAAATGTATGACACAAGGGGGAGAGGGGTCTAAATGATGTTTTTCGCGCGATCTCGTTGCATTCTGATCAAACTGAACCTGAGGTTTTTTTTGATAATCAAATATTTTGTCATGAATTTTGTTTTGAAATTGGTCCTTCTGTCCAACCACTTTTGAAAATGTAGCTATATTTAAGTGGATAATTAAATTGCTGTTTGAAAATGAGTGAATTTCAATTGATATACCTCAGAAACTGTGCGTATCCTTATTTTTCGAGTGAAAGACGTCGACCAATTGATAACTTACTGGTTTCTACTTAAGACCATTCCAATAAATTTCTCAAATCGGCGAATTTCTTGAATGCCATACGTGGGAAGTAATTTCATGACATTGATTACCTAAGCCTTTTTCATGGGTATATGTCTTAACGCGTGTTCATTGATTAAGTAATAAAATGCTGGGGCACTTACGACTGGACGATATTTAAATGCAAATATAACCTGTTTTTGGGTTATAATTATTTACAAACTAATATATGACTGGAAGAAGACAACGTTGATGGCATAACAGGTTTTTTCCGATTGAAATAAATAAAAATGTACGTACTCCTTGGTAAATGCGAGTAACTGGAGTAGGTAGTATTTATCTGCTCCAAAATTGTGGCAAACTGTTACGGCAATGAAAGTGATTTAATTGCCAAATAAAACCGTTTGTTTTAATAGGATTTATTAGATAGTTTTAAATGAGCAAAGTTCTTTTCTTGGACGAGACCGTAGGGAACACTTTTAAAAAAACTGGGTCACCGCCTAGTTAAAAGAGTGAAAACCATTCAACATTTAAGTTTCAAAATAAAATAAACTTGAGTAATTTTTCACTCTAACTAATCTAAAGGGCTCAGTAATACGGTAATAGAAGATATTCCAAAGAATTAGCCGCCAGAAAAATCCAAACACAGAATGAGGAATAACTTATTCCAACAAAGAAGCCTTTTTTTACAGCTTTCTATTTACTGTTATTATGCTTTTGCTGTTTTCTGTTAACGTTTTTGTGTGTTTTCAAAAGACTTCATAATGGTCTCGTAACTGAGATTTCAAATTGTCCCTTGTCAATACGAAATCAACGTATGCACTTATCTATGCATATTTATATAAGTGTATGCGATAATTGCTCAAACAAGAAATTATTTCTTCATCTCACAGGATAATATTTAATTTTGACCCACGAGTGTCATAATCCGTCAATTGGTGCATCTTACCTTGACTTCATTGCAGACCTCGAACCTCTGATCCGATTTCACCAACGCCTCGAACCTCTTCGCCAGATCGCAGTGGTTCCTGATGTAAGCCCGGAGGCCCTCGAGACCGTAGCTGCGGATGACGAACCACAACTTGAGCGACCGGAACCTCCGGCTGAGGGGGATACCCCAGTGCCGATAGTCGATGACCTCGTTGTCGTGACTGTGCTGGAGGTACAGGGGGTCAACAACCATGGCCCGCGTGAACTTGAAGCGGTCGTCGACCCACATGGTGGAACAGTCAAAGCTGGTCAGCAGCCACTTGTTGGGGTTGGTGTTGAAGGAGGAGGCGTATTCTATGCCCTCGAGCAGGTACTTGAACTCGGGGCAGATCATGGCGTTGCCGGCGTAGGCGCCGTCCACGTGCATCCAGACACCGAAGCGCTGGCACACAGGTCCCACCTCAGAGAGACAGTCGAAGGAGCAGGTGGAGGTGGAGCCGAAGGTGGCCGAGAAAAAGAAAGGCGTGAGCCCCTCCTCCATGTCCTCTTCCATAGCCTGGAAAGCACGCAAAGAGTAGTCCATCAGTGTAAAGAGGTGGTATATGGTCGCCCCTACCCGCCGCGACCATCTTCCACCCGGCTTAGCATATGTTTTCAGAGGGTCGAAAGAGGCTGAGAGTTCGTACTTTTCTTCGAACACGTGAAAAATAGTTACACAGGTTACATTTTTACAGTATTTGGGGAGGACAAAAATCGATTTCCAAATCTACCGAATTTCAATCACCTCAGAAGGCGTGCTCAGGCTCAATGGTTGGTCAGGTGTTTTGGAGCGATAATTTGCTTAGGGGTGCTTAGGATCTTGGGATAATCAATAATATACACTAATGTACATTTAAGACCTCAAGTCATCCTAGCTACTGTTTTCTACTCCTATTGGTAGAGCGGGGAAACGTTAACATTTTAGTGTGCCCTGAGGGCTCCACTGAGGCAATGAGGGAGACCTGTCCACTTCTTTTGTCCCATGACTTCGTCAAAGATCTTTGTCCTGTTGTTTATTCCACCCGGTTTCGTAGAAATCATGCTTTCAGTCTCACTCGCATTAATATGCCCAAAAATTACGCCCTGATCGACTCACTGAGGGTAACGAGTTGATCCTAGATTTTGTTACATGGCCATATCCACCACAGATGTTTATGTAAGCATTGCTATTTCTTCCGTGAGATAGTAAATGTTGGGTCCATTTGTCTCCTTGTTATAAATTAGGTCAAAGTAGACATTGGTGGCTGAGCCAGTGAGACAATCCAAGCGTCCCAACCGGTTAACCCCAAAATTATGGTTCTAATTTTAGCATAGAATATTCCTGTCCAATTGTTCAGTTTTCTTTCAAATCATTCCTCACCAGATATTAAATTTGCCTTAAGTCAAACACTCAATCTGCACATTTTACATGTATACTTGGGAGCAGAAAACTATGCATTTTACTTTGTACTAAGGTACTACGTTGGGTATAGTTTATTGACCATTATTAATAACCATAATGATAGAACATCTGTAAATATCTTTGTAAATATCTGCTCCATATTTTTCAATTCAAATGACCATGTGCCATTATCCAAGACTATTTTCATAAACCATGATAATTACACAAGTTGTCGAAACTATGGTCGATTCAGTTGTGAATGCAGCGCCAACTTTTGCGGAGCTCTCTAATTTATTATGATGGATATGTATGCTATATAATTAACTTCAATATGTTTAAACTGCAACCCTTCCTTTATCCCTTACGCCTAACCAGGGAATTAACTTTGAAAACCGTGAAGTAAGATGAATGAAAAATAAGCTATTAATAAATATGAAAAATATTGAAAGAAATATTATGGATCATGTTGACGCATACAATTGTACTCTTTATTTCACATTTCGTCTGGAAAAGATATGAGGACAGATTGGTTTTAACAGGACAAGTAAGCGCTTGCCACTAAAGTGGTAGAGCATAAAGAAGTCGAGGAGCTTACCTTATGCAGCTGGCCAGCGCTGATAGAATTTCCGTCTTCGGGCTCGAGGATCCTCAGCTTGACGAGACAGATCTTGGCCGCCTTCTCGACGCAAGAGTGCGCCTCCTGGGAGCAGTAGGCCACCAGCTTTGTTAGCAGTTGACTATCATGTGCCCCGTCATCGTTCTCGTCCTCAACTATACCCGCCTCTTCTTTGAGTCGTCTCAGCGCCTCGGCCCTGGCTGCCAACATGGATACAAGGATGCAGTCGCTTGCTGAACCCTGGAAAAGTCATTTTGTGAAAACCACGGTGAACATTGCGTCGCTGTAATTCCCACTTCAAGGAAAATTAATGTTTCTATTACGTTAAAATCATGCTTGAGAGGCTTAGGAGTCATTTTAAGTTCCAGCGAAATCGATCACTACTTGGTAAATTAACTGTAACCTCGATTTTTAATATAGAATCAACGCTATTAATAGTTGTTCACTGGAGAGGGTCAGACGTCCCCTCGAGTGTGAGTAAACAAATACAGTTTCCTGTCACGTGCAAGTTAATTCACATTTAATATAACAATTCCAGCAGTTGCCATGAGGGGTTTTTTTCTACCTGGATCACAATAATGTTTATCTTGATGTTTTGTGTTATTTTTTAGTTTCAAAAACTGCTTGCGTACGTTTAAAAGAGTGTTTACACAGCAATGCATTTTCACTCTTTGTCCACTGTTCAAGTGATTACTAACTAAAATTGGATACAATTTTTCTCGACTAAAAACACCAAAGTATAAACATTAAGATTAAGGTGCAATGTGTCATTATGTATTTGTAACAAGGATCTGCCTCAACTTTAATGCTATTGACGGTAACCCCGAATATTCTGGGGCTGATCTGAATACAAGGGTGTTAAAATGGTATGCTGTAAAATTGTCCAAGGTGGAATTGTTACTTTATTAATTAAAATGTTGTTTTTAATCAAATAGGTGGGATAACAAAAATATTCTTTTACATTCCACCCGGTTTGGTTGTTTCTTATGAGATATGGAATGTGATCTATCCTTAAGGAAACTCACCTGTATTACCCCGCCGCCCTTAGATCCCTCCTCGCAGGAGAGGAACTTTTTGGGTAGGCCAATGGCTTTTCCTGCGAATAGAAGAAGTGAGATTATATTATTGGAACCTTGGTTGTTTTTTTATTGGTATTCTTAACCGTATGAGAAGAAAACATCAACAAATGCATAACATGGTAAGAATAATAAGACCAGTGGCCTGTTGGCAATGCAATCACTTTAAGAGATTAGTGAGATGGACACAGAAATCTGAGAGACACGTAATAATCACTCAAAAATACGATTTACAGGATTTTTAATGCAACTGAAACACTATTTCTGTCTCTTCATTTTTGCTTCTCCAATATTTTCTCATCGGTTTATTGATTGGGTTTATGTAAAGATGAAATTGAAAAACCAATGAGAAGACCCAAAATAAAATGCACCGGAGAAATATATGTCAAACAAGGTAAAGAGACAGCCTATCAGTTGGCACTTTGCTGCTTTCACGTGGCGAATCCCTTCACGATTCGGAAAATGTTTCACAGAAGCCGTGATTTTCAGACCCTTGCCAAGATGCTCTAGATAAGTGGTACTGGAAAAGGGTATAGTATGGTTACGATTCAATGGACTCAAGTTATCCAGATTTATTTATCTCCTAAAGAAGTATATATGAGTCGTGTCCAAAGCATGGAGTCTACATATTTTTAAAATTCCAAGTCGGGCGATTAACTTGGAATAAATAGCGTCTGTGGCACAACCATGCATTTGAATTCACCTGAATCCCTCGAAATAAGTAGTTCCACGATTAATTTACCATTGCGGTAGAAAAACAATAGTGGGATCCCCGTATAACATAAACTCCTTTCGTTGGATCACTTGAGGCCCACTATGCACTTTATGTTCCAAATGTAAAGTGGTAATTTTACTTCTAACGCCATTTGCTTATCCAGATTCGTATTTTAAATAAGCACGGGGGGATGTCATCCGTTTTTGGATTCGTGTGCCTCTTCCTATTTTCTAATTTCAAGCGCGAGATAACGGGGAGAGCAGGTTCAGCGAAAAAAAATTCACTCCGAGTTTCATAAGAGCTGAATAGGAATTTTGATTTTCGTCATGGTAGTGTGTAGGAAAGCTATACAATGATCGTGTTTCACGGCAAAGCACTGCCCTCAAGGAGTGTTTAAGGAATGTCTCAGTTTGCTGCAACTTTCAGCTTCTCTCCCATACTCCCTTTCTCCCCTCCATACGAATCAGTAACGCCCACGGAAGCTACGTCAAAGCTAGGGGTATTTGTGCTATGGTTTTTAAGCTAGTCAGAAGTACGTATATTGAAAGAGAGCATGGGAACTGAAAACGTTGCTCATTTATTTGATATAGCTCATTGAACAGAGTTTGGGTGTGTTGTTCGACAGGGCTTTTACTCACCGAACCAATCTAGGACGATCGTTTCCAGCTCCTGGCAAACTGGACTGGCGGCCTGTTGGGGAACATCAAGAGGCTAAGTTATCATTTTCCGCAGGGAAATTCTCCCTTTGAGAGGCAGGGGATAATGTGCATGTAAAATTACACGTGGATTGTTTGCATTCTTACCCACGAGAATCCGATGCAGCCGATTGCGTTGGCGAGCAGGTCGCCCAGGATGGAAGGGTAGGAGTTTCCGGAGGGGAAATAGGCGTGGAAGCGAGGGTGCTGCCAGTGGGTCACCTGCGGAGACGAAGTCAAAGTGATGAGTTGGCAAGTTTATTGCAATTAGCGTATCATGCATCAAACTTGTTTCTTTTTAGCAGCAAGGCGCACAAGACAATTTTACGACAGTCGTACACTTGCGATGGATGGCTTATACTAAATGAAAAACGGGAAAGTGGCTTCGCATTAGAAAACAAAATTTTTGCCAAAATTTTTAAGGCATTTTTCTGAAGCTTTCAACTTCTTTATCAATTACCTTGATGCATGAAATAATTTATTTGAATTTTCAACTTATTTTTAAAATTAGCGAAGCAAATTTTCAGGAGCTCATATTTGCAATCCATATTATAAGAAAGACACCCGACTTATGACTTGACTCATTTATTTAAAATGAGTGCGTCAAAATTTGACAGTTTAAATTGAAGCTAATTCTTTCGATTATGTCGAACTGATTTGTTTTTTTTTCTATTTAGCAGAATGTAGTTTTGATTCAATTCAGATTTCACCCATTTATTGCGAGATTAATTCACCTTACGACTACGTTTCATGTTAAATAATTATCCCACTTAAATTTAAGACATCTCCTCCACTCAAGTCGAACAATCATCCTTTTACAACTATTTTCAGCACTTCAACCCACGGTTGTAGGTGCACCAAATTATCAAGCGCAGCCCCACGAGTTGAAACCTACCCCGGGCATTATCTTGGACTCGATGTCGGATATGATGTTGTCCCATGGCTCGGGATTCTCCGGGGCTTCCTTGGGGATCAGGCGCTTCAGGTACCCGGGCTCAACGGACGGCGTCACATTTCGCTTGGTGCCGATGGACTCCATGTAGTCGCAGATATAGTCCACCATCTCCTTCCCCGCCTTGCGGAACTCTTCCGTGTCCATCTCTTCTTTCTCTCTCTGTCACTCTCCCGGTCGGATTCCTGCTCAAAATAAATGTAAAGAAGACACACAATCAGTCATACACTAAATGTTGCGTAGACAGCCGCGATTGTCACGCCAAGGTGTATTCTCAGCCGGGGAAAAGTTAAGAAAAAACCAAACTTCATCAAAGATTTGAGAATAGATCCGGAATTTTTTATAATCTTTGGAATTTGATGCTTTAATTGGGGAATGGATAAATTAAGTACACGAAATTGGAGTATCCGGTGCGAACGATGTTCCTAAGTTGATCTTTTGGCTACCGAGACGTCTCGTTGTTGGATTCTGGCTCCTTCCGGGATTGCCGTCTAGTACGCTTTTTTCAGGTGATAGCAGTTTCTCTCTCTTCTCCATACCAACCCAACATGTGGCGTATGGGATAATAAAAAGACTAGGCCAGAAAAAAGTCATAGAACCGTCGAACAAACAGGTAGCATTGCAACGATCAACCCATCAGTTCGCCCGGAGTCCAATATATGTATACCGGCAAAAACGTCCTGCAAATCACTTCGATCTTAAGAAACTTCCAGGAGAGGAAGCGAAACTATTATCACCTAAAGCAACGCACGAGGTGGCAACATACGAAGAAGTACGAATCCAGATATTCCTTCTAGTGGCGAGATTTAGTTTCACTTTCGTCTCAGGTCATCGCGCTTTCAGAACCTGGCTTAAACCGTAAACTAATGTTTGACATACTTGGGCGTTACCAATGTCAAGCAAAGAGGTGAAGGATTATCCTAAAAATCTGATCAAAGCACTCAGAATAAAAATTGGGAAACTTTTGAGAATTCTCTAGAAAATGAGCGGCTATCCCACACGGAAATGTTAAAAAGATTCTTCGTGTGTCCTCGTAATTCCTAATTGTCATGATGCTGTTTCCATATGATGAACGATGATAGTTACGTGAAAGAAATTAACCTTAGTAGCTTGTTTTAATTGACATTAGAATATTGACTTAGGGTAAGTTTTAGATGGACCTTGGCACTACAGAGCACTAAGCCCTAGTTAGTGTGACAGAAATAATCCTTTAAGTCCATACAGCATAATACAGTTCTAATTCTTTATCTCTACATTAATTTCATACGACATAATTCCTTCTAAAATGCCTATAGTTTCACCCTTTGTTTTTCTTTCCGTCCATTATATTTTTTGGATCTGCAATTGTCCTCTTGCCTAAACGACCAAAATTTTAAAACTCCCCTTCACCATTTCTTTACGTCTTTATTTGAGGTGCATGCCATCGATTCCCGCCTCTTTTTCAACGCTTCTACTATATCTAATGCAATTTTTCTCTCAATTCTCCCACCAATCTGTCCTCACTCGTATCCCCTTAAATTCCCATTCAAAAAACGGTATTTGTATTTTCTAGCTCCTTCATTTATGGCAGAACCTTATGCAAATAATCCTTGCCAATAGATTGGTGGCACAGTTAATTTAATTTCACCAATGCGGGCAGATTTTGCTTCCTATGATCATCTTCAAATAAATCGCACTCGAGGGAACGGTCTTATCCGAAATCGACCCTTCACAAGTTAGCAACTACCACGGTCACTGCCAAGGTACCCTCCGCTCGCTGCCGTCCTCCATCTATCCTCCCCTGCCCCACTACCCATTCCGCGGGTCCGTATGTCTTGCACCCATCGTCTCCTTCAAGGCGATCACGCCAGTCCTCCTCACGTGCCCAAGGTAGGCAGGTATCAATGAATTGAAACTCACTAATGTGCAAAGGAAAAGCGAACGGTCCCTTCCTCCGTTCGATGCTTTTACAAATTAACTCTACCACGAAACAGCGAATTCAATCTGTTGAAAAACTGTACAATCGTCTCGTCATTAGAGCTCGTGTATATAGAGCTCTAACGACGAGAGACAATTGTCTCGTCGTTAGAGCTCCAGTAAAACATCGTCCTCTTATCTATACCAGCAATATACGCATGTATTTGGTGAATTGATGGTTTCAGGAGAGTGACTTTTTTTCAAAGTAAACCATTTGCAAAAGTCTGCCAGAATTGAGGGGGGGGGGGAGCGGAGATTCCATGGTCTGGCCCGTAGTGTTTATCGTTGGCTTAGAAAAAGTTCTGTTGGACAAACATTCGTAACCGACCACCATAAACTAATGACCGGAGCAGTTGTCTTAGATTCCCACGGGAGAATTTCATGTAAGTATGTGGCTTCGGCTCTGTGTACACTAGCAAACAGGCTGATTGATTCGAACGACACCATTCATACATTCGGGGTGTAACATTTTTCTAAATGATACTATTTTGTAAAATTCAAATAAATTCTTAATGCCGTATTTGGAGGTGGACTTGGAATAATACCTAAACTGGGAATAAATTTTTGATACAGTAGATGATGGTTGGGGACGTAGAGAGACCAGACATCGCAGACTTAAATGAGATTTAATGAGTAATTGGAATTTTCTCCTTCTCTTTCACTCCTATTATATCTCTTCCGTTCTATTGCCCTCAGCCGTGATTTGGAAGAGAGGAAGAGTCGCAGATAATTAGAGTTTCACAGCGATTCGAGAATGGTGTTAACGTGGCTTTCGGGTGTTGACGCGCTAGCGATGGTCATCCATGTGCCCCCTCTAAGGCGACCACATCGGCAACGTGAGGAAGAATTCTGTATGTGGTAGATGTGTTCTAACGTGCGAGGTATTGTATTCTATTTGCGCCGTGATAGTGACTTGTGCAAGAGGGCAGAACGAATCCTTGAACCTCTCTGCTCAGCAGTATATCTCACTTATGTTGACGCCGACCTAACGTTGCATAGAACGAGACTTGAATAATCACTTCTATTGCGCACGGAACGATGCACGATTGAGTGCGCTTGATGTTACATCCGGGTCTTCCAACCGCCACGGAATCCCATCCCCGATTTCGTTTTGAATACGTGACTTTTAGTGCTCTTTCAAAGCATATTTCCAGGAACCGGGATACTTATCTCAAATTTTCTAAACTTTATTTTTCGAATTTCTCAAATCAAATTTCTCAAATGATCACTGAATATTCCATACGAGAAGCTACTGACGGTAAATGGCATGTTTTCTTTTTCACCGTTACATAATGCCTGCCATCCATTCGTTAAACAGATAAACCGGTCTTAATACATCAAAAAACTCTTCTCCAAACATTAAATAATACTTTGAGAGGTATTTTATCCCCTCCATAACCTAGTAAAGCACAGATACAGGTGTTACTTGATAGTATTTTCTTTTCATCTCGACTAGCAGTTAACATCTTTGATTGGTTCCAGAAAACTGCGAAGGATACCGCGACAGTAACTTTTAAAGGAGTCATTCACTAACTGTGCATTACAATGCAACAATTTCAGGAAATTGCTGCATTGTAAAAATTGATTAGCTTTAGTAATATCTCATATATTTTATGGAATAGTTAAATTGTCTTCTGGAGAATCAATTTTTCGACAAAACGACGCCCATAGAATATTTTTAGACGACATTGATAAAAAAACCTAGCTTAAAACATTCGTAAGTAATTGTCCGTAATATACACTTCGTTTTAACAAAGAATCGTTTAACTATTTTTGCCATATTGATGAAAAATTGTTGATTCAAGAAAAAAGAGTATACATGTATCCATAAATGTATTTTGAAGCGTATCGTTTAACCAACCACTTCCCTTATCCGGTATTTGGCGAGTGGATTGCGCCATCAAGTTTTCAGGCGGAAAAGGCTGTAGGCAATTTAGATTACCTTACTATCAGTTTCCCTTTTTATCCTGGTAAACTTTCGACGATGAAATAATATTCCAAACCTGTTTTGTTATCAGTAAACGCTGTAGAGCTGGCATTCGGGCAACAAATGCAGTGCATTACTTCAACGGCCTTCTGAGTGGTAATTGAAGTTTTAGTTCGATAGTCTTTGTGCGAAATGGCGACTATTTGTATCGTTATATTATATATCTACCATCTAAGCTCAAGTGCAGCGTGAAAGTGATATGAATCGATGGCAGACGCCTTGATTTGTTTTCTGACTCGGCGTTAAGCCACGTAATGGGATTCATTCAGACGCCAAAACTCCATTTCATTCGCTGATTCAAGGGAGGTAGCGGTGATATATTAACCCAAATCAGTTGCCTAAAACTAGAATTTAACAAATAGTAAAGTATATTACTCCTATGATATATTCATTGTAAACAAAGCGACATAATATAGAGTTTTTAGTTTTTGAAGCGTTCGATTTTATTTATCTTCAGAGACGTTATGAAGTTTCAGGCATAAGATGGAAAGAGAGAGATCATTTTGGGGGAAATTTGAAGAAAGCAGGGCAATTGGATGCAGGAGATTTTGAGAGACAAGGGGGGATGGCAAAGATGGTAATAAAGGAGATAATATTGGAGAAGAGTTAAAGAGGGGGTGAAAAGAATAGGCATCTTAGGTGGAATTAAGGGAGGGAGAACATATGTAGAGCTAAAAAAAGAATTAATTCAATATGTAATATGGTGTTTATAGATATTTTATGTTGTATTAGTCAGAGCTAGGAATAGTTTCTAATGACTGGGTCCATTTGTAGATAAACTGCCCTAACTCGATTTCTGCTTCTGCTCGTAATAACACTAATGTATACTTGCCTGTCACAATTGTCCAAGAAGTACACCGTAAAGCGATGCACCAGCGAAAGAAATGAACCTTTGTTTCGCAGTAGTCAGAGGACGCCATTGGGGAATGACCAGATCACTGACCGCCCTCACGTGTTTCTCCGACTATTGTTAAATGTTACGGGTCGGGCTATTTGCCGAGGAGTGTCGTCCCTGAGCCCAACATGGTCCCCTTGGAAATCACGTCCCTATAGAAGCACGCGTGGGGCACACTCGTGGCAATGGAGAAATTTTCTTTGAAATATTGAAGTTTTTTCAATCGATGTTCTCGATAACGGTGACATTATGGGAATCTTTTATCACAGTTTCCGAAAGATCCTCAAAAAATGAAATCATTTACTCATGTCAGAATTCCAGATGAGTATATCTACTGAACTAGCTGGTTCAATCATCCTTGTCCCAGGAAGGAAATGTATAGGGGACTTAGAAGCATCACCTGTAATGGTGGCCATGGTGATCAACATATCCTAGTTCTTACTTCAATTAACAATGCTTTAATCAATTTAGCCAAAACTCCTTTACAACTACCAGCAAAATTAACGAAGGAGAAGGCAGTGGACATCAGTTTTATCCTATTCTTGTGGAAATGTGATGTAAAAGAGCGGAAGGTAAAGGCAAGGTAAATAAAGTATACGATTGGGTTTAAAAACATACCGAAAATGAGAACGATATTTTTAAAACTTAGGAATTCTTTAGAATAAATAGCGCCGGAAAGCACGTCCTCGTAATAAAGTCGTCTCTCCTCTAATTTTTGAGAATTTGAATGGGTTGGTTTACGTGAGTCACAGAGTCGATTATCATATCGACGGGGGTTGCGAATTTTTGAATTCATTAGCTACCTTCCGTCGTTCTTCATGTGAAGTCCCAGTTATGTTCCCTTTCATCTCTTCTTTTAATCCCTATCTTACTAATACGCCGAGATTTGCACGACACGTACTCGCTACAGTTTCAGCCTTTTCTGATTACATAATATAAGAATCGAAACGATATAAGTAATTCATTTCAGAATTATTATTATTGCATCTGACTTCTATTTAATGTTTTTCCGGTCTGTTTGAAAGCGAAGGGGAAAGGAGTATCACATTTCCTTTAATATCTCGTATTGTTAATAACATGTAAAGTTCATACTCGTAAAAAAACGACTACTATCGCTACGAAAGAAAGCTTTCCCAAAAAACAATCAGCTGAATTCGTGAATTTTATCAAGCATTGAACTTTTTTCCTGTTGTGAAATGGCTAACGGAGAAACGAAGCTAAACGAACAGAAATCATATCGATTTCGCGATTAGAATTTCACTCTCTATCCATCGAATATTCTTTATTTCTCCTAATGAATCGCCTGATCAGTCAATTTTCATGGTAAATTAAAGATTCGATTTTACGGTCGAATTCGATTCCAAACTGGGATACATCGATATTACGCATAGCCAGGACGAATTGAAGAAATAGAATTGAAGGATCCAAGTGCGGATGCCAGTTTCAATTCTATTTTAAAGGTAATTGTATAGTGTATACGTAATACAAACAATACGGAAACCCCATTTTAGGAGTAACTCCTCTTCGTGGTGGAAAATAACAACAAAGAAAGTGCTACAACTGTAATCAACAAATGATTTTTATACTGTAAATTCCCTGAATTTCAGTGCACATCAGCGGATCTACATCTACTCCTCACAACACCCCGCAAAGCGCCGCAGGGGCGTGTGGCGGGGAGGTTAGGTCACCAGCAATTCATGCACAAACAATACACAGCCATGGATGACTCCGTTAAAGTAACTGCTGAGCCATTTCCCACAGTTCTTTGAAAATTAAGTTTGTGTGCAAAGTGACATCTGTGAAGCTCTCTTTGAATCACTCCTAGCAATTCCAATGGCAGAAACGGTCGCTCCAAAGGGAAAAAGGCCATTTTACACGACAAGTTCAGTACTGAATTCATGAAACCCAAAACTGTATCGCATAATAAGGGAATCTAATACATAAATTGAATTATATTTTTAAGTACCGAAAACATAATTGTCATAATACCTATTTTCCAACCGATGCAACTACCCAATCACAGATGAGCATGAGTGCTTTAAGAGACTGGAAATGGTGGGAATGGAATCTGAATTGTTTTCGTAGGAATTCATTTCTCTTGTTTTCACCAGAAAAAAATGTCCTCGTGGAAGAGAGAATCCCCAAGAACTCAAAAAGAGGACAATAAGTAGTGTGAGTGTATTTATAATATTCAAGAATTATTCATGCAACGACTAATAGCTTTATCCAGCAGTTAAGTGCGTCGAAACACCAGAACTGCAGTCATATTTTCCTAACGTTCTCCTGTGAAATTAATCTTCGCCCAGATTTCTCTTTTTCTTTGGCAGGATTTCAAACGCCTGGCAATCAACACTGCTTCCTAGTACGTCAGCCGTTTCCTTGTCAGAACTATGAATGGAATCTAACACGACGACTCCTGAATGTTTGTGTTCAATCGTAAACACTGACTTTGAAGAAAACAAAACAAAGTATTTGCGCATGATAAAAATCGACTGTCGAAAATGGAATTGGATCACATTAAGAGATTTCAGCACCTAGCTTGCATCCTATATTGAACATCCCGATTTCATTGACTGAAATATATACATCGCTTAATTCATCTTTAGAGGCAGGTAGGGCGTGAGAGTCACGATATCGGACTGTGCATTGGTTAAGGGCTGCTCATTATCGGTCAGCCAACGAGGGCGATTCCCGCAGGGCTCCCTCCGTGACCTCCACGGACCGAGGCCTTTTCCTCCTCTTCACCACCTGTCCGCCACATTTTCCTCGTTTACTTACCCCCCTAAGAGCTAACATACGTCAACGAGCCATGAGTCGCCAACTTCAACCCATTTCTACAACCTGGCAAAGGATCACTGCGCGTAATACATCTCTACGATATGCTGTCATCCGTCGATAAGCATTGCTTTGTACAGGTGATCGTAAACTTTCACTAACAAGATCCATTTTTCCCTGGGTTTCCCTCTCGGAAGAAGTGAGTTCTCGGCATTGAGTTCAAAAACGTATGAGTATTGATGTTTCGTTGTATTGTGAATGTTGAGTATTCCGTTGATGAGTATTTAAATTCATCAACGAAAGCATAATAATTTCATATTTATATCATTCAATTCATGAAAATATATATTTTATATTGAACCATATTTTTACGCAAAATAAAATCGGTAGTTGTAAGATACTGTTTAAAAAGCTACATACTCAGGCTAAGATCTTAACAGTGTTTTGAATTAACCTAAAATTAGTAGAAAACATTTTATTTCTTTCGTCTACGTGGAGGCCTGACGATTGACCGCTAACCGGATTCAAATCAAGGTGACGACATTGGGAACCTTTAAACCTGTGTATTTTTTGGGGTATAGGGGTAGGATAGGGAAGAAGACTTGCTCCTCATCCTGATTGGTTAGTTTTACATCAGTTAGATAAAAGACCTTCGGTTTATTTTAAAGTTTTAAATTTCTATGCACCTGGTATACGTATTGTAGTCACGCTGAGTTCCACAATAATTCAATCGTTGGTATTCCATCATTGAAGATTTTCACGAAAAGTTAAATATTGCCTTTGAATTACTTATACTCCTCAAAGAGCAGCAGTTTAATAATTTGAGCGAGGAGAAATCTATGATAACAGATTTCAAGTATCGGCGTTGAAGGATGTTTTTCAAGCTTGAGGGAGTTAAACGTTGATTTAAAGCAAAGAGAAAAGAATTGAAAATAGAAAAAATCGTGGAGTTAAGTATGCTGTGATTCCATGAAATATTATGAAGAGTCCTTGTAAATTCACACATTTAATGGGGGTCTATAGACGCGCCATATAAAATGATTTTTCCCGGTTCTTTCGGATCTATAGTGAGCATGCTTCTGCCATCTAGTGCAATTTTTTAAAACTCGGCGGTGTTAGCAGTAGACGCGTTCTTTACTTTCGCGAAAAGTTTATGGTCTTTTCGCAACAAAGGAACCCCATACGTTATTTTTTCTTTCACTCACCCTTGGTCACTTTTCTTACGAAAGTGGCTTTAGTCTTGGTATGTATCCTTGGTGAATTACCGTGATTTTTTGGTGTTCCTTCGGATTACTTTCGAGAAAATAATTACGGAAGTACTTCGAACATTAGAATTTTCTGTGGATTCATTTGAGTGGAAATTAGACTGTGGTAGTGCTTTTCGTGTTTTATTTTGCTTTATCATTCTGAGTTTTGTATCTTCCTTGTAGAAGATAGACGTGTGTTACCCATCACTAGGCACCACTTTGTGATACTCCGGTCTGGTTTTTGAGTTTTGGAAACTTCCTTTTAGTGATTGCGTGACTTTTTCATATAATTCTTCGTTAGCGTTATTCTTGTAACTTTTAGAATACTATTTGTCAAATTTGCCTCTTTCATAGAATTTGGTTAAGGGTATAGTTTATAATTTTTAGCCCATAGTCTAAGTTATCCGTAAAATGGCTAAGAGAGCACCTGCACTGTCTGGTGATTTTATAAATATACATAATGTTGGAGCTTAGTGAAGAAGAGGAAAGTGTTGGTGAAAGCAGCTCGCAATCGGAGGAGGAACTCTCTAATGTGTCCGTTGGAACGATTGCCGGCACCATAGGGAGAGCAGCATGGTTTCTGAGATCGAAACAGAGAGTGAAGTGGCGGATGGCGATGAAGAGAATTGCGATACTATGCCATCATATTCCAGTATTTGGGTTGAAATAGGAACTCCAAGATCTAGATTCCCAGCCAGATTTAAGGCTGGAGCAAAAGGTGATCTGGTCAATAAAAATTACTCGGGCGACATATTTGAATAACTTACCAATGACGACATATGTAACTACATTGCGCATCAGAAAAATTTGCATCCCGAGCAAAAAATTAAAGATTTAAAATTTTCCGCAGAAAATGAAAAGGAGAAGCCGCGATTAAGAGGTTGACACCAGCGGGGAGGAAATGAATTTGTTTTTTGCAATGATTTTGTTGCTGGGTATTAAACGTAAGCCCACTCTATTTGTAGTTATTTTACTCGCGACCGGCTCTTGGAAACCCCCATTTTTTTATGAAATGATGAGTGAGAAAAGGTTTTTTCTCCTCTTGAGTTTTCTGCATTTTGCAGATAATGAATAGTTCAGTGACACCAGGTCCGTAACCCCCCAATTGTTCCAAATAAAGCCTTTTTTCGACATTTCAAAAGAAAATTTTAAGAGAGCTACATTCCTGAGGGAGGTATTTCTATCGATGAATGTTTATTACTTAGGAAAGGTCAACTAGGGTAGGAGGTCACGTTTTGGCATTGAATTATTCAAACTTTGTGAAGTAAAGAGTAGATATATTTGGAATATAATACTGTACTCATACACATGGAAAGATACGGAACTCATTAGTTGTGTGGGAGGAGTGGATGTGCGACATTTTGCCAAGCTCTCGCGGATTTTGCATGCACTTTCAGAAAATTTTCTGAATAAAGGTTATTTGATATATCTGGACAATTATTACAGCAGTCCTGAGCTGTGTGATTTTTTTAATACGGTGGAAACGGGTGCATTAGGAACTGTAAGATCAAACCGAAAGGAATTGCTGAGATTTATTATGATAAAGAAGTTAAAAACGGGAGAAGTTGAAATCAAATGTGTTCAATAATGAAAAAACAGGTAGGTAACTATTTTTTTCAATTTTATTACATGAAAAAAGCATCTTGGCGAATTGATTTTAACAATACTTATTGAAATAATTAAGCGAAGAGTAAACTTTTTTTTCTTAATTTCTCTAAATAACAATATGATCCACCAAAAATAAAAAAATATTTTGTCACATATTCAAAACCCCCACCCAGGTGGGTGACTATTAAAAAATCTGTCCGCATTGAAAGGGTCCATAATGAGTCGAATCCATAAAAGCCAATCCTTGTAACGAATTGAGTTGCCATAATTTCACTAAATCTTTCAGTTATTTTTAGTACCTAACAACCTTGTTATTGCACGAAATACTGGAATGATCATCACCAGTGCAAACCGGCTCTGACTACTATTCAATGCATTTTAATCAAACTCTTGGATAGATACTCATCTCGGGGAAAAATAGATTTATGTACACATTCTTTCCACCTCCGCGGCCCTATTTTCACCTTCTCAACGCGACGCTGCCAATTCCAGAACGAATCCGCCGAAGAAATTCACTGAACTACCCCAAATCCGCGCAGATTTGGAACCTGCGAAGGGACGACGATCGATTGAGGGTCACCGAACACGAAGCGTGATGGTACCTACCTGCTATTTTCTTTCTCTTCTTCGAAGTCACACACTCGAAAGCTGCAAAACTCCAAGCACGCGGGTTCGTCTGGGTTGCCCTCGGAAGTAAGCTAAAGATAGTCTCTCTCGATCCCGCCGACGAATTGAGACGTCGATCAGTCGGTGTGAACACTCGTGAAGGATGACCGCTCGGCGTCACCCACGACTGGAAACTGGCGCCTCCTCACCATCGGGCTCCAGTATATACTTGTATGTTGAGCGAGTTTCCACCCCGCCGCCCCTCCATCGAGTCCCTTGTTGAGGCCGGGGGAAGGAGAAAGGGGAGAGTGTGAGGTGTAGGGGAGAGGAAATTCGGGGAATCCACGCGAGGAAGTTACTCATCGCTCGCAGCTGCGCGCGCACGGTAATTCCCGATGCTGTTAGCAGAAGGAGTGCGGGAGATATCTCTCTGGATTGTCTCCTAAAAGACTTCTCGAACGTTTTTGTTGGTATGCGAGCAGCCAACTTCCTCCTCACGCACGAAGTTACGTTCTACGAAGTTACGCATCGTTTTCGTCTCTCTCGCCGTCGCGTGCTCGCTATTTGCCATTTGTTGAGGGGCGACCGACCTTGGAGGGAATGAACGCGTATCCCGCCACGCGGCTCGAATCCGAGCCGTTGATCTTTCCAGGGAGACATTTTTTAATGTTGAAATGCGATTTCCTCACACTAAAAACGAATAGTAAAGCGTAAACATGACCATGGGCAACAGGTAGGGTTGAAGGTTATCCTGCCTGGACGCTGTCACATAAAATTTTATTGACAAAATCAGGTGACCAAAAATATGTCAATTATTTACGTAACATATAATACATCAAACAACTTCGAGACGTGTTAGTCAATCAAATAAAACGATGAACTTATCAATGTTAACGAAAGATTTAAGTTTTCAATGGGAAAAAGTTAAATCAATAAGTTATTTTATTTAAAGACAAATCCCCGATTTCATTTCAGGCATCACGCCTCCACTATCCGTACCTCTCACCTCCCACCCGCATACGGTTGAATGAGGCAAGTAACTAGTACAGGAGAGCTGCCGAACGGAGAATGAAAGAATTCTATATATTTGCATGTGTTGGAAAAATTAAATTGTAAGTCTATTGTAAAATACCTATTTTACATTTACATAATACCCCGTGAGCCGACGTGTGGCGGGGGGTGTTAGGTCACCACCCGTAAAATAGAATGAAACCACATGCACAACCAAATTATGTTACCTCTACACAAATATTAGTTTGATCATGCACTCGATAAATTTTAATCACATGGAAGAAATTACTTGTATGTAACAAAATTCGGATCATGCTGAAGAACTGTTAAAAAGATGGATCTTCAAAATAAAAAGAATAACATGAAGGATATCGACAAATGTATGAACCACAAATTCTAATTATCTCCTATGCGATTGGTGTCATATCTATTTTGATCTCTAATGGTACGAGGAAAAAACGACAATTTAAATCTATCCGTTCTACAATAAATCTCCCTGATTTTACGTTGGTGATATGATCTACCTGTATCATAGTAAGTCGGGGCCTGTAAATATGTCAGATAAGTAACCTGCCTCAAATGTACACAGTAAATTTAACCTGTATTTAAGCCTCTTGGTCAACTGGTGGCTCCCATCCTAATTCTTCCAATATTGTCGCGATACTGGTACCTTGTTCATAACAACTTTTCACAAACCTAGTCGCTCTACGGTGCACTAGATCTAGTGTCAAAATTAAACCTACTTCATGAGGATCCCACACACTTATAGAATACTCAAGGTGGGGCTTAGCTAACGTGAAATAACAAAGCTCCTTGACCCTTTCATTGCATTCCTGCAAAAGTATTTTTTGATGACTCCTAACTTTTGATTAGCTATTCCGCAAATTTCACACATGCATTTCCCCCAGGACGTCCGTAGTTGTCGTTACACCCATGTGGTAGTGGAATTTCGCCTTCTTACTATTCAATTCTAGTTAGCACGTTATTGGATAAATTTTTACTAGATTCTAAGGTGTATGTGTATGGAAGTTGATAGTACAGATATGTATTTGTGCCAGTTAAAGGGTTTTTGCATGATAGTATTGCATTTTGCATGTCACTATGGGTGTTGTTTTGCCCAAATATGTTGATTTTGCATATGGTTTTGTTTTGTTTTACGGGTGGTGACCTAACACCCCCCGCAACACGCGGCTAGCGGGGTATTATGTAGATATAGTATTTTACCGATTCTACATGTATCATGCTGGTTTCCTGTATAGTGAAAGTGTTTTCGGGGGAAATACCTTTTCTGAAAAAATGTATCCAAACACATTCATTCAAATTCAATTCAAGCTGCCATAATACCTCGTACCACTTCTGAATTGTATTTAGGTCGTTAGCTAATAGTAGTAGTAGTTTTGAGGGGAGGCGACCAACAGTTAAGGTCATTTGCGCCATAGGGGATGGACAAGAAAGGATGAAGGGTGGAGAGAAACCCGGCGTCGGCATTAGCCTACTCTTTACGAAAGGCGCCAAGGGGTCCGCAGTTTAACGTCCCATCCGACGGACGGCGTACTCACTCAAAGTGCCCTCCACAAAGCACCTCAAAAGTAGGGATCGAGATACCTCTGAAAAATATTCAACACCGCCGGGATTTGAACCCGCGCCCTCAGGGTGGGAAGCCAGTACGTTAGCCCCCGCACCATCTCGATCCCGTCGTTAGCTAATAATACTCTATCTTCATGACTGGATACTTCCCTATATGTCACGTTATCGTCAGCAAATAGATGAAGTTTACTAGAAACCTAAGATGTCATTCATGGATAAAAGAAATAATAGCGGACCGATAACAGTTCCTTGTGGTACACCCGATGTTACGCTTACTGTGTCGGATGATACTCCGTCAATTACGAGCCTTATATTTGTGGTCTGTTAAAAAGTTATTAACCCTGTTTATTACACATTTATCAATCCCGTAGCTTCCCAAATTTTGGAGCAACTTTTTATGAGGCACTTTGTCGAATGCCTTTTTAAAATCTAGAAATATAGCATCGACCTGAACGTTTTTTTTTCTCCCGAGACCCACATATCATGAACGAAAAGTGCCATTTGGGCCTCGCAAATTCTACCCTTTCGGAAACCATGTTAGGTTTTTGTAAGTAAATTCTGAGAATGGAGATATTTCATAATTGACGTCACAATCATATGCTTTAAAATTTTGCATGAGATTAATGCGAGAGAGATGGGTTGGCAAATACTCGGATCTTCTCTTTCACCTTTCTTAAAAATGGGAATGGTATCGGTTATTTTCCAATCTTTGGGTACTGCAAGATCATTTAGGCAGTCAATAAATATTATTTACAAGAAAGGAGCTATTTCTGAGGCCATTGTTTTGTATACACGAGCTATTTGTAAAATCCAAAAACGCAATGCATTTACATGGACAATACTGCACTCATAGAGGATTAATAATTCGAATGCTGTTTCAATGAATTCACATTAATACCTAAATTAGTAACCACGTTCTTAGAGGAAGTAATCAGAATTTTTGTTGGTAATAGAAAAATCAGAAAGATCGCTATCGCAAATCTGCAAATAATCCTCTAGATAATGATTTGTATTTTTTTAATCGATAACCTACCATTAAAGTTTGGTTTCAGGTGGACTCATGCTAGTGAACGTTACAGTGACATTTAACAGAACTTGCCTCGTATTAACAGAACTCAACCTGAAAATACAATATTACAATAAGCTTCTTTTCAATTCCGTAGACTTCCTTCCTCCCCTCATTCCGTCCCTTTTGGTCCAGAACTAAATGACTTGCGTTATCACATTAAAAAATCGATTATTATCAACATATACGTGTATGAAGTATCTCAGCTGGGTTTTGGACCAAAATGGTCAAAGTAGTAGTGACATGAGGAGAAGGATTGCGTTAGGCAAAGAAGCTTTCACAAGGAGTGAGTTGATGATAGGGACGTTGAGTGAGGATATTGAGAAAAACCTCAGTAAAACTCTTATATGAACCGTGGTTTTGTACGGCGCGGAAAAATGATCACAGGAGCAGGCTTATGGGCGTAAATTGGAGTCTTTTGAAGTGTGGGTGTGGAGAAGGATGGATAGGAAAGCAAACGAGGAATTGATAGAAGTAGTGGGGGAGGAGAGAGAATTGTTGAAACAAATTCAAAGGAGGCAGGAAAGATTGATTCAGATCATTTTGATTGGCTAAGGGATGTTGAATACTGTGATAAAGGGGAGCATGTTGGGTAACCGAGGAAGGCGTAGGACTAGGATAAAAGGTGTTGGACGGGATGAGGGGAGGAAGCAAGTATACGGAATCGAAAAGGAGCTCATTGTAATATTGTATGTCAGGTTTTGTTTTGTTAATACGAGGCAATTCCATTCCTTCACTCAACCTATCATGCAACCTGAATCTTGCGCACAGAAACGCTTTTTTACTTATATATATTGATAGATTACATATATCATGAGTTTAACTATTAAAAATCATAAACATATAAATCATATTGTTGCATAATTCGCGGAGTCTCCCTAGAAAACCCATAAAATACGCAACACTGGTTCAACTCCTATATTTTTTCCTTCCCTGCTGTTTCTGACAAGAGTTAAAACAAACATGAAGGGTGGAGTTTTTGTGTATTTAGTCTGTCGTCTGGTTTCCGTGTTTCAGGCTGCGGGTAAACGTGGAAGCGCTTAACCCTCCCACGGAAGTGCGCGGAAACATATCCACAGCGTCCTCGGTTTCTTTCATCGATGCTTCCTCGATCTATTCCTTGCCCATATGGCGTTCGTTCATCGCTAGCCCAGCGCCATGTTCACCCTTTACGCGAACAAATTTGGAATATTCCAGGCATTTCAGCGATGAAATAGAATTTTTTACCAGTTCCAAGGGTTTCTTTGGGTAAATGCAGGAAATCATATTTATTTTCTTTAGATGTCAAATATGTATTTCAAAATTCATCACATTCGAGTGTCGAGGAGGAACCGTGAATGTAAGATAGGAGGAGAAATAGGATGCAGAGCTGAGAGGATAAGATTCCAAGACTTTTAAACGAGACTAACAAGACTCCATCCAGAGCCAAAATCTTTATTATCCTAAGCTGAAAATGAAAACATTTGGAACAGCTAAGGTGAATTTACAAAACGAATTAGTCAGAGTACGATTAGCATTAAAGTCATGAAAAGACAGCACTTTTAGAAACCTAATATTAAAAAATACGAGATTAGTTAGACGGGTTCTGATGTCGTTTTCACATCTAAAAAGAGCACAAAATCAGAGATGACTGAGGTGTTTAATGGAAGTTTCCTACTCTACTAATTTAAACATTTTTTAAGTTCAATGTTTATTCAATTCATATAGATTTGAATATAGCATATCTAATATGTTCATATTCAGCCGAACATACCAGGAATGCTTTTTATTTCAGGTTTTGACGCACATGATTTCATTTAGGAACCACAATCGAACATGAGATGGAAAATGGGGGTAAAATTAATGAATTCACCACAAACTTATCGGCAATTAGCCTGTCTGATCCGAAGAAATGTATCCCACCTTTTCGTGAAAATCATTTCTATCATAATGATTTGTACCTTTTTTGTAAAAGACTTATTTTGGGGCATGGAATATGACTGTCATAATTATCTGATGGATGTGGTCTGGGGTTCTGTTCTTTTGCTCCGTCAGAAGCTATGGAATTGAGAAAAATGCAATCGATACGAGTAGAGAGTCGCAGGCATGGCGGCCATCCACGAACCTAAAATTAAAGTTAATATATTGAAGAAAGGCCGCTAATGTGACGTGTCTCAATAGTTTTCCCGTGTCTTTGTTTCCGAATCTGACTTCATACCAGCCGAAATACTGTGAGATATTCAGGTCACGGTACTTTTCCGTTTTTGTTTTAAAATAATATTAATTTTCACGAAAGTTCAGAGCTCAGCGTTTGAGTTTTATGTCTTGAAGACATAAATTGTTTTAGGATGACTGCTTTTCATTTTCTTTTCTCCTGGCTCTGTTTCCATTCATCGCAAACGACTAATTAATCGAAGAATGTGTCACGGCCAATCAACGGGACGGATGTACGCACAGCGCAGTAACAGATGGATTGGAAGAGGCAGGCAGATATGTATGGATGGATTAAACTTGTTCAGGGACTCTGTGTCAATCGTTACTGGAAGTCATCCCCAAGTTTAATGTTCTGATGTTATCTCAAAAAATCATTATACTTTTTTATCTGGTGAGTTTCTTATCTATACCTCAATGCAAAATTAGCGATAATGGTCGTAATTCACTAGGGTAAAAGCACTCATGTCCATTATTGAAATAGAAAGAAAGACTCGTACTTTTCCACAGATTTTATTAAACGGCACAGTGCCGTTTAATAAAATCTGGGGAAAAGTACGAGTCTTTCTTTCTATTTCAATAATGGATATCAATTACTTCCACGAAGTGAAGCCTGAAACAATAGAATATATGCACTCATGTCCGTTTATTTTTAGTTTCTTGACATTCAGTTTCGCTTGGCGATTTTTTACTGGCTAATTTTGTTATTAAAAAATTGTTGCTCGAGGTTGGAGCCATTTATATAGCATTGCGTGTAAAATAATCGCTGAGAAGTAATTAAATACGAATGTTTCATTTAGCTTAGGGGAATTCTCAAGGACTGCGTAGCTTTATTTAAAAATGTTTGCATACATTTTCTTTCACTGTTCATGCTACCTTATGTTCCTTACCATTTGTTTGAAAACGAATATCTAAGTTCTCTTTAAAGTCTCTTCAATGCCAAAGGTGGCAATTTGGGCAAGATTCTACTATTTTACTACCTTGATCAAAAAGTTCCCGGAATAACCACCGTGTGGCGCTCCCATCATTCCGATTTGAGTTCTGTTTTTTTTGTTAAATTGGTACATCTGTTGTTGATATTCCCTTTAAATCTTAGTGTCATAACTTGACATTTGCAAAAGTTACGTAGCCAAGAGTACATCTATCTCTGTGTGTGTTGGCGATTTTTTACAATTTCAGAAATGGATTTAAATTTGCAACAACGAACTTGTATTAAATTTTGCGTAAAAAACGGATTTAGTGGCGCACGGACGTTGGAAATGTTGGAAAAGTGTTTCGGCAACGATTCTCTAAAAAAAACGGTCGTTTACCAGTGGCACGAGCGGTTCAGAAGTGGTCGTGAGTCAATCGAAGATGATGAACGCAGTGGCAGACCATCGACATCGAAAGTCGGTGAAAAAATTGATAAAGTAAAAGAAATGTTGGTCAATAACCGCAAATTAACCATCAGAGAAATAGCGGAGGACTTGACCATTGCCTATGGATCCGCCCAAGACATTGTGGTTAATGATTTGGGTTTCCGTCGTGTAGCAGCAAAGTTGGTGCCAAAAGACCTCAATTTCATGCAAAAAAGAGACCGTGTTGACGTCGCAAAAGACATGATTTGCGAGGCTGAATCCGATCCCACATTCATCAAAAGGATCATTACTGGAGACGAGACGTGGGTTTATGAGTACGACACGCAATCCAGACATCAGGCAAGTGAATGGCGTTCACCAAATGAGCCGAGACCAAAAAAACCACGTCGTTTTCAGTCAAAAAAGAAGGCAATGCTGACGGGTTTCATGGATTACAACGGTGTAGTGCATCATGAATTTTTGCCAGAAGGCCAGACAGTAAACAAAGAGTATTATTTGGGCGTTATGAGACGTTTGCGTGAAGCAATTCGCCGAAAGAGACCAGAAATGTGGGCAGAAAACTCGTGGATTTTGCACCATGATAACGCACCGTCGCACAGTGCTATCATTATTCGTAATTTTTTGACGAAAAATGCAACAAATACCATCCAACAGCCACCGAATTCACCTGATTTGGCTCCCTGTGACTTCTTTCTGTTCAATCGAGTTAAAAAACCATTACGGGGAACGCGTTTTAGCAGCCGAGAGGAAGTAATGGAAAAATCGCAGGAAGCACTGATGGACATACCGAAAACCGAATATAAAAAATGTTTCGAGGATTGGATCAAGCGCTGGCATAAGTGTGTTGCAGTCGATGGGGATTACTTTGAAGGGGACAATATAGATTTAGATGAATAAACTTGTATTTTTAATTTTCTGAATAAATTCCGGGAAATTTTTGATCAAGGTAGTAAATGCACCTAAAGTCCGGTTTTTTAATATATCATTGCAGGCTCAAAAGTCCGGGGGAAAAATATATTTAACTACGTCCTCTAACTTCACTATAGAATACCTTACATAAACTTTTGCTCGGTCAGCTTCTTTTGACTGTATTCAGTACTCGAGAACACAACGATACACTCATCAAGGGTCGATGAATCTGGGAGAATATACGATACTATTCTTCATTGCGTTTCCACTTGGATTATTTGCATGACGCCTTATCTTCCGCGTGGGACGATCTCTCTGAATAAAAACTTACTCTAGGTGAAATTTGGATCTTGGCTGAACACTGCTCGTCACCGAATTTCTCACCCTCTCTAATCCAATGAGGTCAATGTGGAGCATCTCACTCGAGTAATTACTAATATTAATCTTCGTAAGTTTCAGCTTCACTACGGCGCTACGTGAAAGTTGACGGTAGGACACAACTTCCTAGTGATTAATGGGCCATTATTAAAATTAGAGAATGATTTGAGGGATTTAATTATTTATTTTTCATGATTATATTCAAAGAAATACTTCTTTTCCAGGAATATTGTTATGGCAATTTCTTTGGTAAGCAGTGTTGGAAATCTTTAAAAGCCACCTAAAAAATGCCAATCTCCAGGGTGTAAGAGCTAAAATCGGAAAATTTCGCAAACTTTTCGAAGGTAGGGGGCAGATTAGTATCCGTTAAGCATATGAGTTATGTTGTTTAGTCAAATCCTACATGTTGATTAAACTCTTGTAGAGACAGATATTACTATAAAAATATGAGTAATATTTTACAATTTTAACGTGGAATTTCTAAGAAATTATGCTCGCACTTTGAGGATGAAGATGCATGTGGGTTTAAAGATGTGGCAAACTTCATCAACACCAGCATTTAGTTGAATATCCGAGGCCAAAGTCGAAACAAAAGGGATACATAAGGCATTTACTTTAAGATCAAACCCAAAATTTGTTAAAAACTGAAAGTTTAATGAGGATAAATTCGAAGAAGGCATGAAAGGTGCATGCGGTAGATAATTAGAAACAGTAGGATGCTAAAGAAGGTAATAGAGGGGAAAATACTGGAAAAGCGAGTAGAGAAAGAAGGAGCAATAAGCATTTTGGATTGGATTCAGGGAGATAGGAAGTATACAGAGCTAAAGAAGGAGTTATTGCAATATATTCGTATAGTATGGGGTATAAGTTAATTTAGAGTAATGTTAGTTAGGGCTTACAAGTGTTGGAGTCCATCGAAAACCCATTCTAATACGGTAAACTACTGTTTATGATAAAATTATAGTGTAAAATATGATATTATATGCAAAGGTTTGACTTCTGACTTCAACTCCACCCGTTGTGTATTTCCTTTCTTTTGACAGAAGTTGGTATTTTATAATATTAAATAAAAACTGTGGCAGTAGTTTTTTCATTTCCAGATGATCAAATAGCATAATATTTTTAAGTAAATTCTTTCTTATTTTATTTTAAAATTTTCACCTCCTCTTCGAAATCAAAACTTGTGCGTGAAATATTATGCCATTTGGAACGCACGCAGATGAATATTTCAAAAGTTTAATACCTCAAGATACAATGAAAAGCTCATGCTACATAATTATTAGTTTGCTTCACATCTGGGTTACATTCACCCATTCAAGTGATTGTTATTGTGTTCTACCCAGAGTGTGTCCCTTAAGAATCAATATTAAAAGCATCTCTCTTTAAGGAAGAATTATATCTCAAACATATACTTAGGTAGTCCATTTTTTTCAATGAGACCATTCGTTAACACGTATTTGAATGGATGCTGAATTGAAATTTTCGAAATATCTGGAGAGAGTGACCCTGAACGTGGGAGGGGAGTGGTGATGAGTACTGTCGGGAGACGTGGAGTGGGTAGATTCGAGTTATATAAAGGGAAAGTACAACGGAAACGGTGGTCGTCGAGTGAAAAATGAGGCGGTGGCAGAAGGAAATGGTAAGAGGGCCTCTTAAGTAAGCAGGAAAACTGAACTTGCGAGTGGCAAAAGTAATGATGTCTAGCGTATCTCACGTGGCAACGCTTTTAGCACCATTAAAAATAAGAACTTTACGATGTTCCGAAAATTCCATGCTTGTGGAAAAATATATTTCGCTTAGCACTGTGTACAGCATAGCCTCATGCACACATTTTATATTAACTCTTATTGAATCCGTATAAAAACCAGCGAGTAACTTTTTTCTTGATGAGCGTGATAATAGTGGCGCCACAATGACTCCCTAATCATCAGTTATTTAAACTTCTTCCTGTGTTTGCGAGTGATTCCTGCTCTTTTAGATTGTGAAAACTGTTTTTACGATCTTCTCGGTCGAATCTAGATAACATTTTAATTTGCAGTGATGTACATGCCTTTGTGGTAGCGTTATTGTGATCGGCGAGCACTCCAAATGAAATACGGGAAAAAATAAGAACCGCGCGATCCTCAGTTTCCTCTACGCCCACTTTTTTCCTCAAGGTAGGAAAGGGAACCGCATAATGATAATGCATCTCTTTCCAGATTTCCCGTAATGATTTGTTTATCCTTCCTTGTATGCACACACTATTGGTAAAATTTTCCTCCGAAGTCCCCCCATTCTGACAATACGAAGTTGCTTGGTCTTGAACTGGACGGTTAACTGCTTGTGCCCTGAAAAACTCTAAACATCAGGGACTATTTGAAATGCATTTATTTGTACTTTTTCCATTGTCATCTTAATTATTATTGATCTCTGGGATCATGGCTCTGGAATCAAAGGCTTATTCATGCTATGAAAGGAGACTGTCACGGTTATTACGGATTCCCATTCTAGGGGGCACTGTAAACCAATTTTAAATCGACTAAACATTATGGCACTTTATAGTATTTTTATCTGCAAACGTCTTTGTTACGTTAAAAGAAACCTTGACTCCTTTGAAACTTGACATTAATATCATACCAGGAAAAACGATAACCTAGCGACTCAACTGTTTAGATTAGGTATGGAAAACAAAGAACCCATTCAGCACATTAAAACTGAAAATTTTTAGCCTACCTATAGAGTCCAGAAATTATTAACTTATCAAGGTTTAAAACTTGTGGGCACTTCACGCTTGGCTTGTATCTAAAGCATTTCATTCAGCGAATTTCTTGAGTTTAATCCTTGATGTTGGATTCTGAGTGTTAATTTATTGAATTGCCAATTGACGAATACTATTGCCTTGTACTTACGTCAAGAGTAAATTTAATTATTATTAAATTTACTCTTGCTTTTACTTACGAATTTATTACTTTACTTACGAATACTAATTAAATTTACTCAATAAATAAATAAATTCAATAAATTAATAAATTCAATAAATTTTATTATTATTACTATGAGAATTACAAAAATCAATTCAAGTGCTAAAATAGTTTTACTGAACATTTCCAATGAACGTGACCACCCGGCGATAGTTTTCTGAGCCTTGGCCGCCAAGTTTCTCACTTCTCCTAGGATTTTATGCTGCGTATTATTTTAAGCACGGGTTTTAATGATGGCCAAGTGCGTATTATGTACCGCAGTCGAGGTTTCTTGGTTTCCATCTCGGTTCTCGTAGCCCCATTCGTCAATCGGTCCACTGTATCGGCCGAGGAAATTTCATGGCTCCGATTGAGACTGCGTTTAACGGTTGCTCATCTCTGAAAGAGTCCAAGCACGTGCCTCTGATACGTATTTAGGACGCTAATAGTCGATGAGACTTCCTCGCCCGTTACGCAAGCACATCGTCCAGTCGAAGGGAGAGCGGAGTGTTTTAATTTCACCGCTCTTAAACTGCGGCGTGCAAATTCGAAAAACATATGCGATAAATCCTTTCTCATTTTAATTTACCGCTCGTCAGAACCAAAGCATCAGTCATGCGCAAATAAATTGTAAAGCGTGCCGGATGACGAGTCTTGACGCACCAAACACGGAAAACTATCTTTGATGCTTGAATTTCCTCAGAAAGGTTTTCTTCTACTCAGAGAATCTTTGCCGAAAAGAAGATACGTGTCATGTTTCATCCTCAGGATATGAAAGCCTTGGTATCTGCTGCATCTGAAAAGGATGTATTTAATTTTTCCAGTTCATCACGAACCATCAGCTTTCTTTCGCACTGTGGCAAGTTTAGGTCTAACCTTTTAAAATCAAGAGGAACTCGTGAATTCATTCGAAAACATTTAATTCCGATCTTGAGATGCCCGCTGACGCAAAAGGCGTCCCACTCACTTCCTAAAAATCAGCGCTTATGTCAATGTATACCGACCACGTATGCGTCATACGAGTCTATGCAGCGATAACTGTCAAAGCAATCTCTCTCACCAACTATTCTTTCACTTCCACGATTTTCCATGCCTCCCAAACCTCCCAAGCACCCCTAACCTACGCCCTCTGTCGTCCAAGAGGAGGGTTTAGAGTGACGAAAGATTAAGATGCGGAGGGAGGTTGATAGTAGGTGGAAACATCAAGGATCACGGTACTCGAGTCCCCAGGACAACGAAGATTACCACTGCGTCACACACAGAAGAACTCGTTCATTTCTCCAATCAATTTACCGCACATTACATTATAGTACCGTGGTGAAGACATCTACAGTATGTATTTAGCTAATTGAAATAAATAATAGGGACAAATCTATCAAAATCATAGCAAAGGCTGATGATGTTTACTGATGAGAATCCCTCGACCCTTCCTAGGTCCCAACAATAAGTAGCAGGTAAAAATATTAGTTCTTGCACCTAACTTTAAGTGGCAAGAATATGACAGTCCACCACGTTGGTATCTTCCAGTAAAATTCATTACGAAAAATAAACTCTCAAATGACATCTTCAACAATTCAAAATGCTTCAATTATTCCAGGCGTAATCCTTTAAAATATAATTTAATTGGTTAAATCACTTTTAATTAAAACATAATGAACGATACTAATATTGAAATTGTGTTTAATAATAACTGTTTTTCAATCAAGTTAATTTAGTCGGAAATAACCGAGGATGCCTTAAAGGTAGATTTTTATAAATTACCCATAATTTTAAAATTAAAAGTACTAATGAAATATGTACTAGGAGAGACTCTCATCGATAAAACATACACAGAAAAGGCACGCCATTTTATTTAAGATGGGTATATTTCCTTTCGACACAGTCATTTATTTGGGGATTGCTTTCGATTAATGGTGGAAAATCAAGGCGATTCTTTGAAATAAATAATCATTAAATATTCCGCATGTCATTCCGTATGGTTCGGTCACGAAACTTTGTAAATTACCTCAAGGTGATGCGTGTAGCCCTCGATAATTCCCTTATTCCAAAGTCTTGGATCAATAATCCCCTAAAATTCCCAATTTTCGCTGTTTGTTCCCCTGAATACAGGTAGCAGATTTTACAGTTTGGATGAACCCAAATTTGATTGATATTCATTGAATGACTACCAGCATTAGCGAAAGAGGGCAATTCGTTAAAAGTTACACGTGGAGTCAACGTATCTACGGGCCTGAGACTTGGAGGATAGGAGCAGCAGAAGAAAAGAATATTGTAAGCGATGAAAAAGTGATGCCAATGAGTAGTGCTGAAAATAGAGTGTGGATAGGAAGTGTGAAATATGAAAATGAATAATGAATAAGTACTTCAGAAAATGGGTGAAGAGAAAGGAATATGGAGGGAATTTCTAGGCTTAATGACGAGAAATAGACAGAGGATAATGTCTTTTCAAGCAATTATGAGTGAATGAAGAGAATAGTGGAGAGCAATTTATCTTGGTGTGCTGCCACAAACCAATCCTCGAATCGATAGCCCGTGATGAAGATTTTGATGAAGATGAAGATTCAATCATGGAAGATTTTGATTTTTGGGATGACAATGCTATAATTAATGCGATACAACGCTGGTGCGACACTTGGAAATTAGAAGTGAACTTAAATAAGTGCACAGTCATCAATGGATTTGGAATCTTTTGGGAAAAAGAGCAATTCCAACCCGAACACCTACTGCATTGGAAACACCGAAATGGAGTGTGTTTCACCCAGAAGAGATAGTGAGTGAGGGTAACGTCTAGGTATTTACTTGAGTCTATACGGGGAATATGTGGACAAGCTAAAAATATTAGGCTTTATTGGAAGATTTTTAGGTAAATGTGATGAAAATGTCAAATCGCAGGTTAGGCCTAAATTGAAAGGAGGTCTATTTAGCAGTGATGCTGAAAATGTATTACCACCCCCATCGTACAACGGTAGTAGAGATCATGCTAGTAAAATTAGAGATATTAAGTGTAGGGCAGATAGATTAGAGATGCCATTTTCTGCACGAACGATAGGGAATCATAATAATATTTTTCGACCGCGGTAGTGTCATGTTCGGGTATGATTAGTCTGATGAGTATTCACCCCCTGCCACACACCATAGCCTAGCATAGGCTTGCTAGGTGTATATAAATAGATACTAATTAAAGCGAAATATAAAAAACGGATAATCTATATGTTAACAGATAATCTATGAGTTAAATATTGTCAGATAAGAGAAAATTAATACGAAACTAATGCAAAAATCGCCCAAGCTACAAAATTAAAAAAAGAAATGGAAAAGCTGGATAAAATATAGCCGCGTGAACTGTAAATTGGACTCAGAACTACGCAAAAACCAATATGCGGTTTTGCAACTACAAACAAATGTTTGCAGATGCTGTCTCAAATATCAAAATATTTACATTCGGACATCATCTGTTTATTCCTTATTCTTAGGTACATAGATGGCAATACTAATGAGTAGGGTGTCTTAGCTCGAGCAACTTCACCTTTTGGATCCTAATATTTAGACACCTAACAGCTGCCTAACATGCTCCCCAATGCCTAACGAGCCTAAACGCAGCTTAAAGCTGTGCTCTTGTCGGCGCCGAAGACCTTGGACTTGGACAGCTGCTGTGTTGACCGTCCGCCAATGCTGATGGAGTGCTGGCGATGTGGCAACCTCCGCGGGAGACACATGCCTCCCTCGGGGTAACCCCTTCCTCTCCCCGCAAACACTCTAAAAGTGTTTTTAAGGCTTTCGCCGCAAAACTTATCGCTCCCCTTCGAATACCTCTAACCTTTGCCCAACCTCCATGTCTCCCTCCGCACACCCCTTTGCCCCGGCAAACACCGTCATCGTCCCCCGCCTCTGATTCGCGTGTGCTTTTTCGACGATGCGTTATAGTAGTGTGAGAGTGGTCGGGAGAGGGAGGGTCGAGGCTCCGATAGCCGGGAAGGCAAACAGACGATCCCCGTAGGCTTTAACAGTCGAGGCGAAAGGGAACGAACGTGATGTGGGGGAGAGGAGGGGGAAAGGCATGGGGTGGAAACGGACACACCCCTTGCGGCCGTGTGGCGATGTATACGGGGTGGAGGGAAGGAGGACGAGGTGGGGAATATCTTTCAATTCCTTCTTTCCGCAAATAAAGAGCATGCGGACAAGGGTTGGGAAAGGAAGAAAAAAAACATTTTGTGATCATATGAGAGGTTGTGGGGGAGAGGAAAATGCGTCCATCTTTGTCAACTGAACGGTGCCCATAGGTGCCTGTTTAGGGATAGGGTCGTGAGTATTGTGGAGTGAGTCCAGGTACAGCATTCAATGACGATCACTGGACTAGGATAAATGCCACGACTCATTCTTCATCCGTTCCGGAGACAAGGATGGGTGACTATTTTCATATTACTACAGGTACTATTACCTGTTTTTTGCGATGGGAATGAATTTTTTTATATTCCCTTGAGTGAAAACGTTTAGACAATGGTTACACAAAATGGAAGTTGATCGTGGTGATTCCTCTTGAGGAAAAATGAAGGTCTTAACGCTTTTCCTTTATCATTTCTTATCCATAACTTCACCCAAGTAATATTACTCTTCGATAATCATAAGAAATCACAGACGGTTCGGGAAAGGGACTGGTTACCCGGCCCTGTGAATTACGCGCCGCAGGGCTAATTGAGATATTAGCTATTTACTCATATGTCACATCACCTCCGGGTTGATTACTATTGTGGTTAGTATCCATGCAAAAAATCAACTGCAGGAAAATGTTTTATAAAATAAGTATCGTGAACAACATATGCATCCCACTGGCTGAGACAGAATAAACTAGTAGATTATCGTTGTGCGGTTGCTAGCTGTATCACAAATTTGCTGCCACGTATGTGGTCCAAAAAGTCATTAAAAAGTGTGTCCTGCTTTTTTATTTCTTCTCTCCGAAAACAATTTAAACTAAGTATCATTTTGGAGAAGTCGATGAAATAATTTCCCTCCCGCGTTCCCTCCGACGGATAGTCATCGCTGGTAATATTCTTGGGGCGAACAAATGTGGAAGTGTAGGATGATTTGGGATGGACAGGAGATCGGATCAATTTCGCTAAATAGACTGAGGAGGGAAGGAGTGAGGAAAAACAAAGAGAGGTGAGAGGGGGGGTCACAAAGTGAGTGATATGCGTACTACTACAAAGGGGCAAGTGTTAATTTTTGGGTTTTCAACTTGGGAGGGATTTCCTTCGAAATGGGGAATTTAAGGTTTTCAGGGATAAGAGGGTTACAGAGTTGTGGACATAAAAATAAATAAATATCGTCGTAGACACTCGTTTTCTCTCTTATCTTTTCCTTTGATCCGTCCTTTAAAACCATATGTCCCTAACAGCCTTACCCTAACCTTCCCTTACACACAATCCCTACGCCAGTGACAACTCGTTATTTCGCTCGGTGTCCCAACATCCATCAGATGCTGGCAGAGCCCTATTTAATGCTGTCCCTTCCCTCGTCCTACCCTCGTCTCTTCCCACTTCACTATGGTTGGATACCTAAAACCACGAAATCTTATTCCCATATACATTCGAGGTCCTTTAAACATGACGCTTGGAACATGGGGGGAAAATATATATAAAAAATACAAATGTTAAACGTATGCATTCTGGGCCAGAGGCCTTTCTTCAAAATGTGAAAACCTATGAGAAAAATCATTTTGCACACACAGTAATGGATAACGCTTAGATATTTGTGTGATGCAACTCATAAATCAGTCGCTGATATTAAAATTAAATTTCCCCAAAGAATGCTAAATGGAGCCTGAGCATTTTAAAATAAAAATACAATCTATTTACCTTGTATAACTGAATAAAAATGTCATCAAAGGCTACGAAAGAAAATATTTTGAAGAAATACTACTAGCTCTCCTAAGTTCATAGTAAAACACCCGTGTAAACACAAGGGAAGATTTCTTTAGTAATAGAATTGTAGCAATGAGAGCTCTTAATTTATGGGGAAAAAATTCCGAACCGCATTGGCATTGAAACAAATTTTTGCAATAAATTGCCATGGAAAATTTAAATTTTTATAATTTCATAATTTAAACGGATCTAAAAGATTGATATCTTCAGATATCTCGATGCTCCTTTCTCCGTAAGGAAAACAATGTTTTTTCCTTTTCTACGAGGACTGCTCAATAGTATTCATAAACTCTTTAGGCTCATAATTGATTTAATTAAAATGACTTTTATATTAAAGTGCTTGATTGATATGTAGTAGCCATGTGGTACCAGTCTCATTTATTTGTCTCTGGTATTGCTGCAATGGCAATGGTTGCAAGTTGAAGCATGTTCAGTTCGCCCAGGGTAACGATTGAGGCAACATCCAACGCTGCGTTGAAATTTTGCTTTCAACTGAAAAAATCCTCATTCGAGGTCTATTTAATGCCACTGGAGGCTGATGGATAATCTTTTTCCTCCCTATAGCACGACAAGAAGATGGCGTTTGAAGTGGAAGATGGTCAACTTCAGAGCAAGGTGGGCACGGAGCTTCCGTCATTTCTAATACGGAAGTAAAAATTAGAGGGCCGCGATTATTGCGAGAAAATATCGTCAAGGAACGTTTAAGGCACTATAAAAAAATTTTGAATTTTCACCTGGTGCCACCCACAGTTTGAAACGAAAAAAATGCGCATGAGACATACATGCACGATTGGTTCCGAGACTGCTCTATCCGAACAAAACGGCGATTGCGTGGTTTGTTCGTAGTTGAAGTTGGCGTTGCAGGAAGTTGGAGAGTCTAGGAGGGTATCATTACGGATAAAACTTGGCCACAGTATTTTGATCTTGAGGGTAAATAGCAAATCTCTGGGTGGAAAACTCAGGCATCTTAGACACCAAAAATACCATTGTTGGAAAAGTTATTGTCATAATATTTTTCGAGATTCAGGGTATGGTGTATCAACATTCTGTACCAGCACACAAGACTGTCGATGGAGCACACTATGCGGATGTACTGAGAATTCTCCAAGGCTTACAAAAAGGTCACATCTCAAAGCAACATGCTAGATGCTGAACCATGATAATGCAAGGCCGTATATCCCAAATGCTGTAGCCTAATATCTAACGAAAAGAAATGTGATGTGTATTTCACACCCTTCCTATTGTCCAGACCTGTCTCCATGTGACGTTTTCATGTTCTCTAATGCGAGAATATACCATGGAAAATTTTTTTATCATCAGAAGCAGAGATGAGGACTACTGAGGCGATTTTGAAGGTTATATCCAATATATCATTGCATCCGGCATGCCTTCGAAGATTGGAAAAAAGGTGAAACAAATGTATCACCACCATTAGGGGCTACTTTGAGAAGGGCCATCAAAACTTGGAGAAAGGATAAAAGCATAATAATCACAATTTACTTAAAAACATCGTTTTTGAAAAAATAAAACATCGTTCTTTATTTAACACATTTTCCACTAATGGACGGTTCGAGTATTCAGAAACGAGAGCGAACGAAGCTGAGGGAAGCAGGACGAGCTTGAGGTAGTGGAACACCTTCGCTGCGGGTTAAACGACGACAAAGGAAGCGACACTCATTCCACGTGCACTTCGATACGAGGGGAAATGATTATTTATTCCAAGGAGGAGGAGGGGCATCGACTTGACGGCGAACGGGAGTAGACCAGTCATCATGCCACGATCACTTGTGAATGGAATACGTAAGCTTCGGCTTCTAGATCCGCCGCAACGTCAGACGAGGAGAAAGCGACTGCTGTGGGCGGAGTGGTGGTGGTAGAGTTACGGAGGGTAAGTCTCGAATCGTGCATCCCTCCCCCTCTATCTCTCTCTCTCCTCCTGTCTCTCCTCCTCGTGCCTCGAAGTCGGGGGTTTCCCCAGCGGAAGCAAGAATGGAGTGACTCCCACAGCCACCCGCGTGGCGTCGCGATGAAAAAAAATAGCCAGTTATGCATTGAATTAAGCTCTGTATGTTACAGTGAATTGCGGTGGAACGCAGGGCTGTCGACCGTGATTAGAATGTTAAAGGAGGCGCTAAGATAAGTGGCGCGAAAGCCTGCTTTGGGCGTGAGGTAATATCTATCAGCTCCCTCGCTTCGCAGTCGGGAAATATTGTATAGATTTTTTAAAAGTTTATCAGTCATACCGATAATTGTTTCAATATTGGATTTGATTCGCATTTCTTTACAATTTTTTAAATGAGCATTGCGGATAAAGCTTGTCTGGCTAAACCGACTAAACCGACTTGTCTGGCTAAATTGACTAAACCGGTTTGGTCACATTTGGCGAGGAGGCATATGAAAGAAAAACAGATGAAACATTCATTTTGGAATTAAGCACTTGCGGTTTCTCTAAAGGTTTATTGATGGCTTCACTACAATACGACAAAATGTATTTTACTAACATTTATTACGTGTGTGCCCCGCAATGCTATATATTTCCATTGTGAAATGTGATTACGTATTGTAGCAACCCAATGAGGAATGAGTACGATATATTTTGTTTTTTTTTTAAAGACATATTCTTCTTGGAAAATATATACATGTATGCAACGAAATGTTCAAGAAAAACTTCTGCTCATGGGACGTCATAGACCAGGGATAGATATTCAGGTCTAGATGCCCTGGTTCGATTCCCGGGAACGCCTCTCTGCGCACCCTCAGTTTCACCCGAGCTGTGTGATTTTTCGGGTACCATAACTATCTAGAAAACCATAGCCGACACAGGAGGTTTGCAACTCACACGCGTTTGGGCTTAGTACAAGGGGAACTCAATCCACAACTATCAAACCTACTTGATATTTATATTTGATATCACATACTCATGTCGCCAATCTTCCGATGTATCTATATAAATAATATTATAATGAGTGACCCGATCACTCTGAATTCGAAGCATATTCGTGGGAACTTAACGTGGATTTGGAATGGTCAAGGGTAAGATGTCTCAATATCATAGTACGATATACACGCACTTACTAAAATGCTCTTGGTTACACGCTTGCGCCGGTTCCGGTGATGGTCGGTTGTTGGTCGGTCGAAGGTTTCGGCAGTGGTTCCCACCTGGGTGGGTTTTCATCCGCCTAGGGTTGAGATGTTTGTCCACTGGTGCACGTCGTTATTTTTTGTTAAAGAACTCAATGTATGGTCAACTTGACTGTTGGTTGGATTTTCAGTAAAATACGTAACATAAAAGACCTTGTGGAGACTTTCCCTTTCCGAGGGTGACGCACGAGATGATGAAGGCAAGAGAGCGCTGGATGGACCTGGGTTGGCTTTCAGCCTTCATGGGCTAGAGTGAGAGTTCACCGGCATCGAGCGGATATTCCTCCTCTCGTGTTTCTTTCGCCGATTATTGTCGTCATCGGGAATGACGTTGGTTTACGTCAAACTCTGCTATTAGATAATCTCTTCGCTTGATTGTAGCTCTTCTTTTGTGACGTGCTTTGTTACCGGTTTCAAACCTGGATTTTTCCCCATAACTCCGTTGGTTCGCTCCGCCTCGAACAAATGTCTAAGCCAATGCTTCAAAACCGTTCGACAAACTTATTCCATCCATTTGTCAGGGTTTTCCCTTCAACTTCCCTTCCTAGAAATTTGTCGTATTTCTGGAAGCCATTTAATCTATAATATCCTCCTGTAAGGCCTTGAAGCCATTGGTTCCGATTTCCTTTTCGCTAATACCGACGCCGTCTACCTCTTAACTTCATGGAAAAACTTACTCCTGGCTATGTTATGATAAGTATATTCCTTCTCCTAGGAGGGTAAATCAGCGTAACAGGGAAAGAATACGATCTTGGTCATTATTCAGGTATATATCACGAAAAATGACTGTTGGAAGGAAGGAATAGAGAGTGTATACGGTCAAACAAAGGAAATTATTGGGTTTGTCTGGTGAAGGAAACATTTCATACTGGTGGGGGATTGTAACGCAGCGTTGGTCGAAGGGAGAGAAGAGTGATGTAAAGTACTACGGTTTGGGAACAATTAAAGACCACAGGATGAAAGTAATAGAGTTTTGCAAGTGTGATGGTTAAATCATAACGAACCCATGGTTTAGACACGATAGGTGCACGTGGAAAATGCTCGTGAATTCGGTTTCCCGTAAGTGGAGGGAAATTCAGATCTTATTTTTGCTCAAATAAAGTGTCAGATTCAGTCGTATTCAACAGAATAAAATGGGAAAGTGGAGAAAATGGAATTCAGAGGCATTAACAGGGACGAAAAGAAAGGAGTACCAGGCTGCGGTAGAAAAAAATACACTTGGGGACCGGAGGACTGGTATAGTAGAAGAACAATGGGATAATAAGAGTAATATTAGTTCGTATATGAAAAGGGATATCTAAAGCTAAAAACTGTGGAACTATGGAACAGTAAATAGGAAATGCAAACTATGGATTGCCGATGATAAGATTAGGCAGACAGACGAGAGAATGAAATGGAAGGATGTAAATAAAGAATTAAGTAAAGGAAAGTACAAATATTTTAATAATAAACTAAGGTGGGGAACAAGTAGAGTGAAAGAAGCGTGTTGAATATTGATTAATATCGGATAAATATTCGGATTAATATTAATATCGGATTAAATTTTTCAGAAATTGAAAGGAGATATATTTGTTACAGAACCCCGATTTTCATAACTCCTACGGTACAACCCTCAATTCCGAGCAGAATGCCAAAATAATCCCCTGATCTAATATGAAATCCATATACGTAAACACCGCTGGCGTTATAGAAGCAATAAGAAAAAAAAAGACACCAAAACATTTTAATTTTAGTGCATGGGACGAATATAAGATACTGCGATGGCTCCAATTTGTGTCTAATGCATTTAATCTCACTGGTTATTAGAATTTTACCGAAATGTTCCAGAATTTAAGGGTTCTTCAACTTGGATTTTCTCAGAGAACGAAACTTCTCACGTCAAGGATGCCATCTTTTAGGTGTAAATGTGTTCCTTCAAACTATATGGCAAGAAGAACAAGTCAATCCTTTATACTGAACACAGTGATACTCCACTCAATAGTCGGGACATTTTAGACGTCTGAGATGTGGCAAAAGTCAGGCTTGAGAGAAATAACCTTCCATCTTCTCCCGCCACCTGCTACATAATCCCCCGCCTCTCAAGGCGACCGATGCTCTGGAATCTGGCCCTATGGCTGTCGTATGTTGTAGTATCGCGTGATCTCCGTCCCTTCCCTTTCCGTTCCTCTCTCCCCTTTTTTAGACTGTTCCTCCCCCATATTTTCATAAGCGAGTGGGACTTGTATAAAGAACATGATTGTTCGGTCTTAATTAACTAAGATGGTCCACTGACTAAAGCAAAGTTTTATAATATATTATTATTTCCGCAAAACATGTTGATAACCTGACCTCTTTCAGTTTGCATTCCCCAACACATAAATCAGTTGCAAACTTTTAAGTTCAATTATATTGAGTTGTCAACTTTTTTGAGCATCGCATTTGCATGAAAGGAAAGAGTATATTTCTAAGGAAGGACATTTAGCCTGCTATGGAACAAAGTTACTCACTTGGGGCCAAGTACGACTCTACACTTCAAAAATAAGGGAAATCTTAGACTTGTTCATTTATTGCTTTCAGGTGGCGTACAAGTGTTTAATAGTGAACGCACATAGTCTCGTAGGTTTTACAGAGGAAGATTCTGACTAATTGAATCGCTAAATAAGGAGGGCTTAAATTTGAGCTGGTATAACGCTTAGCCTTTCAAGAAAGTGCTCTAGACGGAGTTGGGGCAAGTAGTGGAGACATTGTTTAAAATAAGAATCGCGTCAAGTAATGAAGCTTTTACGGAGAGGCGAGAGCAAAGGAAAAGGACGTTGAGTAAAGGTTTTTTAGGAAGGGATACGTGAAAACATTGATATTGTGAGCAGTTTCGTATGACTCCGAAGCTTCGCATCCCTACGAAAAACATCGTGAACCAGGACTCGTCAGCGCTGTCGCCGGCGATGCGTTCAAAGCCAGCGGCCGCCGAGACATGGATCACCCAAGAGATGTGGAAGGGAATGGCGGGTGGTTCCCCTTTTTCTCCCTCGCCACTCCCTATTCCGGGCCGTGTGAACGTCCGTCAATCGCCAGCCGGGAATGGGAGAGGTCGTCTATCCCTCCCACGCCCGCAAAGCGAACGGCTAAAAATACGGCGGAACGCCGAACATGCACGAACGGATTGGCAAAGGGGAGAGAGAAAGAGGCGGGCTCCGGGGCAGATGGAAGGACGCCTCGTTCCGCGGCCCCGTTAACTCTCTCCAGAGCGCTTCCTCTCCCACTTCCCTCCGGCAGATTCATTCGTCATCCTTCGAACGGACGTTACACAACCTTCCCGGCTGATTTCGTTCCTTTTTCGGGCTCCACGTGAGGCCTGTTCGATTAAAAATTTAACATAAATCTTTCAATCACAATATTTAATGTGCAAAAATTTTATTGCATGTTGTATTTGTTGGTGTCATGTGAAACACTGTGTGGCACAAGTTTTATTGATTTTGACTTCAGTATTCAAAATAGTAAAGACAAAAGACGAAGAATTGCTCATAATCATCAGTATTTCAATTCTAAGATTGTTTTACTGCAGCCCTCCTTTCTACTCTATTTATTGTCAGTTCCCACAATCCTTGATACCATCTCCGTTTTACGTCCTTCTTAATTTGTCCTACGTGCACATATCTTGGTCTTCCTCGTGGAATCTTCCTATTTTTCCTTCTATTATATTCCTAATCAATCCATTATATCTCAATATGTGTCCAATCTAACTATTTCTTCTTTGCCGTAGAGTACTCCATATGGTCCTATCCTTTTGTCCTCTTCTTTATGGTTCCTCGTTCCTTACTTTATCTGTCTATTTAATCCTCAGCATTCTCCTCCAGCACCATGTCTCAAAGGAAGACTTTGACTTTTATAAATGACATTCGAGTGTGCTCGTGACACCGAGGGAAACATTATGGCACAAAATTTTATTGATAGATTCGATCAGCGCGATTAAATAAGAGAGATATTCAAGACAGACGTAGGCAGATTCAAGATCTCGCTCTTGTTGGTAGGTTCGGTAATCATTACAAAATTGGACCTAGCACCCAAGTATATTTAATCGAAGGCAACATTTTGATAATTTGGTCAGTTATTGAACGATTTATATATAGGCGCGTGGATGTATTTATATTGACTGGCATACACTCAAATGCATATATGAACTAATTAAATGTTATCTGCCCTTGGTTAGGCCTCATTTAGAATATGCTGCACGTCCTCACGAAGTTGGATTGATTGCCGAATTGGATCGCATGCAGCGTAGAGGAGCTAGATTTGTCAAACGTTATTATGATAAACTTAGTAATGCATTTAAAATATTAGAGCAGCTAGGCAGGGAATAACTCACGGAGTGAAGGTTAAATTATAGATTGACGCTCTTCCATAAATTGGAAGGGCGTCTCTTTAGCAGTGAGGTTGAAGATTTACTATTACCCTCATCGTACTACAGTAGGGTAATTCATTATAGTAAAATTAGAGAGATTAAGGGTTGAACAGATAGATTTAAGATGTCATTTTTTCCTTGAACGATAGGTGTTCATAATAACATTGTTCGACCGCGGTAGGGTCATATTCGGGTACAAAATATTCAGGTGTCTATTCACCATCTGCCACACACCTTGGTGGTGGCTTGCAGGGTATACTCGTATATAAATAATATATAAATAAAATTATTGTTCACATCTGGTCGGTACCTTACCACCTCTCGCTATACACCCTCGCGGAGCTTGTGGCGTATTATATATATAAGTAAATTCAGATGCAAAGTAAGGTACCGAAGTCTATTGATCGCGATAACCGTCACTCCTTATATTTGTTAATTGTCGCCATTGTTACATGCAAGCATTTTTACTAACTGCGTTCCTCTCTCTCGCACGCCAATATGCGCAGTCTCATAAATAATCACAAGTGATAGAAGTCACGAAAGTTAACGTAATTTGTCTCTTCCGTTGTTAAAAAACTGATTGACCGTTTAGACATATCTTTAGAACGGTGGGAATGTGTAAAAAGAGAAATGAAATTATGAGGCGTAATGGTGGGAGAAAGGTCGTACACGGGCAGTAAATAATAGGTCTTAGTCCTTTGTGATATAGCTCAGCCTTTGCTTGGTCATTTGGGGATAACGATACTTTCATGACAATGTAAAGCTTACTACCCCTCAGTGATCTTTATAACCGTTATATGTTGTCCATACAATCCAATGATCCAATCAACTTTCAATGATTGAACTTTCCAATCTGTGTTTACTCACAGTAGCCGGGGTCTCGTTATCATAATGCTCGTCATAACTACTTACTGTTAGACTTCACTTCAAAGGACCTTTTACTGGTGTATAGTTGGGTATCTCGGAGTAATGTGGTGTTTGAATTGAAAACTGTCTTACACTTGTCAATTCATCAAGAGAACATGTGAGAGTATCCTTATATTACGCTCCATGGGGATAACATGATCATCTTATTAAGTGTTGTGGAGTCGACGTATCCGCTGAACATATTAAAATCCTAACGTTACCAATTTCTTCAACTAAAAAAGATGATATAGGTAAATCTGCATAGTAAAAAAGGCCAAATTAATTTTACTGCAAGTGCTCAAAACATTTACGATTGTTATAGTAGATACAAAGAACCTCGGGAAATTCCGCGCCAGTCATACCTGTACATGGAAAAGCAGAAATTTCTTAGCGCAAAAATAGTTTGCTTTGACCGAGATACGAACTTGGATCCCCTAGATTTCCGTCCGAGTCGGTATCCTTGATGGAAATCGTGGATATCCGGATTCGAAAGCTTTAAATGGATTACCAGAGTTAATCAAACATGAATTTTCATTTTTCAGCAAATAAGTACTTCATTAGATTATTAATTAATTATGCATCAACAAAGTCGCCAACATCAACTCATCGAGATCTAAACTAAATTACTTTAGACTAAAAAATATATTCCTCGGATCGCTCAGCTAGATTTTGTGTTGGTAATTCTGTGAGTGATAAAAAGGCAGCTGTGCCGGGAATAGCATGCCCTGCCGCAGAATGAAGCAAGAGATTTTCCAAAACGTTCGGACACCATTCTGCAGCAGCACCGTTGCCAATCGAGGGAGAAGATAATTGTGGATCAAACGACTGGTCAGTATTCGTCCAAGGCAATTTTTGTGCGGTTGAAATTTATTTTAGTGCCCATATCCCGGGAGATTATGATTCCACCCCTATAGACAAAATGCATCGTCATATTTACGTGATAGTACATTAGGAGAGATCGTGTGAGTAAAATTTGAGAGATTAATCGTAGCACAGATAGATTTAGGTTGTCCTTTTTTTCCATAAACCATAGGGGATCAAAAATATACTGTCCGACCTCGGTAGGGTCATATTCGGGCAAAAATTAGTCTGATGTGTATTCACCCCCTTCCACACACCCTAGCGGTGCTTTGAAGGGTACTGAAAAGAGAAAGCAAGTCGTAGCTGATTGTGATGAAAACTTAAATAAGATGAAAACTTCAATATTTTTCAAAGCAATATTTTTTATGTTATGACCTGATTTAGATCTGAAAGTTTTCGCTAGGATTTTATTTGATGGAGGCATTTAGAAGAAAATAAGCTTGTGAATCGTTACAATAGTAGCCACTCTCGGGAAGGCAAGCTGTAACCATGTAAAAGTAAGATTTATATTTAATTGATAGCTTTGACTATTTTTACTTTACTAACAAAGTTTATTCAACTATTTCAAAACAAAATAATTCTGCGCTAGATCCAATGAGACTGCTTCTTTTGTTGCTAATATTTCGGCATTGCCTATCAATATCGTGTCGCCATCACTTGGAGAATATTATATGATCTCTTTTTCGGAGGGTCTGAACCCGTGTATCCTCCACTTCTCAGTAAATCAATCTAATATAGGTGCTTATTTTCCCCTTAAATCACTTCATTTGCTGCATTGATGCTGAATGACAAATGTCATATCACCAGATAAACATGCGGCTTCAAGCGTTCCAATAGCATTTTATTCTCTGCTTCTTTAAAATGTCTCACCTGAATATTTTATTTTTGCTGGGGGATCACAATTTAGTGCCATAAGTAAGGGATATATTCGAATCATTATGAAATAGAATGACAAAGGCTATAATAAAATCTCCCATGGGATGTTCGGTGTCGGTGAATTATGTTTTTCAAATTTAAGGTTACTCTTTGAATTTTAATTTCAAGCGCTGATTTTGAGCATTCAAAGGTCTTGAGCATGGAAAATAGACTTCGGGGAAACGATTTGTTTTGAAAAGGAGGGCGTGGAGGTTTCGGTAACGTTCTTAAAAATACCACGCCACGCCAGTGATCGTCATTCTGAAGTTTGTTTTGACGCACCACTCCAATCAGCTTCCGCAATAGCCTATCCGTTCACGTCTTCATGTTTTTACACTTTGATGCCTGCCATAATTTCATCAATGTATCCTTTCATGGGTCCTATTTTTTGGCAACTCTAGTTTTGGTTATCCTTGACCAAATGTCTTCTACAGGTCATCATCAAAATAGGTCTCATAGGTTTAAACTTCTTCTTTTCATTAGATTTCTTAATTATCGTTTCTTGGCATGATTTTTTAAAAAAAATTTCTTCCGTTCATTTTATCGTCATACTTGTCTCAGAATATATCTCCTAAAAGTTTCTCGAGTGTTACATCATATCTTCAAAATTCTTATTCTGCATTTCCACTTTACGTCTGGAAGTGAAATTTTCATACGGAAATTTTTTACACAATTTCTGTTCCATACAGTTTGTCACCATGTACCCACCATATTATTCCTACCTCTAGGTTCTTTATTTATTTATGTGCCCTGCAAGCCACCGCCAAGGTGTGTGGCAGGGGGTGAATACACACCAGAATAATTTTACCCGAGCATGACCCTACCTCGGTCGGACAGTGTTATTATGATCCCCTATCGCTCGTTTAAAAAATGACATCTTAAATCTATCTATCCTACGCTTAATCTCTCTAATTTTACTGACAAGATCTCTCTCACCTTAGTAATATGGGGGCAGGAATACATTTTCAACAGCACTGGTAAAGACCTTCCAAATTATGCAGAAGCTTCAATCTGTAATTTAACCCTCGCTCCGTGAGTTATCCCCAGCCCAGCTGATCTAATGTTTTGGATACGATACTAAGTTTATCGTAACTACGTTTAACAAATCCAGCTCCTCTACCCTGCACACGATCCAATTCGGCATTGATCCAACTGCATGAGGATACCATATGCTTGCAGCATATTATAAATTGGCCCTAACCAGGGACAGATAACATTTCTCTTCAACTTTTTAATCACATTTACCAAGTAACCTCTGATAGAATCACGACACACATAATTTCGGCCGAATCCTTAAAAATTCCTCCAGACAAACAAAAAAGTCACGTGTTTTCCCTGTTCAGGAATCCTTTTTTCCAGGCACCAATATTAATTGAATAAATTAAATGACTCCAATAGCCGTAAACACTTATTTAACTTAAACACTTATGTTCACAATGGAGTCATTTCATTCATTCAATAATGCTAGCCGTAAGAGCACAATTCAATCAATACCAATATTAATCTTAGCAAAGAATACAATCAAAATAACTATTCGGACTAGATAAATGAGAAACATGACCCAGTTGTCTCCTTCATCTCATCATTTGATAGCAAATTGTCCTCGATGCTTAAACATCATGGCTCTTTGGCGGCCAGGTGTTTCATGGCTCCGTGGAGGTTCCCTCCCCCAACCCGCCTCGTAAAACCCTAGCTCATAAAGTATGGTCGATATAGTACGGAATTCTAGTGTTGCGTCAACATTGCATTGTTTCTAGTAATGCTAAGTTAGGCTGCACTCCAAAAGCATGTATTCATTTGTCCGGTATTGTATTAGGGCCCCGCGGTCACGCTGCTAGGTTTGAAAAATTTATAATTTAGCGATTTGAAAAAAAATGGCATTAAGTCTGACTGTTATTTAGGGCGCAGCCCTGACCGTACCTTTTAATGTGAAGCATGTCTCCCAGCATGATTCCTTTAGTGCTCCATGGAGCCGCGACAGGAGGGTGAATCCCCCGTTCATTGTTTTCTCACTGTGAGTGAGTCGACCCAGATATTCTTCAATCGGGCAGTGTGTGGCCGGAAATATCTTCAGTAAGCGAGTCGCCCACCCATAGCTCTCTCTCTTTCTGCCTTTCCCCTGCTCAGGGCTTTCTCTCGTATCAGGCATGACAATTGGCAAGGGAACCGAATTATTGCCTGTCCGTTGTCCGGTTGCAGGTGAAGCTGAGACTGGAGAAGGCTGATGGACGGAAAGGTAGGTGGAGGGTGAGGCATTGGAGTGGGGTATATAATAAGGGATGAACGTTGGCGGGAGGGAGCAACCACAATTACTATTGAAATAAATTGGATATTTAAAGCCTAGTTTCCCTGACTTCCGTGAATCCAGGACTTCCACAACCGGATTGTACCCACTGGTTTTCACCTAGAATACCACGCGGGTTCCTTTAAAAGTGTACAGAAATAGAGACGCGTGGAAATCATCGAGGTATGCCTCCTGATGTCAACAAATTTCGTTGAACTGACGTAAGGTCTAGTGGGGCCCGAAGATAAATCATGTGATGTTGATTGCTTAAATTGATCTACAGAGGCTTCCATCGGAGTGTTCGTGTTTTGAGGAAGGCAACGGGAAACCACCTCAATTATTATTCCCAAGATTCATATGATGGATAGGATAGAGAAAATTAATCCTGGCAACTACGGGACTCGGCCTAATCGGCCGTGTGACGTGCCCGGCAGCGGGAGAGGCAAGACTTCCGCGGTCGTCATCTCACGAAGCCCTTGCAAAGTAAAAGCAAAACCGTCGGAAGTAGAACAGATGATGCAGAAGAAGAAGACCAAATTAGTTAGAACAGGAACTTGGAATGTAAGAATAATGTTGAGGACAGAAAAATTAGAGAATATTAAGCGAGAGATGGAAAGAGGAAATATAGATATTTTAGGTTTATGCGAGGTGGGATGGAAGAATAACGGGGGTTAATGGAATGATATTTATTGAATAACATACAGCGGAGGAGACGAGAGCCAACGAGGGGTTGCTATAAATTTGAATTAAAAGGTAGGAAGAAGCGTAGTCAAAATAGAGCTCGTAACGGATAGAATATTGCTAATAGAGGTAAATGCAGAACCAACGAACTTGATCATTGTTCAGGTAAACAAATCACCAAGAAATCAAAAGAAGGAAGTCGATAAGGTATGCGATCAGTTAGAGAGCTTCATCGCGTGTGTTCCTATGGGGGAAATGTTTTATTTTGATGGGGTATAGGAATGACACGGTTGGCAAAGTAAGAGATGGTGATGAGGTGGGGGACAACGATTTAGGTACGAGGAATGACCGCGGGGGAAAGCGATTGAATTCTGCAGGAAGCACGGCCTAGTCATCACCAAAACCTGGTTTGGACACCACAAAAGGCGCAGGTATACATGGAAAATACCAGCTGACTCAGAAAAGTATCAGTTAGATAATACTATGATTAGGCACAGATATAGGAATAACGTAATCAATTCACAGTTTCCCAAGAGCGAATGCGGATAGCAATTTAGTACTTATGAAGTATAGCGTCCGATTCAAAAAGATCAGGCTAGGGAAGTGGAATAGGAAATGGAATGAAGAAGCATTAACTGGATTAATATGGAAGTAGTATCAGCAAGCTGTAGTGATAATCGTGAATGAGGGAAAGGAGCTGAGTACTATCGAGGAAAAATAGAAATATATTTAGAATGGGATATCGAATTCACAAAAGAAACGATAGGAACCGTTGATAGGAATGGGACAAGAAAACCATGGATCAAGGATAAGATGATTACAAAAATAGATGGGAATAAGAAATGAATGAACATAAATACAGGGCAAGGGGGAATGAAATGCAAAGAGTTGAATGATGAATTGAGGTAGGCAACAGATAGAGCAAACGAAGCGTGGTGGAAGACGCAGTGCGAGGATATGGAAAATTTGCAGAGGAAGGGTGAAATTGTTTTGCTGTACAAGAAGGTTAAAACACTATTGGGCAGTGAGAATAGGAGATCTGTGTAAACAGTTAGAGATAAGTCGTGAAAAAACAGTAGTGGAAACCGAAATGATCCAAGAGAGATGGAGAGAGAAGATATAGAAGAACTGAGTGGAAAAGAACTTGGGGCAGCAAGCTTAGACATGGAAAGAGAATATGAGATAGATGTAGATAGCTTAGGCTCAGGCATACTTGGCGATGAGATAGAAAAGGTATTAAGAGAGATGGGATCAAATAAGGCCGTGGGGGGTGGACAGCATTCCTGCGGAACTACTAAAAGGTTTATGAAAATTTGGGAGGAAGAGTCTTTATGGACTAATTCATAGCACTTATTAGGAAGGGTCGGAAGTCTTCGTCATATCAATGCTTTTTCCTATTTCAAAAAAGGCAAAGTCTATATCATATGAGAATTACATAGCAATACGTTTGATCTCACAAGAGCTAAAGTGGTTCCAAGGATCATTAACAAAATGATATAGACGAAGGCAAATGATTACTTCGGGGATGATCAGTTTGGGTTTAGGAAGGGGAGAAGTACGCGCAATGTCATTACAGTAATGAGATGACTGATCGAGAGAAATATAGAATATATACAATCTGGACGTAGATGTCTGTTTCGTGGATTTCGAAAAGGAAATTGTAGAGTAAATGGGTAAAAAATAAAGAGTTAATTGCATTTAATAGGAATAGATTGGAGGGACAGGAGGCTAATCCGCACCCTGTGCGTATCTCAGATTGCTCAGGTGAAAGTAAGGGACTGTAAGTTTGGATGGGCAGTGTTAGGAAGAAGAATAAGGAAGATTTGTCCATTATAAACTATGCTGTTCAACGTATATGTGGAGGAAATCATTAAAGAGGCATCATTAAAGACCTGGAGATAGGAATGAAAGTTGGCAGAGAATCCGTAAAATCAGTTAGGTTTACTGATGTCCAAGCACTAGTTTTCCAATCAGCCAAGGGGTTGCGAGCATTGCTAAGAGAATGAAATGTTCAGTGCGATAGATATGAGATGAGAATAAAAATAAATTAAGCAAAAGTCATGTTGTTTTCCAGAAAGAGAGGGGGTAAGGTAAATGCTAAAGTAGATGGGCCAAAACTAGAGTACGTGGAACAGCGCAAATGCAATTCTTTGTCGAGATTTGTCTTTTTCGTTTTCTTTGCTGTAAACGTTTGGTAGTTTTACTAATAAGTCAGATGATAATATAACAGCCGTTCTCTCCTCAGAATATTACAGGATTCTGAGGTGACCACAGTTAATGCTTACATTTTTTAATAAAAGCGTCGACTCTGCTGTCAATCGGAAAAAAGACGATAGTTTGTGCAAGTGCAATAATTGAAAGTGAAAAGGTAAATTGAATCGTATAGGTGAGTTTATCTGAGACATGGTGCCTTGTAAAAGTCCAACATTGAGCATCCTAATTTCAGTAACTGAAATAGTGTCGTGTAAAACGACCTTTAGACATCCCTCAGGAGTCGGATAAATAGCAGCAAAAGAAGCAACGAAGGAAAAATTGTTAGTATCCATGTGCAATTTCATGTGATGCCTCGATTATTTCCCAGGACCATTTGCTTGTATTTGCAAATATATTGAGTTTATTGCTTAACTTAATACATATATAGAATAAGCTGGAGGTTATAAAATTAAAATAATCTGTTCAATCAAAATAATTTAATCGCAATAATCGTTGGCCGAAAAAGAGGTCGGTACTTACGCTTCAAATTATTTCATTTAAGGTGAAAAATTCAAACAAATAGATAGACCGATGATCAGATTAAATAAGCAGAAAAGGCTTTCCTTACCCATGAATTCCGCGGCCCTAGTTCAAACAAAATACCCACGCTGTTCACGGTTAGGTCACCGGTGGCGTCACGCTTCTCTTTCAGGAATTCTTGTGAGATTAAGGGGCGCCTCCTCCTTATTTGATCGCGGGTGAATCGTTGGTTGTCCGATGTTGTCATCATAGCCGGTTGACTATTTAATTCGTGAGGCGTAGTAGTCCATTTTGGTAGAGCGCTGAACTGCTGATCAGAGGGCCCAGAAAGGATCTTAAATGCAGGGGTATCATAATATGAGCAATGATTGTGGAAAATCGTATCTGCAAGTTTTTTAGGATGAGAAATACATTGAGCTAGGACTAATCTTTGGGAAAGTTCTTTTACTAAAACCATAGGGGATAGAATCAGAGCCCTGGAATTGGGGGGGGAGGCGAAAGGGTAATAATTGCGTATGTACGCAATTCGCTTAAGAGATATTCTCTAAGGATTTTCAGTAAACTTCGAATCCCAAAGTATTTTGGCCAAAGTAACCTGGTCTCATCATTATCAATATTCATCTCTTTGGTAAATCTGTCTGAAATTACAGAGAAAATAGGTGTGTACTCATGTATGCTTGCGGTTTTTTCTTTTCTTAATTACCCCCCCGCCACACGCCCTTGCGGTGGCTGGCGGGATGTTAAGTAGATGTAGATGTATCTAAATTCATACCAAGGCTACCTATAATTCACTTCATGCAACATAACGCCTGCACTGTGAGTTAAGCTTAACTTCCTGAGATATTTTTCGTTTAGATTTTTACTGCTTTGAGAAAAATGTTGTTACGTAAAAGTTGAAAAAGTATCCAGAATAAAGGTTCAATTCATAATGAAATATGAGTGGAAAAAACGTTTCGAATTAGGTAAGGTAAATTTTGAAATGTATAAACACGATCCTCGTCGGAAATAAAATGCATATGGAAATATATAGTTTGATATTATTTGGTAGCCTACCATTTAAAACAGGTTTTGGATGGACACAAGACTTAACACTCCTACATACCTTAGTGTCGAATATTAAGGCAGCCAGTCACCCAAGAATAAAGAATATCCTTCTTGGATTCCGCATGAATTCTTTTCATTCTGTACCTCCTTTCATTTCGTCCAGCATGCGTATTCTTTTTCGCCCTCTTCCTCGCTTGCTCATTGTCCTCCGATCTATCCGTCTCAATTATCCCGTCGCAAATGAAAGTACTTCGTATTCGCCTGTACTGCCTCCTTTACGTTTCTCCCAAAATTCCTCTAACCTCCTCCATCTTGCCTGTAACTTCTTCGTTTGTCTTCCTTTCGGTCCACTTCACCTTCTCCATCCTTCTTCACACCCACATTTTAAAAGACTCCAAATCTATGCTTATTAACTTGATTCGATGACCATGTTTCCGTGCCGTACAAAACCACGCTCCATATCAAGGTTTTAAAAAGCTCTTCGCAGCATCCTTACGCAACGTCCCTATCCTCAATGCCCTCCTTCTACTTATTTAATAGGTATTACTAATAATTCTATTCATCTCGTCCATAATCCATGGTTTCCTTGTCCTTTTCCTATTTTCAGTTCCTTTAGTATCTTTTGTGGCTTTCGATATCCCTTTTTTGATATGTTCCCTTTATTCCTCTAGAGTACCCAGCATCCTGTCCTCACTCATAATAACTGCTGAGACTCTTTTCTTTTCTTTCCAGTTATTGCTTCCAAAGTCCATTGCAAAACTGACTTCCCTGTTTTATCTTTTTGAATCTGACGCTATGCTTCATCATTACTGACTGATAGTCTGAGTCCGCATCCGATAGATTTTATGTTTTCAAAAATATATTCTATCTATTTTTTCAGCAAATGATTCCATTGTGCTTTCAAAAACCAGTCCAGGAATTTCCAAATTTCTCCCTCGTAAAAAAATTTTGTTACTCGAGGTAATGCCAACTGGTTTCTTTGACTATGCCGAACAAAAGAGTTTTATCACTGTCATTCTAATAAAACCTATAATATCAAATACGATTTGCTTATTTTGAATGAGAAGATGAGCGAAATACGGGGTACCATCCAGTTCTTTTAAATCCCTTAGAAATATTCGTAATAGAAGAGGACTACTTGGGGTGTAAACTTAACATTGTATTCTATTGCTCATTGGGAGATCCAGTGTTGGATTCCCTTTCACGTCAAACGATTCTTATTTCACGTGGAATCTCCATTTTGAGAGGAAAACTTTTGAAATCGTGGTTTTCGGTGAAGACGAGGAGATGATTTGTCCTTCTTCTGAATAGCAGTATCCGAGGGAGGAACTAGCAGTAGGTCACCTCATCGCGGATTGGATCGGTGAAAGGATAGGCGAGGAGGGAATTTTCCAAACATGCCACGCGATCAAGGCGGAGGTAGAATTAGTGATGCGTAGTTTCATTGTGATTCGAGAGAGGTTTAAAAATACCATAGAGCAGCGTGACTGAAATTAAAACTCCAAATCTCTATATGCCGCAGATCTAAGAAATTCTTTGAATTGTACCTAGAATTTTTCACTTAAAATACTATTTTAAGTTCGTTTGTGTGGATGTTAAGCCAAAGTGGTGTGACGAGATGAGCTATGAAACTCACGAAGGAAAGACTTTGCTGACTAAATGACATTTTTGTATGGTGTAAGATGTCAATCAAGTAGATCTCTATTTTATCGCAGGAAAAAATAGAATTCCGTTTCGCTAAGGAGTTGGATGGGCGGTAATTATGACACTGAATAGGCTGCAAAGAGGAAAGCAGACCCTAGCGAATTGCCCTGAGGTCATAATAGGTTTCTACACTCCTAATTGAAGTTACACGTGTGACCTAGCTTTATTAGTCCTTCTAAGTACTTATATGCGCTCCTTTTGCTCTTGCTAGAAAAATATTTCCGTAAGCCTTAATCGGAAGTTATGAATTACAGTAAAATAGAAAAATAAAATGCATCATTTATTTTGGCAGCTAGGGAGTAATATCATTCGCTTTAATTTGATTTTTAAAAACTTGAAAAAGTAATTATGACACCTGGGTAGCTACTAAAAACCCTTTTATCCTCAAATTAAAAGAAAAGCTTTCAGTTAAGTGTCACACGCTAAGTTGATACACAAAATACTGTTATGTTTAATAAGCGGCAAAATATTTAAAAAAAGTACAAAAGTTACTCAAAAATTCTAAACAGAAAGTAATAATTGATTTATTAAGTTCGATTTTTTAATGAAAAAAGCCTTCGTCGTACGACAGGCATTGTGATTGGTCAGCTACTTTTCTTTGATTTGTGCATAGATATAAATTCAATAATTAGCTAGCCATACTAGTTCATTCACCAATAATAGGGTTATCTAGCGAAAACGGGCAATATTAACGGTTACTAAGGGTTTTTTCCCATTCCTTGAGGCGGCGTTTGACTGAGTATGGACTGAGCGGCTTCTCCTGACACTGGCAAATACACCCACACCCACCTACTTCATCAGGATTATTAAATAATTCCTAGAATTGAGGACGCTTCACGTTGACAGCGCGGGATCGACATCCGTGAATAAGAATTTCAACATCGGCGTCCCGTAAGGCTCGGTCATATAACCAAAAAGCATCTACTCATGGACTTAAGGGACTACACCCAGGGGAAAAAAAGGCACAGGAGACCCAAAGCTGCTACAACGTATGATGTTAGCATCATTTGAAAATGATGTAGTACATCGAAACTAGTCGACAATAAATCTATATTAAGGGGAGTAAGTTTTCGCTAGTATTTTCAGAATGTCAAAGCAAATGTGCGTGAAAACTTAGCACTCTAGTCTACATTAAACACCGAAATAGTATCCCGCCACCCGCCGCAAGTGCATGTGGCGGGGAGTGTTAGGCCACCACCCGTAAAAGAGAATAAAACTGCATGCAAAACCCACAAATTCATGTCAATCTACACACAAAATCTTAAACTAGTTCAATATATAAATATTGAGCATAGGAGGGGGGTGACCAGGGTGTTCCCTCGAGCTGGGAGGGGTTGGGGAAGAATCGAGTGGGAAAAACTGAAGCTCTTGAAGATAGGAGGAAAACCAGGTAAAAAGGGGGTGGAGATTGATGGCTCGAGGAGGAAGAAGGATAGCCCCCGCCACACGCCCTGCGGCGGCTGGTGGGGTATTATATAGATGTAGAATATATAGTATAGATGATAGACCAAGGTGTGCGGAGAGACCCGAGTCGGCACTATAGGGCACCACCTCTTTCCCCGCACACCGTGGGAAGACGACGGATGTCGTGTGGCATGGTGGCCCCATGTCTTTCAAAAATATATTTTTGTAGTAGGGTAGTTCTCTAATAATGAGCAGTATTCTACCAGGTTAGAGTGGGTTTTCGATTCACCCTGACACAATACCGTACTCCAAAGTTATAACTTACATTACACAAACTGTCCTTAAACCCTATATTTCTAATGAGAACGACTTATTCTTTTGCTCTTCGTGCTTTCTCTCTTTCATAATTCAATCCAAAATCTTTTCTTTTCCTCCTTCTAACTCCATTTCCCAGCATTCGTTTAATTCATATTAGCCCTCAATTACCGTCTTTAGCATTATATTGTCTCTAAGTAACTAATGTATCCACTTTCCCTACCTTCTACAAATTTATCCCATATCGATCTCTCTTCCATGCTCAGAACTTCATCGTTTGTTTTTATTTCTGTCAATTCCATTTTGTGTATATCCTGTACTTTGAACTTACATTTCAAAAGCCTCTTGCCTCAGAGATTAAGATTCCGAGTCATACTAGTCAAAACTAGTCTTCATATAAAAGTTTTAACTAGATTTTTTCTTTATCTCTTCACTTAACATGCCCGTCGTCAACTCGTGCCCGTTCATAAATATTATTTACATAACAAAATTCTTTTAATTTGCAACCACCAATCATCCTAACCTCCTCAATAGTTTCTAAATAATTAGAAAAAATTTTATTTAAAATATTAATTTATCTCTTATGGCTTATGTTTCTAAATTTTAATATTTATCATAGTATTCTTGGAAATCTCATGATCTTCATTTCCTTGTTATTTATTCACACCCCATACATCTTACTCTTTATAGCTCTCCGATGAAAATATTTGTAAAAGTTTGATAAACTTTTAAATATTTTTCTTGTATTTTTCATCTTCATAATATTTGAAAAATACAACTTCCCTAAATGATAAAAGAGTTTCTGTGATTCGCTTAAAAACTAATTACTTAATATCTTCACCTAATTCTACATAATATCCCGTAAGTCGCCGCGAATGAGTGTGGCACTAGGCATATATTAAAAAAAGTGAGTCCATATACGCTATGAATATAGTAATATTCGCATTATAGAAAATATTTATTCACTCATATACAAATAAACATACACAAACACATGCCTATATAGGGCTTGCAATATTACTGTGCTTGAATAAATAATTAGATTTGGTTAGTGAAATAAAATATTTCTGGAATCGGGTTCGATTTTGTTATGGTTACGTAACGTGCGAGAGAAGAACGAGTACACGACTACTTTGGTGACGCTCTCTCTCTTTTTTATCTCTTACGCGCACATTTCTTCTCGGCCTACTCATGCCCGAGCATATTGGGTAATAATTAAAAAATAGAGCAATCATTCCCAATGAGATCAGTTACTCTGAAGTGCTGATTATCTATTCAATTGAATTGGATTTGATTCATTGAATTCTGGCTACAAGAGCTGTGCATCGTTTTTATGTTGCCTCTGCCCTCGGAGGCTCGCCCTCCAGATGCTCCGAGACTTTTTCTGCGATTTTACAGGAGCCCGCGTTGCCTCAGCGACTTGAGAAAGAAATTCTTCGGAGAAGAGGCATTATGTTAGCCGAAACTCATTCTCAATGAATGAAGAAGAACAGATACATCTACCTCAAGTACTTGATTGTTGATAATCCTCCTATTTACGTTTGTGCAACCAAGATATACTGCTCGTATGTGCGTAAGAGAATTTTCAAACGGATATTCAAGGGAATTCTTTTACGCGAAGTGCTCTGGTTTTAACTCGCAAATTACGTCATGTTATGCTAAAATAGCCGAGGTCGAACGTTATTGTTGAGTAACCATTGCATAGGAACGCTGTATTACGAATATTTCCGACGATCTCCATTCATCTTCATTCATGTGTCCTAACTGTAGGTACACCTCACGGTTTCGTGGCAGGCAGGGGTTTCGTTGAGCGTTTTTTCCGGAAATGATTTCCAATTTATTATTATCACAAATTTTAAAATTAAATGATCATGATCAAAAATAAAATTAATCCATAAAAAATATTAGATGATTTAAATATAAAAGATGCGTAACATTTCATATCATAAATTTTACGCCATGAAATTCTGGATTACCTCCGATTACCTCTTGGCTTGTCAGAAGTTTATGTTCATGCCGCTCTCTTTGCTGCTAGAAGTGAGTAAGCGGCATGGGTATGCTGGAGAATTAGCCTCTTGGACTCTTAGAACGGTCGAAACTTTAGTTTTCTTTCAGCATCGAGGACATTATTCATCATTGTACGTTCAATCCTAAGATTGGTTGACTGCAGCCCTCCATCCTGCCTTATCTGATGCTAATTGGCTTACTTCCTCGCTTTTTTTGCAATGTACTTTCTTCTTTATTTGTCCCTTGTATTTATCCCTTGACCTTCCTCTTGGGACTTTTCTCTCTATTTTTCTTTCTATTATATTCTTCACGAATCCATTGTGCCTCAGGCTGTGGGTAATCTATATGGTTCTTCTTTTCTCTATGGTGTTCCATAAGGTCCATTCTTCGTCTATTCTTCTGCATACTTCTTCATTTCGTATATTATCCGTCCTTTTGACCTTAAGTATCCGCCTCCAGCACCCATTTCGAAGGCTTCTAGTATTTTCTGGTCTATTTTTCCGATGGCCCATGCTTCTGATCCATAGAGTGCCACGCTCCATACGAATGTTTTCATGAAGTGTTTCGTCGTCTGTAGTTCTATCTCCTTTGATTACAGCAGTGGCACATATGGTCCTTGGAGGGATTTCAAATGGTCTACGATAGTTAAAAAAGGGGAAGAAGAGGGATGGGATAGATAAAACAGGGATATTAGTTTTTCAAACTGAAGTAAAGATCAGTATTCCAAACCGAAGTAAAAATCAGTATTTCCAATCAAAGAAAAGCTTAAAGTATTTCAAACTAAAGATTGGTTGATGACAGATCTCACTCTTTTCATTCTTTTGCCAATTTTCTCCCTTCTCGATAGGTATTTGGCTCGGCATCCTTCTTTATTGAGCCTATGTATTCGTTCCTCAGTACTCCCAGGGGAAAATTCTCTTCTGTTTCCCATTCCATTGCGTAATTAATAAATTCAATAAATCTCGGCGTTCCCACTCCATCTCTTCCTTCTCTTATTTATCCTTCTTGCTGTCTTCGACTCTCCTATGCACTTCATATTTCAATTCACTTGTCTTTATGATCTTCAATGTTCTCCTTCATCGCCAGGTTTCGGGAGGTTCTGATCATCTCTGATCTGTCCATATTAAATGACATTGTAATTTTCCACACACATTTTTTTACGGTAGAACGAGTTTTGCCGACTAGCGGCATCATCAGGTACAGGTTACACATCATCATCAGTATTTCAGTCCTAAGATTGGTTTACTGCAGCCTTCCATTCTTCACACTATTTATTATCAATTCCCTCACCATCTGATAGGTTCCCTGTTTTACGTCCTTCTTAATTTGCCCTATGTACTTGTCCCTTGGCCTTCCGTGCGGGATCTTTCCTTCGATTTTTCTTTCTAGGATGTTTCTAACTAATCCATTGTGCATCAAGGTATGTCCAATCCATCAAGTTCTTCTTTGAGCTCTCCATATGGTCCTTTCCTCTTCTGCTCTTCTGTATTCTTCATCGCTCCTCACTTTTTCTGTCCATTTACATGTTACACATGTAGCTGTTGAATATATACCCTTCGGAAAGAGGAGAGGGTGGAGTTGAAGGTGGGTGGGGGTCGGGTTTTTGAGACTTTAAATTCGGTGGTCGTGGTATTTTCCGGTTAATGGAGGTAGAGGTGATGGCGCCTTTCTTATGACTAAGCATTTGGTCTGGGTCGGGGTATTTGAGATATGGGGTTAGGGATGGGTACGGATTGTTTACCCTCGATGAGAGGGGTGGCTATGCAGGAGGAAAAGTTGAAAGTGGAAGGTGGGTCGGGGAATTTTCTGGAAGTGAAAGCCGGTGGTCGAGGAAAAAAGGACAAAATGGAAAACAGTGGTCCCTTGGTTATGACGTGGAATTGGGTCTGGTCATGGGGCTGGGGTAACTGAGTACGTTGAATCGTTGGATTTGTTCACCCTCGAGGTCAGTTTCTCGGAAAGGAGAGGGGTGGGATGAACGTATAAATGCTCATTACTTCTGTTTTTCTAATGGTTCATGCCTCTGAACCAAATTTCACACGAATACTTTCACACATAATTCCCTTTTCGGTAAGATCATCTTCTTTGTGGCTGGTAACCGCTTTTTTGTGGCCGAAGACTTCTTGGCTCGATCTAATCTCCTCTAAATATTCGTTTCGGAGTATTCGCCCGGCAATGGAAAGGTCCCTGGTTCAGTACCCAGATGTGTTCCATTTTGAGTTTAAGTATACTTCTTTGCTTTGGCCCATATGTCTCCTAACCTGTTTTCATTTACCCTACGACAAATATAATTATGGAGTGAGTTGTTTCTCCGAGCCTTTCTACTTCACCTTCCTTCGTTCCAAACGCTCTCCTGAAAGAGTGACAGAGCAGCACAGGCGACTTTCTGCCATGAATGTTGGCGATCCCGAAGTCACTCTTTAAGGAAATACACTAAAATATGCATTTGGCATATTAGCTAAGTTGGCAGAGCATTCGTTCGGTAAGTGATAGCTCATGGCCCCGGGATCATATCCCGGATACGTCATATTTTTCCCTTAGAAAATCACCACACCGTCGCGCATGCCCATATTTTTTCTAACCTGTTTTCTATCCCCCTAAGCCAAAAAATGTATTGTATACACAACTTATTAAAAACATAAGAACCTACAAATATATCATATATGTCCATCGAGTTATCTACACAATTTTGATAGCATTTTAAATCTCATAATTTACCCCTTCCACGAAGGACGACTTAGCTCCTTGAGTTGGAACTTTATGAAGATGCTCGGTCAATGAAGGGGAGATCTCATGGGGGGGATCGTAGAGGAAACGGCTGTTCCTCTATGAGTATTTACAACTTATCTCAGGACTGCGCATGAAGGAGGGTGCTGACCGCGGGAGAGAGGAGAGCTGTCGACCGCGACTGCAGAATGCACTTAGCTACCCACTTGAATTCTAGAGACAGGTTTCGCTCAATGGTTCCACTTTCAAAAACGAGGGCGCCGATATAGTGTCTGCCCAATGTCACCTCATCACTCCCGCTTCATCGCTGCCTAACCGGCTAAGTTTTGGATCATCCCTCGGCGTTGTGTTCTTCCGAGGAACTTGAGTCATCGAAAGCACTTCAAAATTGCACGTCTATATCGTATATTGTAATAATAAAGCATTCAGTTTCCACACTCATCCGCGTTTATCCAGAACTGGCTTGTTAATCAATTAGGCAATTCATTACCCCACAATATCATTTCCTTTTCAATTTTTCTTCCTTCTTGAAATCGTTTCCGACAACTTCCTCCATTCCCCTATCATACCTAACTCTTAATCAATCGTCGTCTCCATTCACCTAATTTGATCCATCCTTGACTATACCCGTCGCATCTCATCAGCCTCAATTCTAATTTAATCCTTTCCCGCAATTACCAAATTTAGGAATGACTGTAGCAAATACTCCGTAAAGCTTTTCGCACAGTGGTTTCGTTTTCAGTTTGAGGTACTTGTTGAAGTAGATTCAAATGCAGGCAATTCAATATTTGGTGCATGACCTCAGATTTAGCTTAAGCCTTGACTGCCATACCTTGAATATATTTAAATTATAACTATATAAATTATATATATACTCAATGGAATATGACTTAATTTTGTGTAATCTTGCTATACTACGGAAAAGTTATATTCTATTCCAAATTTAATAAGAAGAATATATTCCTGTAATATGGATAAGCCTGATTCCATTTGTCAAAAATTTAGGAATGATACATTAGAACTATGTTCAACATCAGCTTTACGTAAGCTTTTCTCATTGGTTTTTCTATACTAAGTCCCTCCCATATTCTAAATCGTTTTTGCAAATGCTCACTTTTAAATAAACTGCAATGCCACAACAGCAACTTAAGCAGAGTCACCCGCTGGTGTGCACACAAAAGAAAATGCCATGGACAAACACCGTTCGTGACTACATTTCGCCTTTAATCTCGTGAACTTGTGCGCAATGCGTAAGACCACACTAACTTTGTGACATTGTACGTACAGTAATTCACCAGCACATACTCTTATTGCCCATTTGATGCCCTCAGAGTACATTTCGCGGAATATGTTGTTAAATCAACTGTTTCACCGGAGTTCCAGCCGACTTTTTGTCCTTAAGAAGCCGAATGGAACGCAAGCGAAATGGATGTGTCACAAAAAAATATTTATTCAAATATGCCTTGCATGCCACCGCCAGGGCGTGATTACGTGAATGAAATATCGGTCCGTAGCGAAGTCAGTAACAATATTCCGCGGGAGCCTTCATAGATAGACCTCAATCAATATTTACGGCAGAATAATGTAGAATATTTAGTGAAAACCCCGACATTTCTGTCTTCCATAAAAATTTCGTTCACAATCTATGCTAAGTGCGACGTTATGGTGGATCGTTTCGTTTATTTTTAAGTCATCGTGTATATCAAAGGAGTCTTCTACAAACGTTTCGGCCATTAATAATGATTAATTCGTCCTTTTTAATAGCTCGACCATATCTGAGACAAAATTGCTCAAAGCACATTGGATCGGACGCACTGAACGACAGGTAAGAAACACATTGAAAACAGAATGTGTGTGGGAGAGAAGGACGAAGAGCCGGCGAAATCAATTTCCTTAGGGGAAATTTACAGTTTAACCCAAGAATTCGCAGTTTCGATGTTTCTTTTGTTGATACAATTCTTCTCCTAATGTTCTGATCACTGTAATCAGGTTCACGCAAGGCTTTTCGACCACGCAAATGAAAAAAAGGCTTTCGAAGAAAAAATTAAATTGGAACTATGCAATGCTTGGATAGAATTATTAGAGCACAATTTGAAGCAATTTATACAAATACAAATACATGCACAAATCTTCGTCAATTAGGTATGGAATTGTCCAATGACATTTCAGCTAAGATTATTACATATGCAACCGAAATATTACGCTATGCAAATTTTAAACATTTCTGAAATCAGCCGCTGTCTCTAATTAATAGAGTGAACCATGCAAGACTTAATTTTCCACAAGTTATTTCTTCATCATCATTTTATTCATTTTGGCAAAGGGATTGATAGTATAATTCTATGACAGTTTCTTAAAAGATTTTTTGGCCATACTGATGCTGGATTTTTATATTGAGGAGGGTCTAAGCAAAACATTAGTATTATTTGTTCATGGTGCTTAATTTTACCCCGATTATGTAATTAAGAAGATCATATGGGGTAAGAAGATATCACGGATACCTCTGCCAACCAGCAAAACTATTTCTAATGCCGGAAACTGCCGTGACGGTCTAATCCTCAGGCAGAAACAATTTTTAGGCAGGAAAAATTGATCTGGTAATTAGAATGAGATATTTTTCCCATATTATCGTCGCTTTGGAGGAAAACATTCTTCCTTTCGAAAAGGTAAACGGAATACTACCAAATGATAAATGAAATAATTTAAACGATTCGATGGTCGTGCCCTCGCAAAGATGGAATCCGACGCAATTGGGTCCTCCCTGATTGCGTTTTGTGAGCATTGGATGACCCTGTCACATATCAAAACCACGAATTGTGGTGACCTGTCACGTCATGACCACAGAAAAAATATGAATCTGACACCTACGCTCATGGTGATCCTGTTATTCGCACTAATCCGCGAATGTTTACGAATTTTCTGTTTCATAATAGTTTCTTCCGCACTGTTACTGGGCATTTGGAAGAATTTTTGTTCTCTTACCAAACCTCCCTCGTGTGTTTTCTAACCGCACACATTGCCCCGGGCAATTTTGTAGGTCTTTGTCCTCATTGAACTAAAGCTTTTAGATACGATGTCTTTCGGATGGTAATGTCTCCGGTCATCCCTCGTTAGTAGTTGCCAACATCTCTGGGCCGCGAAAACATTCTTTCGCCCCGACAATCCGCCCGTCACTAGGAGCGTGACTCTATGATCTTCCCTCTTCAATAGGATGCGACCCCTCCCCTTCAGTTCAACCTCTACCACAGCTGACATCATCTTTCTTTCCCTCGCGATCGCGTGCGAGAGCTTCCTTGAATTATATTCGGCTATTCAGTGATTTCTACTTTGATGTGTACTCGGAAATTAATGACGTGGGTGGGCGTAAATATAAGGTCACTAGGCAAGCAGATGCCAAAGGTCAAGGAAAAAATTGATTATATTAACCGTATTCCTAACCAGAGGGTTGAGTGCTAATTACCGGTGGCTCCTGGTTCGATTAAGATTTTACCAATACTTATCAAGCCGGTCTTTAGCTTGATCACCGAGTTTGATGGTGGACGTTAGCTCTGTAACAGGTGTGGTCAGTGGTTGTCCAGTAAATGGCTACTTCATTTTTACAAGATATTCATTCATGATAAAGTAGTTTGAGGCTTAACTTTGTGGAATTCCCTCATGATGAGGGTAAAAAATAAGAGAAACTTTACCCTTCCACACACTTTTAATGCTGCACATCATCATCACCCGGTGATAACGCGCAGTATCGAAACCATGGTCGTAGAACATTAAAAGTGTGTGGAGGCGTAAAGTTTCTCTTATTTCTTACCCTCTTCATTCATGACTTGAAGCTAACAATTCATCCTATCAACTTAAGTGAATTCGAGGCGGGGAACCCAAATTTTATAGGGAGAAATGATCGCAAATTTAAGGTAAAATGCCAGGCACAGAGAACAAATAAAAAAAATGTCTTGTATAAATAGAACAATTGTTGATTGGAACACCTTACTGGCAAAAATATTCGAGCCCTTTCCTAACAGAGTGTATACTTTTAAGAATAGATGTAAGGAATATATGCAATAGTTTGATTGATGTGTGGTGTATTGTATTATAAGTAATAGCTTAATTTTTTTTAATTTATCTTTTTTTCTTGCTGATTAATAGATGTAAATGGGATGGGGATTCGCTTGTTTTGTTAAAGAGATTTGTGTTTTGAAGTCTGATTTTATCTATTATCTTTTGCGATTATTTGGGACTTGTGTGCCACCTGACACTGTCTATCAGCGCATGTGTATTTTTAATAATAATAATATTACGTGAATTCTATACTGAACAATGAGTCGGTTGGAATATGAATTTGATGTTCTATTATATTTACTGTTAATTGAGAGATATCACAAAATTCGTCAAAAGGATGATTTTTCTTTGTGACCACGAGTGTTTTCCGAACATTTTCTGGTAAATCTGATAAATGCTGCGACAAATTATCTCTGGCATTTTCAGTGTGCTTAGCGTTGTTGCTAACCAAAATATTTTGTATATTAAGCTAACATCCAAAATTTAAATTTGGCAAATGTAGCTACAAGATCTGCCCCAAAAGTAGTATGACTTATTTTTTCCCGGATAGACGGACGGACTGGCGGGCAATGGTTTCTCTGGCTGGGTTTTTGGGGAGGGGAGTATCAGGAAAGGCTGGAGGTCTGTGACTGTTAGCTTCCAGCCTTTGCAGAGAGCGGATCGTTCGTATGCGAGACCTCTATAACGTGACCTCGTTAGGCTCCGTAATGAAACAATAATAGGAGCAGCACTACGTCCCAAAACTTTGCGTGAAATTGGGAAAAACCGGGAAAGATACTCATGACATGCTCAAGGCAGTTTATAGTGATACTGCCATGGGTAGATCGGGGGTTTGTGAGTCGGACAAGTTGTTTCGGGAGGCTAGAGATGTTGAAGATGTCGAATGTTCAAGACGCCTTTCGACCTCAAAAAGTTAAGAAAAAATTACAAGAGTGAAGTGGTTTGTTGGACAGCGATCACAGATTAAGTGTTTTCATAGTTTCTGATGAACTTGGCATCCCTAAAAGTGATGTGCATTGACTTGTGACCAAAAAAGTGGGCATGAAAAAGGTGTGTGCGAAGTTGGTATCTCAATGAAACTCACACGCGGATCTGCCAAGAGCTTCTCGAACTTGTACGTGAGGATCCAAATTTTGCCACGTTGCCTCACCAGACTTCTTCCTCTTCCCCGCCTCAAATGCGTGCAGAAAGGACGCCACCAATGCTCGGTGGAAGCGTTACAACAGGCCATGACGAGAGAGCTTAGCAGTATTCTGGGCGCTGCCTTTCAGAAGGCGCAGAGGCGTTGGAAACCCTCTGACAATGATGTGTGGACACACAAGGGTGCTACTTTGGAGAATTTTGAGTGAATGTATCAATTCTGGCATTAAATATTTTTAATCGACTCAGTCCTGCCACTTTTGGGACGCATCTTTCACTCTCTTTGGTACTTTTCAATTATTGATATTTTCCTTCGGAGAGAATATTTCAGTTCATTTAAGTAAACAAAAATATCTGAAAGATCTACCATTTTTATAACGCTTACCATTTTTTCTATCACACTTCATTTAATTCACAAGCCAATTCAGATAAATTTTCGGTCAATAATATTATATTCTTATTTCATGAGTAAATTCACAGTTTTGTTAATTCAGTTTGAAAGTAACGACTCATATTTTTTACATGAAAAGGTAAAAATATCTGCATACAACGGTCTTCAATTGATAAGATTGGCAATTTCAACACAACCATCAAGAATAACTTTCAGTTCTTTCGTAATTTTTGCACTGCAAGAGCCTGGATTAGCCTAGATGATAGCCTGGATTAGCCTAGAGATGGAGATAGTGAGTTGTACTATCGTTATTAATGGATATTTTTTCATTTATAAAATTTATGACCTCTGTCTCAGTGGTTCACTTCATAAAACTGGTATTTCCTGGGAAATTCCGCGTATTCCACGATCTATCCAAGCGGTAAATTCCAAAAAAACTGCGGGAGATGCCGCGACAGGAAATTTGAACGGAGTAATCCGCTATATGCGCTTTGTTATACAACAATTTCAGAGAGTAAAAATCATTCACCTTGGCCATTCGGGATCCCGTTCTTGAACCTGGTCAAGGCAAATGATTTTTACATTCTTAAATTGTTGAATCGCAGGCTGTAGATCTTTGGGATACAGCACCCCTACCGTTTATTCCTCTTCCCTCCACCATCAATAAACAACTACCACTGTATTATCACGCCCCATCACCGTATATGAACAAATCATCAGCGAGAAACCACTCAGGGCAATATGCCCAAATATGAACTGATGTTTCACACGCCCAAAATAAACTCCATCACATAATATGTAAAGATCCTTAAAGCATCAAACCTATTGTACATCTACATAATACCACGCAAGCCGCCGCAAGGGCGTGTGGCGGGGGGTGTTAGGTCACCAACCGTAAAAAGGAACAATACCACATGCAAAACAACAACATGGAAAATTACACCCACAGCAGCGCACACACTCATGCAAATATCCCTTCATCCAATATTCATGCAAGCGCTTATGCCATAAATCAACAAAAAACTGCATCCCAGGATGCAGCACTAAAGCCAGGACACAACAAGCAAGAATGTGAAACTTCAATACCACATGAATATGCAACACAAAACACTCTACCCCCCGAGGAGACTGTAAAAGGCAGGGAATGCGACCCAACGTCGCAGGTAGCAGGAATTTCCCCGGGGGAAATTATACCCACAAGCATCAAATTCTACTTTATTAACCTGATTAAAATGCCACCATTTGCAGTCCAGGAATACTGAAGAGCAAAGGCAGCCCGAACGGTGGCTTGAAGATTTAAAGATGGAAGATGGTATTATTCATCATTTCAATACCGGAATTTTGTTATGCGTTGAGGAGCATCAAAGGCGCGTGTGATTATTGTTATTTTAACATCGATTCGCGGATGAAGACTGATAATTGAACATCTATTCAAATATGGACAGAGTTGAACATGAGTCCTGTGATTATATTTTCCCAAATATTTCCCAAATCGAACATCCATTTAAAATAAAGCCATAGTATAAGTAATGGGATAAAACGGATATTTTAAGAGGACCCCCATATCGTTATCGTCAAAGTATGTTTTGACGCAATTCACAAAGGGAAGGCGAGAGTGCGAAGAAGAGGTGCGGAAATAGTCATGTCGTAAAAATGCTGTAAAAAGGAATGGAAGTTTGAGAAGAGAACGGACTCAACTGAAGGTGAACTCAAACAAAGGTATTCCTCCGTGGCGGAGCACAAATTCAAGTGGGTGTCTTCTGTTTAACATCCTAATGCCCCTGATGCCACTCAGGCAGTTCTGAGTAAATGAAACGCCAGCGCAGAATGATTCACCACCTTCGGTTGAGAATGTAACCTAGATATATTTATGGTATCAAATCATTGGCTATGTCCGAAATAAGTGCTCAGAAAATTGTAAATCATGCTTCCGGTGCGCTTCGATTGTGTTGAAATCGAGCAATAATTTAAAGGTACCGTGTCTCAAATTAATTTACAGACAATATTTTTACTTATCAAGTGTTTGTTAACGAGGAAATGGGCACAAAGTATGGACAGAATTAAACATAACACCATGGAAATATTTTCGAGACTGGCGACATAGCCATTATGGTTCCTTCATGAAACACTGTAATATTACTGGCAACACAATAACATATATCTTCAAGTGATACATGATTTCTAAAACACCTTATAAACACCTGATTTGCAATATTGCTATCAGAATGTCTTCATTTATTTAATACTGCGCTTTAAGTACGCAATTAGCCTGGTGGCAAAGATTTGAAACCTACTATGTGAAACCTTCAATTACAAAACAATAGAAAATAGCATGAAACAAATGTACATCAAATATCACTTAAAATATCCCACCGAGTCTATTCATCTTCCTTCTCCGTTGAAGAGATTGCCATCCCAGAGGCTTTACATGGGATTGAATTGAAAACAATGCTACCATCTGCAATAATAATTGATCTATATTGCAATATGCAAAATCTCGCGGTGTTGTAGTAATTTATTACCACCATGAATGATCAATTAGTCATTTAAAATCCTCTCATTTTCCGTCATCTCCGCGTGGAATTGGTTGCATAGGTGGCGAGATTATACAGCGTGGACTTTAGGTTTCACTAGGTGGTGATGTTCCGATCTTGCACTGTCAAATAGCGATCTTTATCACTTCTTAAATGAACGATTAATAAGCTGCGTGACTCGGTTGATCGAGCAGAATCTCCTCTTTCTCGATCACGATTTCGGTTAGCAATGAGTATATCCCATGTCAATCACGGCTCATCGTTGTACGTCTCGGTTAATGCCAATTGAGTCTCTAGTTGGTCGGTCGTGACTGTAATCAATCACGAACAATTCGTTGGATAGAAGATCTCTACTTGGAATGAATAGAAAATATTTTCAATGTCACGTTTGAGATTGGGCATATAACTGCCCATCTTATAAAATTTATTTGTGCATATTTAGCACTTCAGAAGAATTATTATAATTTCAAAATTAATGGGAATGGTCTCATTTCTGGGCTAAGGAAATAAATCATGTGCATTATTATTTGCAACAACTAATCGATATATGTTACATTATTCGCAATCTCTGGTACAGCCATTTCCCAGTAAATTTAGAACTAATTGGTGACAAGGTCAAACTAATATCTTTCTCAAGTCCGATTCTGTTTATGAATGAAAATACCTAACATGTGAGTGAAAATTACAGCTGGCGTGAAAAGTGATATATCCGAAGACGGAAGCTGCGCTTTTCTCATAATTCGTAAGTTTCATAAAGAGTTTAAATTCCAGAAATAAATCAAGTAATTTTCTCCTACTAGGCCAAATACGCGGTCCATAAGTAACTTTGAATTTCAAAACTTCTTAGAGGTTGATTGAATGAAGAATATATAGCCGTTGCAATTCCAAAATAATTCATAATAAATTAGGAAATGAAGAGGAACTGGAATATTTTTTGCACAGGAGGTCTTGTGTTATAATATTGATATCCAATGAGATTATTGTTATTTAAGACGAGAAGTGTAAAGAAAACGAATCCCTGTGATTGCAATACAAACTCTGAAAAGCTCGATCCCTTTCCGTTCAAGCTGACATCGTTCCTCCTAAAAAGACTCGACGGATCCTTTCGAGTGAATTCGAAAGTTTTAGATGCAATGAGGTAATTCAAAAATTATATATCTTTATATTTATAATATATTTATAATATATTTGCAAATGAAAATGTGTTAATAATGTTGAAAATGTGTCACTGATGTTGAAACTGTGTGATTAGCTCCATCTTAAGATGATAGGCGAGATCATGTTAGTAAAATGAGAGATATTAAGTGTAGAACAGATAAATTTCGGACGTCATTTTCGAACGTTAAGGGATAAAAATAGCGTTGTCCGTCCGCTCTAGGGGGAAAAGGATTTCTGGTCAAAATTAGTCTGGTTTGTAATCAGTACCTGTCAAACACCCTAGGGGTGGCTTGCATGGTACTAAATAATAAAACACATTGGTGTAAAAGAATACACTGAGGAAGTTTTGAAATGTTTATTTCTATTAGGAAAAATATCCTCAAACAACGACGGTGGTATATAAAAAATTTCTGAAAAGGTATTTTACATAAGTTTTAATTTTTTAATGCCTTGCAAGCCACCGCTGGGGTGTGTGGCAGGGGATCGGCATCTAATAGGGTTTTTGGGGGATTAAAAGTTAGTAGGCACTGCTATGAACTAGCAGTACGTGCACCAGATCCACGTAAAACATGAGAAAATGAATCTTTTGTGCAGCAAGACTACTGGCGAGAATCCAGTCCTGTTTCTGAACGCTGCAAAATTTTAAAAACCTTGCAAGCAAAAAAAATCAGAACTTAATTTTATTTTTTTAAGCAAGACTTTTTTTTATCAAAGAAGACGCTTGATGGCCATACGAACAAAAACTTGCTGTTTTACTTGTAGCTTTGAGAAATGAATTATGAGTCAATGGTGAATATATTATTTTTCATATTTGTTGATGCCAGAGAAGGATAGTAATTTCACAGTCTAAAAATTATTCGCCTTGACCAGAATTCGAACTCAATTTTTTTTCGATTGGTGTGATATGTGGTTAAAGACCACAGAATACCAAAGAAAGAGGTTGTGGACCGTATATCGAAGGGATTCGGATTCGACTTCCGGCCTAGGCGGATGATTTTTATATTGTTAAATTCCTGCATTTTCAATACATATCAGCGGATGACTTCGTTCAAGTAATAGATGTTAATCCCGCATATCTTTAAACAAAGAAAGGGAATTATGTACTATCTTAATACACAACTAAGGCGATCGAAGGCATATACTCCTCCAGGCGCGTATTTGATTTTGGGACTCGCACAATGAATCATGAATCTATATCCTCCACATCTTCTGTCGAGGTCATTGCAAATTTCCAAACATGATTTCTCATAGATACTAATTTGTCTGTTTTAGAATATAAAACAATGATGCTTACTTCATGACAGTTTGAAAATATAGACAACGATTATATTAAGATGTAACTGCAAGAAGATACGTGATATTGGCACGTGTATATTAAAAATCCTTCTCAACAATCACCTCTGTCAATGTCACTAGAATGAATAAATTAACTGCAATTTGCTCTCAGGAACTTTTCTTGGTAGTAGCGGAGACTACTGACCACTGAGGTCATTATATCATAGGTGGACAATTTGGCGAGGGTACTATTTTCAGGGAATGGGAAAAGGGTGGAGAAGCAAACCCTGCTGGCGTCGGTATTACCTTACTTTTAATGATAGGCACAGGGTTAAACAATTTTGACGTTTCATCCGACTGATGGCAGCACTTGAGTGAAGTCACTTGAAGTGCTCTCCACAAGTACCATGTGGAAAGTACAGGGATCCGGGTATCACAAAAAATTTCCAACAATAACGGGACTCAAACCCGGGCGCTTAGGGTTAGAAGCAAGTATACTAGTCACCGCACCCAATTTTCCTTGGTCGAGCCATTTTTAATTCATCACTAGTTGATAGGGATGGTACTTCATTGAAAAGCTGATGAACAGAGATTCTTCAAATACATTTGAAAAGTATTTCATTAAATTTAGGTTTTCATCCCGGTCATTGATTGACGTGTTTACCCCTCATATTCTCCTACAGTTTCCCAGGAAATTCGGTCCCAGGAATTCACAGAGATTTGGCAGAGATGACCGGGTTAACCAAAGACATCCCCCTAAATAGAAACCATGGCCCATTGGACTGTAGTGGACCGATATTCTCACTAGATCAGCCCACAGCTGTAGGAAAATGATTTATATTAATACAGTATATGACCATCCATGTTTCGAGTATCAGATCTTCCTGGGGTACCACAGGTGGCACAGGGAAAGGAACTGGCCCCTCTAACCTGAAATGTGAATTTCAAATGCTTCATGTGTCTTCGTATTCGATGAACTGTTCCATATCAACTGTCATATTCTTAGAGCTGATTTATGTCGTTTTAGCACCAAGCAATACATGTCGGAAAAAGCGAGATATACGCGTATGAACCCTCGATAAAAAATTAAAATGACTTTTGCGGCAATAAAATCAATTACGTCTGGTAAAATCAGCAGAACAAACATTCACTTTATCCGCGAGACATTCTAGGGCAGTTTTTATTGAAGTCAGTTGTGGTGAAACTGGCAAGATACGATCTACCACGACATTCATTCATGGTCAGTCGATTATGATTGACTCGTTCGAGTGAATGCCTCTGAGCTCAAAGTAATTATCGACTTGACACGTATTCATCGCCGGTGATAGGTGAGAAAATATGAGAACGGGTAATTAGCGATTTTCTTCGGGCGCGAAAGGCAGAAGAAAAACAATCGGGTGACGTTTTTCTCGTCGTGAACACTGAAAGCAAAACAGTCGATCTCTCTCTCTCCATACATTTTTAGGCTAGAAGTAGGAGCATTAAAATCGCTTCATGAACATGGTGGAATCAACTCCACTTGACCGCAACCTGATTTAGGTAGTTCTGAAGTAATTCTGATGAATCTATGTGTTGACTTGGCCTTAAATTCTTAGTCCAAATTGTGGCAACTAGACTAGAGGATTACGATGCGTAGGTATAGAGGATAATTGAGGAAATAAGCCTGGCAGTGGCAAAGACTTTCGGTGAAGTTTTAAGCATGGTGAGAAGCGAAAGGTAGGTGGTAGGTGAGGTCAAAAGAAGGCAGCAAAATCCGGTGGAGGAAATATTGAGAGTGAGACGCTAAAAGTCGTAACGGTAAGGAAAATTTTAGTATGGCGGGGTAGAGGAAGGAAGAAAATTGGCTTTAATGACTACAAAAATGTATCGTACATAGAAGGTACGAAAGTGTGAATTGATATGCATAGGGAAAAAGGTGGAAATCCTTACGATGCGTACTACCTACGGGGAGTGCACTGCAGCGTGTAATTCGACGTTGATTAAAAATACAATTTATCAGTTACCAATAGTTGTTAGGGGGTGGTAGTCAAGGGGTATAGTGCTCGCATCCTAACCGGAGGGCTCGGGTGGGAATTACGGGGACGCCTCTAGGCACCCCCATGATGTATGATTTTTCTGGAGCCGGATCTGCCAGGGCAGCACAGGAAAAGGAACTGGCCTAGAAGGACCATGATGCATGAATTTCAAATGTCGTTGAGCTCAGTAATCTACCATACGTTGAGCTCGGTGTCAGCCACCTAAACCTATTGAGCCAAACTTCGGGTTGATGAGTGCGTGTTTTTAAAATAGCTGTTTGGAATTTTTCAAAAACTACTCTTATAGTAAGCGGATTAATTTTGAGTTAAGTTATTATTAGTAGAAGGCTATGTTCCCTAATTCTTCCTAAGCGAATGATTTTAATGTTTACCGACGTGTGCTCACAAAACTAATTTTATTTAAACCCGTCCAAAGTGTATGGCTTAGCGCAGTAACGTCATTCACAGTTTCACGTTTGTTAAACCTTGTTTTATCATTTGTTAGTTGGGTTGCTGTAGGTTTTGCGCGGTTTCTGACAATAGTCACGCACCCTTATGTACTCCGAAAAGATAATGCGTCTCATACATGAAGCACTTTTCATTCCAATACTATTCCCTTCTTCGACACAAACTTCCTTCTCCCTTTCACGTATACTCTAGAAGTCTCCTTCTCCATCTTACTTGGTTCCCCAACATTACTCTTAGCACTCAACATCTTATAAAATGTATTACTTTGGATTTTTAATACGGATAAATTTCAATGCTATCCATTGATGTAGCACTTAACTGGCTTTTTAAGGTAGAGCTTACTACCTTGATCAAAAATTTCCCGGAATTTATTCAGAAAATTAAAAATACAAGTTTATTCATCTAAATCTATATTGTCCCCTTCAAAGTAATCCCCATCGACTGCAACACACTTATGCCAGCGCTTGATCCAATCCTCGAAACATTTTTTATATTCGGTTTTCGGTATGTCCATCAGTGCTTCCTGCGATTTTTCCATTACTTCCTCTCGGCTGCTAAAACGCGTTCCCCGTAATGGTTTTTTTAACTCGATTGAACAGAAAGAAGTCACAGGGAGCCAAATCAGGTGAATTCGGTGGCTGTTGGATGGTATTTGTTGCATTTTTCGTCAAAAAATTACGAATAATGATAGCACTGTGCGACGGTGCGTTATCATGGTGCAAAATCCACGAGTTTTCTGCCCACATTTCTGGTCTCTTTCGGCGAATTGCTTCACGCAAACGTCTCATAACGCCCAAATAATACTCTTTGTTTACTGTCTGGCCTTCTGGCAAAAATTCATGATGCACTACACCGTTGTAATCCATGAAAACCGTCAGCATTGCCTTCTTTTTTGACTGAAAACGACGTGGTTTTTTTGGTCTCGGCTCATTTGGTGAACGCCATTCACTTGCCTGATGTCTGGATTGCGTGTCGTACTCATAAACCCACGTCTCGTCTCCAGTAATGATCCTTTTGATGAATGTGGGATCGGATTCAGCCTCGCAAATCATGTCTTTTGCGACGTCAACACGGTCTCTTTTTTGCATGAAATTGAGGTCTTTTGGCACCAACTTTGCTGCTACACGACGGAAACCCAAATCATTAACCACAATGTCTTGGGCGGATCCATAGGCAATGTTCAAGTCCTCCGCTATTTCTCTGATGGTTAATTTGCGGTTATTGACCAACATTTCTTTTACTTTATCAATTTTTTCACCGACTTTCGATGTGGATGGTCTGCCACTGCGTTCATCATCTTCGATTGACTCACGACCACTTCTGAACCGCTCGTGCCACTGGTAAACGACCGTTTTTTTTTAGAGAATCGTTGCCGAAACACTTTTCCAACATTTCCAACGTCCGTGCGCCACTAAATCCGTTTTTTACGCAAAATTTAATACAAGTTCGTTGTTGCAAATTTAAATCCATTTCTGCAATTGTAAAAAATCGCCAACACACACAGAGATAGATGTCTCTTGGCTACGTAACTTTTGCAAATGTCAAGTTATGACACTAAGATTTAAGCGGAATATCAACAACAGATGTACCAATTTAACAAAAAAAACAGAACTCAAATCGGAACGATGGGAGCGCCACACGGTGGTTATTCCGGGAACCTTTTAATCAAGGTAGTATGTTTAAAACAAACTGTGGAATCAATAGTACGCATTTGAATATAGGCATGGAAAAATACTAAAACATTATTTTCATTTGCGTTATGAAACAAGAGCGTAAAGACCGAGATTAGGTTTGCCAAATTAACGATTAATCAGAAACTAACCTAATTATATCCTTATCTTCAAGGATACAGGTTTGACGAAAATATTTATGAGGTGATCTTAATCATTCTTATTCTAAAATAAAGAAATACCCATGGAAAAAATATATTTTCTGAATAATGTGTGCTAACGTGTTTGGCTCAGTACAATTTTGTGTTATTTATAATGTCAAATAATGTTAACTTTACCAGTTGATGACTTCAATTCATTTCAAATTCAAGTTTGAGATCTCCGCAGGACGGGCACCTCATTGTCATGCCGACCTGAATTCTGAGCAGATATGAAGCAGGAAACATTCTTCCTTTCCCGTCGAAATATTTCCTCGACTCTTGTTGTTTTCCTTGAGATCCCGCGGCGGTGGAAGCACGCGAAAGATTTTTTAATCCATGATTCATCCTACAGAGAAATAGAACAGACGAACCCGCATGAAGTTTCATCGACGCTATACCCCGCTGGCTGGCAAGGAAGTGTTTTGTGGTTTGCGTAATGGCACCAGTCCTAAAAACATAATAGAAAAAGCTATTCAGTAAAAATTCTGCATTATATGGAAATTGGTATTGATTTGCATTTTGCAGTTTTGGTTTAAGTAGAAATGAGCTTTCCATTTCGTTACCTCATCATTGAATGTATTTTAATGAAAATATACCGATCTCCATTTCTTGACTGATCCGAAATATTGTCTAAAAATTGACAGAGTAGCCCAATATCATTTTGGGTCAATGATTACCTATTTACGATTATTTATTAGGAAATAACTCTCCTGCTGCTGTTTATAAGGGATTTATTTTGATGTTATACACTAAAACAAGTCGGGGCCTTATACATACTCTTGTAGCACTCCGAATGTCACTTTTGTACAATTTGAACTCAATGCCATCGATGTCTACTATTGGCTCATGGTGATATGAGAGAATCTTTTTCTCAATATTATTGTTTTAGATTATGTGTCTACATCTACGTGACTCCCTATGAACCGCCCAGGAGGCGTGTGCTACGTCACTAGCCTTCAGCAGCTAAATGAATGATTTTCGAGGTTATTATTTCACAGCTAGAACCATCTGCTTTGTTTTTTCCTTGTTAAGCTTTATTTTTTGTGATCGTGAATCGTACGAGGAAATAAAACGTCCCTGAATGTGTTGGTGCACTGCAGTATACGTTGCTAATTCTATCAATCTGCCGATATAAATTGATTTATTCGTTGTCATAGTTAAATTGAGTGTCCTGTACAATTATTATAGCCTTAGCATCACCTTCTCCCTTCATTTTTGGAACGATTCCCATCCAAGTTTCTTCTATTAACCGCGTTTCGATTGCTTTCTTATTATTATATTTCCTTGCAAAACTAGTCACCCTTATTTGTATCTCTTCCAACAACTCTTTCTTCGACCGGTCCGAGCAATTATTTGGTATGTATCAGCACATCAGGTATTGAAGTGTAAGAATGTACGACAGCATGTAAATGTTGTTAGGGGATTTAAGGCATAATTTAATTGGATGAACAGTCTTTAACAAAGGTGATATATGAAAGTTTATAGCAAGGAATTAAATGGGGATTTTCATCAAGATTGTTGAAGAATGAATGCATGGAGCATAGTTTTGTACGACTTGGAAACTTAGTAGGTACATATTTGATGCAGAGAAGAAACATTGGGTGTGGCCTTTTGAAGTGAGGGTGAGGAGGAGACTGAAGAAAAGGAAAGCAGGCAAGGTACTAGACATGTTGGGGAAGGAGAGGAAGTTGTTGGGAAAAATTCATTGAAGGTGGAAAAGTTGGATTCACAAGATTCTGAGTGGCCATGGAATGGTCATATTGTAGAGAGAGAAGGAGAGGTGAGAGAGAGGAGAGAAAGTTGGGTATGCGAGGTAGAGGCAGGGAGATATTAGACGCCTTCGACTGAATGATGAAAGGTAGAAGATATGTGGAGTCCCATTCCAGTGAAAGAAACTTTTAAAAGAAATTTTTTCGTCTTAAGTGTGGACGAAGGTACCAATTGATTTAACTCCAAAAGTTGGATCGTGCATTTTACGAGGTTTTCAAATGGTCAAAGAATCTTCAATGATAACACTAACTTTACTAAATAAGTAATTCTTTTCATTTATTACAATGGCAATAAGTTCGTCGCATTTAATTCATAAATTTGCTGAAATAATAATTTAGTCAAAATATGTGAAAGCGGATGGTTTTAAATTCGCGCTGACCATTAAATATAGGGATAATCCGTCAACGGTAACAGTGGTTGTGTGAATTATTAATTATGGAGGTGTCCTAACGTTGACAAATCGTGCAGGGATTTGAAAAATAACAGCAGAATCATCATGCATTATCATTCCAACAGTTGCATATCTCTGAGAGTGCTGACCGAATTTGGCCACTGATTGGTTGATTAGATGAAATAAAATTACATAATCCCAATATTTTCGAGCGGGATTCTGAACGAAAACTTGAACGGTAAGTGAGCGTGAAATCAAATTGAACATGGCCGATATCATGACGTCAGTTACATTTAAGCTTTTTCTAGACAATATTTTGAACAAAATTTGGAGAAAAATTTGATCGTGTGAAACTGGATTTAGTCCCTGGATCTCGCAAAAACCTATACAGATGGACTCATGATAAGCAGTGTTTTTTTCAGAAGCCAACAGGGAGATGCTGACAATTAGGCTTTTGAAGAAAATAACTGCTTTTATTTTACCCGGATCAAGAAGCTAAATCCATGCTATCCGAGGAAAATGAACTCCGTAAGCGGGGGCCGTCATTAATGGGTTTCGGGAACATGGATCCGGTGGTTTTCCACAATCTTGGGTTGAGTTTATGCCTCTTCCACATCCTCCAGGAGGCTCCCGGAATTCGGCAATTACTTTGAATTTCTCTTGCCTCTCGGTTTAAGGCCTTTTTCTTCCCGCATAAAAGAATCGCAATACTACATCCTATTCTCTTTTTATACTAAATACCCCCATACCACTGGTCATGTGGCGGGTGTGGTAGGACACCAGCCATGCATTCAGAAATATTAATTCATATATGCATTTGAAAACATAATTGCTTTTGTACTAACTCACTCGTTAGCTGGACTAACTAGGGAACTTAGTTCATTCACCTATATCAAGTTGAGGACGACTCCTAAAAACAATTACTTTACACTATCTTGAAATCTGTTACAATGGCGAGGGGTGTAACAGTATCAGCCATATATGCGGAAACATTCAGTTCCTACATGCGTTTGAATAATATTAGCTAATATACAAAGACACTCGTGCACATAGTATGCAAGGAACCAGTATATTCATTTACACCATGGAGTTATTAGCGAGTATGACTGAACCATTACATTTTAGTGTAAGTCTAAGGTTATTTTAAGTTAATTATTTCGGGCACGGCTTCGATTCGATTGCGTATCGCGCGAGGAAAGAATGAGTCTGCCCGTGACGGTGACTCTCTTATATAAACCCGTTGGTCGGGAATACTGATATAATTTGGTACCATATTAATTTGGCCCCTACGTGCCCCAACGAAACTCATGAGTCCAGAGCTTTTCTAAAAATCTAAGTCCTGCGTGCTTTCTTGGTGAATAAGGGGCTCCAAACCTAATACCTCCAGCATACCCATCATGCTTACTCTCTTCTCGTAGCAATCTTTACCAAAATCCGAGTGGATTTTTTTCAGATTTCTCACCAGTTCAATAATTACCTTCTCCTCCCCATAGATCCCAATCGCTTGCCGCGTCTTCTAAATGTGGCCTGACTAAAGCCAAGAAATATCTCTCTTCCTCACCTTTTCATTTCTAATGCTGTTCCGGTCGATCATCTAAAACATTTCAGTAATTGCCCCAACAAGAGGTTCATTTATTTTCTCGTTTTTAAACTGTCTCGCCCGCCAAGAGTTTTACCAAGAATGAGTGTTATTTGCGATATGCTGGGAAAGTCGTGTATTCCGTTCCGGAGAGACATCGAGTGGTGCGGGTAGTCTTTCACCCTCCACGGGCGGCTGGCAGGGTTGGCGTCCGATTCGAGGCCGCGGGGTGGTCGCGGGCTTCCCGACCGGAAACCGTCTCGCCCTCCCTCCCTTTATCTCGCGTCCCAACTCTCGCCTCCGCTCACTACCTCCCTGCCTCGCCTCCCTGTCCCACCCCCTCCACTCTTCCCGGGAGCTGAATGCATTCCGAGTAATCTCTCTCTCCGCGGATTTCCCGGGAGGAAAAAGTCACACGATCTGAACTCGTGACGCCGACGGTCGTGCAAGAGGCGGGTCTCGATTTACTTTCCGATCTGCGATTCCCTCCGTTGACGGCATTGACGCGTCCTCACCTTTGCCGCCCTATTCCACTCCGACTTATGCGGGAAACTGGCGTAATTACGCGAGGCATGCGTAGCCAAGGAGTTCGTTTTACCGGCGAGACAAAATTGACAAAGAAAAGGAAAAAATTCCGCAGAATGTAAACACATTCCGCAGTTCGTTGAGCTCATAATGAGTGTCGAGACAAAGTTTCCGAGGAAAAGTGTAAGGCGAGTTGAGGAAAAGACACCTGTTTTTTCTTTCTTTAGAGTTGAGGAAAATCGTAATTGCTAGAGGATTGTATTCGCCGAAATGCGCGTAACCCCACACAACAAGCGTATAATCGAATATAATGATAGTTTCCGACACCCAAAGCGGTTTACGAGTATTTTGGAGTTAGGGAAAAACGTACGCTCAGAAAGACTATATTCCTTGAACTATTCATGGCCTCATACAATGGCGTATATTATTATTGGTATTCTACTGGCGAAGGCATGTTTTGGATGCATACAGCCTATTAAACAGTACAACGATACATTTCTTTGCCTCTTTCAGCAGAACACTGCCTGACATCCGAGACTACAGTAAGTCCTTCAATATCCGGATACTTTCTTCCTCCCTTCATTCTGCCCAGCATACTTATCCTGTTTCTAACCATTTCGCGCTTCCCTTGCGTTCTCTCCTCTATTGCAGACTTCAACATCACATTGCCAATCAGAATGCTTTGCATCCATTTGCAATCCTCCTATGGATTTCTCCCTACAATCCCCTCTCATCTCATAGTATGCCATGCATCAGCGACAGCAAAGTTATAGTAGTATAAAATAAAACCAAGCTCACGAAACTGACTAAGGAAAGGCGTGAAATATATGTATTCATCTTATGAAATTTAAATGGGTCATCAGGTTTTATTTAAACCTAAACCGCAAACACCCAGGTCGAAATCCCTCAGGGCTGACAATTAACACTCGTAGAAAATGTTTTTAAATATTACACGTGACGGAAAGCTCATTCCATATAAATTTAGATGCGATATCAAGGAATCAGGATGACACAACAGAGAATTCTGAGCGGCGTCAAGGAGGGAAAGAAAAATTCACTCAAATTTCAAAAATAGTTTACGTAATCCCGAAATTCTATTGAAGCTGCCAGAATTCAAATTCGCAAAATATTAAGTAATAAAGAAAAATATTATCTGGAAAGCCGTAAGACTCTTTAAAAGCAAAATGATTCTCTAACATTTAGAGGATCGTACATTAATCTGTTGGTCTTGTGTCTGGAAACTGCAATGAAAACATCCAACTGTAAAGGCGGGGAATGGAGATATTGTTACAGACAGCATCACCAACGCTAATATTCTGAATGATTTCTCACACGACGCAGAACGTATGCAGTAATAAGTTTGGTGCGGAAGGTGGTTCTTCCACACATGAATATCTCATTAGTGACCCGTAATTGTCCCAGGAGGAAATAGAAAAACAGGCTCGTAATACAAATACAAACAAATCCCAGGCCGGGAAGAAATACCCACTAGAATCCTTAAAGAATTTGCGGAAGACAATGCACTTTATTTAAAAACATTATTTTGCAAGATTACATAAGAAGGTTCAATACCTCGCATCTGGAGGATACATAGCTCACGTAACCCCCTCTCTGCAAAGACCTTCTCATCAACCCCTCTTCATAGGGAGGGCCCCATTTATTATAGACCGATTACTTGAACGTTCGTATCCCGCAAAAGCTTAGGACATGTCGTTGTGCGCCGTGGTAACGACATTACTAAACTAAACATTACATGGCGTGAACTGGCTCGGGTAAGGTAACAGAAAATGCGGAACGCAAATCGGTCTCTTTTATTCATTACATACTGAATTTGAGTATCGGGAATAAATAAGTGAACGCAGGCATATGGATACGTATTTAGATTCCAAGAAAGTCTTCGACAGGGTCCATTACGAGAAATCGATACAAATAAAGATTCAGGTGCATTAACTACGATATCTAAGTGTAAAATATTTCCCTACGCATTCGAGATGATGGGATAATGGCACTGGAACACCGCTAGATGAAATGTAGTGATATCAAAGGTGAGAATGTTGAAAAATAAAACTTTTTGAAAATATAAATTGCCACTTTCATTATCTGAGTGGAAACTTTTCATATCACCCTCGTATTTGACATTATGCTAGTAATCTATGGTCATAATTACAAAATGTAAATCCACCGTATATTTAAAAATAAATCGTGAACGAAAACCATTAATTGATCATTATTTCGTATTTTGTGGTATTTACGTCCGCAAAGTGTAGTTTATTTGTACAGGTATTGATTGTTTCCTTCCTTACCCTTCAGTGACAACTTAAATTTGCCTTCTTGATGATAAAAATGTTTAGATGCATTCGATTTAAAACTCGCGCAAAATTAAACCTGGATTATTATACACATAAATAATAAAACTCTCCCCGAAGGATTCTATACACTCGCCGCTGATTTTATACGCAACGATACGGTATTCAGATACCATCGAGCATTCTTCCTTTTTGTAACAATTTTTGACTAATTTATGGGATGATCGTGGAAACTTTCGTTAGTTTTTTTTATTAGTTCTCAGTAATGTCTTTTCCTTAATCGCTACATCACTAATGCCTTCCAGTCTTCATCACATGTGGCAAACAGGTTTCGTTTGTATTCTATTTTGAACACGAGGAGCGGAATAGTCTGGATGGCGCCACGGGCACTCTTCCTCCTGAGTAACCCCGTAAAGCGCGGGACAAATACCGATCCGCCCCAATACTTTCTCCTAATTTCCCACGGGGATTAAGGGTAGTTTCACTTTCAGTACTAAAATAAGAACAGAAATTGGGATATTTCGAACCGCATCGTGCAAAAGGTAGAACTGAAATCAATCTCTACTTTGATTTTTTATTCTCATCGCTGAGATCTGAAATAAGCACTGAGATTAAACATGTGCCCAAACCGTAAAATAAAGTTTTCCATGGTAATCTAGACAGATGAAGGCACAAGCCAATCACGTTATATCCTCGGAATATTTGAGCAATGATTCAGATTGCTACGAGGAATGGGGCTTAGACTAAACTCATAAAGAATGTAAAATAATGACATTTCAGGGAAAATGATATTTAAAACTCAATAGAGTAAGCAAAACCGACTAGAAATCATGTAATTTATCAAATATGCAAACCAGAGTCGTTTTACACATTTGGCTAGGGATCTACTAGGGAGGATCAAATGAAAACCTTGAAACTTACATATTTTCATCTCGCAATTTCTTCAATTCAAAAGATTCTCAGTTACATTATTTTCATATGTTCTCTCCGTGCAATAGAAATATTCCAGCACATGGAAAGGTTACGATAACTCTGGAAATACCATGGCTTTAACTGCTACTAAGACCAGTGGTGTAATACTTGGTGTGCCTGACCTAGTCACGGGGAGTCTCTAAGAGAAGTAATGCTGGTTGCAAACTGCATAGTTCACATGTAAACTTGTTGGAGTAACAGAGATGAATCACCAACTTTAATTGATTGATGAATTTTCATGTATTTCTTCTTAGCAACTCAACAAACAAATGTTCAAGCCATGCCTATCACTATTGTCGATTACTATAATTGTGGAACATCATTTTGAAATTTTAATCCACTTTCAAGGGTTTCACTTGATTCAACCTCGTATAAACATTGGTCAGGAATTGATTATTGTAAATACCCACTGTCCGCAAATATTACTCAAATAATGATAAATGCACTAGTCAAACCAGAGTATAGTAAACATTTTCAGTGTTGGAGTCTATTAATTCAATTATCTTTATAGTAGGAGCAGGGAAAATGAGAAAATTAGGGAAGTCATTGCACGTGGGGGTACATAGTATCTCCGGATCAGTGCCGGTACGAGGTATGTTCCTTAAGTATCCAGTCAATCAATATTTTGAGAAAAATGGCCTACCTAAAACAATTAGGCCATAGTCCCCTTCAAAATACTCTCATTGGGACCTCACACACTTATCCTATTGCCTCTTCCACTATTCAAAACAATCGGCAAGGTAATTTTTTCGGAATAGTCATCAGCTGCCTCGTCTCATTCTCTTTTATCTCGTCAACGTTAAGAATTTCGTGCTGCAGTTGCAGGGAACTTGCTCCAAGCGGCAAACGATAACCTAGATTTCGTAAAAAAAAGTCATTGCTGGAAATAAGTCATGGTTCTATGGTTATGACTCAGAAACAAAAGCCAAGTCTTCCCAACCGTCGGTCGACGAGATAAAGTTGAATGCAGCTGATGACCATTCCGAAAAAGGACTTCGCCGATTGCTTTGAAACGTGATAGAGACGCTGGGATACATGTGCGAGGTCCCAAGGGGATTCGCGAAGGGACTAAGACCTCATTGCTCTAGTGAGACTATTTCTCTCAAAATATTGCATGGCTGGATAGTTTCCAGACACCCCTCGTATATTACGTGCGACCATTGAAGAACACTTTGCCTATCTACATAGCCCCTTGCTCAATTAACGCTAATTCAACGTTTACGTCTGAAGCAAGCTGTTCATCATCGTCAGCATTCCAAGCACGCGCTAGAGAAGTCCGTTTGGAGGGAGCGCTCTCCGCGCCGAGTTACAGTGGGGTGCACGAAGCCGCCCGAATCGGGTTTCCCCTGAGTTTATTGCGTTATTCGTTGCCAGCAGTCCGGGTCACCTTCGACACCGCGACTCGCGAGCGAGGGATGCTGGGGAAATTGTCGCTAGCGAGAGATGGAACACGAGGACTGTGAGACCTTCGTTCAATTACACGACCCATTGACAGTGAGACCAGGATATCCCGGGACGCCTGCCTCCTAATGTTCTGGTGCACCATTTAAAAAACTCATGGGAGAATTAAAGAAAAAAATAATGATATTTTATTGCTAATGGTGCAATGAAATATGTTGCGAAATGTAATTAATACGACAGCCTATCCGGCTTTTTTTCTTAATGATGACACTTTATTTTACGACAGAAGGATTGTTACATATTTTTTATGCAAGGTTTTAATTTTTTTAAATATTATATAAGTCCTTGTCGCAGGTCTTGTATAACATTTCTGCCATTGAAAAATATATTCACGATAATAAGACCCCTGGGAATATATCGTAATACTAATATGAAGTTGAGTTTTAGTACGTGGTTCAGATATATGGTTGTTCAGGCAAGAGATTGGAGGTATTTAAGATTTGGATGCGTAGAAGAATGAAACAAACAACATGGGCAGAAAGGAGGATGCGTGGAGATGAGTTGTTGAAATATGTAGTACAGGGTATAAGGATATAAATTGCCATGTTATACAGGGCTTAGGAATACAATGGTGTGAGGTTTCAGGGTCCATAGAAACCTAACCCAAATCGATAGACTAAAACTAATAAATAATAAAAAAAATTCTATCATTATGGTGATTTAAATTGAGTCAAGCAATATTTCATTCATCTGAATTAAGGGAGCTCAATGAAAGAAACTCCTCTAAATTGAGCTAAATATATGGTGGAAAATAGTATCCAACCAACGAGTCAATAAAGTGGATCCGTTTAATAATTACCTACATATATATCAGTGTTTTTCATTGTTTTGTTTCCTGATTTGCATTAAAGTTAGGATATAATCTTTATACTTTCATTGAAAATTTAATTTTTTCAAGAGCAAGTATTATTTCTTCGATTCATTAAATCAGATGAGACAAGGTTGCATTTTCATTTCACATGGTGAATGGTGTGCTTTTTCCTGTCTTGGAAAAATTAGAATAGTAAAGTTAAATATTAATATTAAATATTAAGAGCTATTGTAAAAATTTTGCTTTTATGCAGAGAGAAGTTTAAGATAAGATCAGACCTACATGTATGTAATGGGTGAATAAATGGGTCCAAGATGTGTCATAAGAAATTTTCTGACATGCTGAATGACATTCTCTGGTTTTGGCTGTAATAATTGGAATTCGACCTTGTTACTTTTACTGTAGGTAAATACATGTTGCGTGGGAGTCTATTGATTTTCTTTTTAATTTTAGAATTCATATCTGCTTAATTGGCAACCTGGGTTAGTAATGAAAGAATTTTTATGAAGGGCGATGTTTGCCTAACATTGATATCAAAGAAAATAGCTACAAAAATGTTGTGAGGGAAATTATGGCAATTCTTAGTGCTCGAATGTTTGGGAAAAAAGCCAAACCGAATTGTAAAATATTCCTAAAACCCAATAATCAGGTATTTTTATGTGTCTATGTCGTTGAAACAGGATTTTGAAAGCAGGAGAATATAATTTTCAAGGTTTTTAATAGATAGAATTTGTTTAAATCTGGTAATACCAGTTTCGAACATATTCGAAAACGGAACCAATGATGGCTAAATTTTTAAAAATGAACCTTCCAATGCAAATATTTCCATTGATTGGCCAGGAAAAATAAAGAATAATTTTTTTGTTCATTTGGTATAACAAATTTAGCCCACTACCACAATCCCTGCTACCAAGAGCTCCCGAGTGAAATCGAAGTTTGATATGTACTTTCCATCATTTCACTTCATGAAGCTACTTCCGCGCAAAGAAATATCGTAATAAGTACTTCTAGGAAAACGCGCTTGCCACTTAACTCGTGGGCGTTCATTCAAACGATGGCACTTCAAGGAAACTCCACACAAATACTCGGAATAGCTTATTGTAACACTTCTTATCTTGATGCTGTAAATTCAAGGATGTTCCTCCTCCCTGTGGAAAAAAACTTTCGTCGAGTCTTCATACGAGCCTCTATTGATGTTGGTGTGGTGTTGTCCATTATTATCACATTGTTGCCAGAGCTATATTGTCATTTAGGTGGATCAATTCTTATCAACAGTCACGCCATCTAACTATGATCTCATCAGAATGATCGTTTAATACAGGTTGAAAGGGATGAAATTAAGTCTACACAAACATTTTTATCGCAGGATTCTTCACTAGGATTCCCCGGTCAAATCCGCACATGTCACGTTTTAATGTTAGATGTGGAGAATCTTGGTCTTTTTTTCGTGATCTTTAGACTGTCGGTCACTGAATGTTATGACTAAATCTCGAGGCCACAACGCAATTTCAACCAAGTGATACAAGCTCTACTTGAAGTCGGTCGGACGCCTGTCTTTGTTAATGATATTATTAAATCAAATCAGTAAAATAAATAAATCCAGCAGCTGATAAATCAACATGAATTAATTTACGCACTCAAGACGACACAGATTATTAGAGGAACTAAGTTCGAAATCACTTATGGAGCGAAGGTTAAATTACAAATTCAATTTCTCGTATGAATTAGAATCAACTATCTTCAGCAAAAAGCAATATTGAAAATAAATTATTAGCTCCATCGTACTAAGAAAAGAGAAATCATGAGTTTAAGATTGGAGAGATCAAGTGTACAACTGACCGATGCAAGACTACGCTATGGGGAAAGTATTTTTTGATTCTAAGTAGTCTAGTATGCTGTAATTATTCCGTCTAACATTTAATTTACATCTACATAATACCCAGCAAGCCGTCGCAAGGATGTGTGCCGGGGCTGGTAGGTCACCAGCCATTCTACATACGAGGGTGGTCTGAAAATTTTCCAACCTAGCAAAGATACAAGACATTTTTTTCTGAAATTTTCTTAGTCGGATTTTTTTCAGACCACCCATGTATATTACCTCTATTTCCTCATGCACCTGGCACCTCGTGATTCATCAAAAGCTGTGTGGGAAGGGGGCTAACGAACCAGTCATATGCCTACATATATATTGGATGTTATTTGAATAATTGTTGCTCAATGCCTTTCAAGATGTCTTTAAGTCTATCCTCCTCTCCTAACTCCCAGTCTGATTTTTTTCTTTTCCAGATTCACTCTAGCATACATTTTTACGACGTACTTTCATCTAGATCTACATAAAACCCCGCAAGTCGCCGCATGTGGCGGGGTGTGTTAGGTCACCAGCCATACATGTATCATCGCAATCATGTTACTTACACACATACGTTAGTCTAATCATGCACTCGAAAAATTGTAATCACACGAAAGAAAGTACTTTTATGCAACACTATTGAATAAAAGGATACGTGCGTTCAAATCATGCTGTAGAGCTGTTACAAATATGGGCCTATTAAGTAAGAAGAATGACATATAAATATGCAGGAAGAAACTTGCAGGATACCGACAAATATATACACTACCAATTCTAATTATCTCCTACGCGGTTGTCGTCAAATCTATCACATGTATGATTTCAAATATCATTAATGTTTCGAGGAAAAAACGACATTTTAAATTTATTCGTTTTATAATAAATCTCCCGGATTTTACGTTGGTGATCGGATTTGCCATAGAAAGTGGGGGTCCTTCCCAATAATGTGGGGGTATAGCTCAGTGGTAGAGCATTCGACTGCAGATCGAGAGGTCACCGGTTCAAACCCGGTTGCCCCCTTAGAATTTTCTTACATGGCAATTGGAATTGAATTTGAAAAAATTGCGTAGTTGTAAATTTTTTGGAAAAGAGTACCACCCCTCCTCCATTTAGTTACAAAGTGAAACAAACAGAAATCGCGAGGGTATATTCCTTTAAATACTTGGGTGCAACAATTACTCACGATCTGTCCTGGGGAAAGCACATACGGGAAATATGCGGTCGTGCTAATAAAAAATTGGGATTTGTAAAAAGAGTGCTGGGTAAATGTGACGAAAAAGTGAAGGAACGATGTTTTCTTGCCCTAGTCAGGCCCCACCTAGAGTATGCTGCCATTACCATCTTCGATGGCATAACGTTCGACAAAGTGAATTGGGTAACATTGGTGAATGCATTACAGCAGGCAAAGGTAATCATGAAGGATAGGTGACTAAGATATTATTGACATTTTAGTTCCCTGCAAGTCACCGTTAGTGTGTGAATACACAGGGCACCACACGACACATGACAAATCCACGCGACAAATTTGTTATTTTGTTGCCCTATCGTTCGTGGAAAAAATGACATCTTAAATCAATCTGTTCTGCACTTAATATCTCTAATTTATTTACATGATCTCTCCAACAGTAGTAAGATGGTGGTAATATGAAGGTAATCCCAGAAATACCTGACCCAACAAAGAAAACACAAATATTTTGGGAAAAATGTACTTATTTTTCAACATAATCTCCTTTCAGCTCTATACACTTTTCCGAGCGATGTTCAATAATTTCGATGCCCTTTTTATAATAAGAACCCTCAAAACAGCCATTAACTGCCGTCAATACATCTTCACGGTTAGAAAATCTTTGACCACCGAGCCATTGTTTCAAGTTTGCGAACAGAAAATAATCCGAGGGGGCTAAATCTGGCGAATAGGGTGCATGAGGTAGCGATTCAAACTATAATTCATGAATTTTGGCCATTGCAAAAACGGATTTGTGAGCTGGTGCATTGTCTTGATTAAACAACACTTTTTTCTTAGCCTAATTCGGCCGCTTTTCCTTGCCTTCTTCGCTCAAACGTTGCAATCAGTTCGTATAATACACGCCCTTGATAGATTATCCTTTTTCATCATCCCCGAAAACCGACGCAATGACCTTACCAGCAGATGAAACGGTCTTCGCTTCCTTTGGAGGCGGTTCTCCCTTTTGAATTCATTGTTTCGATTATTCTTTTGTCTCGGGTGTGAAGTAATGGACCCATGTTTCATCCATGGTTATAAAACGGCGCAAAAACTCTGCTTTGTTGCCGTGAAACTTTGCTAAACACTCAATTGGAACGTCTTCACGACACTAGTTTTGTTCGAGTGTGAGCAAACGCAGCATCCGTCTTGCACACAGCTTCCTCATGTCCAAATTTTCAGTTTATATGCGATGTACCCCCCTTTTTGTAATTCCTATGTCTGCTTGCTGGCGCACTTTCAGTCGATGATCATTCAGTACCACTTGATAGATTTTCTTCGCCGTTTCTGGAGTCGTCACCTCATTTTGTCGACCAATGCGATGCTCGTCTCAATAGCTCGTACGGTGTCGTTTAAACTCTGCTACTCAATATTTTTCTGCTGTAAACGAAGGAGCAGACTCACCCAGTAGAATCTTGTTCAACTTTTATATCAGTTGGTCTGAGGGCTTTCAAATAAAAGTATTGTGTCACATACAGGTAACGATGAACAATTTTCTCCATTTTTACAAATTCACTGAAAACTTTCACTATTGATGGCTGCTAAACAAATACTAAGCAACGTGGCGCCTTCAAAATTGAAACATATGCTTTATAGATACGTACTTTCTAATACAATGATATTGTTTAAACAACTACCGCCATCTCTTGGTCAGGCCGGGTACTTCTGGGACAATCCTCGGAATCCTTTTCGATATCAACAAAGAGATTTATTTTAATAGAGAGTATTTCAATTCAAATAAGAGCTTCAATCTGTAACTTAACCTTCGCTCAGTGAATGACCCCCAGCCTAGCTCCTCCAATATTTTGGATACACCAGTAAGTGTATCATAACAACATTTTACCAATCCAGCTCCTCTACGCTGCACGCGATCCAATTCGGCAATCAGTCCAACTTAGTGAGGATCCCATATACTAGCAGCATATTTGAAATGAGGTCTAACCAGCGAAAGGCAATACCTATCTTTGACCTTTTCATCACATTTACCCAGTACTCTTCTAATAAATCCTATTTTTTTGTTAGTTTGTCCACATATTCTCCGTATGTTTTTCACCTAGGGTAGATCGTTAGTGACGGTAGTGCCTAGACATTTAATTGAGTCTATACATTCCATTTTGATGCTCCCGAATCATCCGAAACCTGCACTGGTCTCAGACGGTTCAAGTGGGTGTGTGTGGCGGATAGAAAGTTGGGATAGTCTGTGCAAAAGATGGAAGTGAGATAGGGCTGTCAATTACTGGTCGTGCTTTTCAACATGCATATGGAGGAAATGACGATTGAGGTATGGGGCGGGGAGAGTAGGAACAAGAGCTGGGGGTAGGATTTTTGTGCGGTTTACCCCCGTCTTAGAGCAAATGCTAGTTCGCAAGCCTCCCTAAGTCCTCCCAGGCAAAGGCAAGTTTACTTCTGCTTCGTAAGGTTTTTGCAATGAAAAGGTCATTTTACCAATCCGAAGAGAATCCTTATCCTAAAACAGTCACCACAATCATTTTTGTCAGAGTTATAACTACCTGTGGTGTAATATATATATGATGTGTATATATATATACTATATATACACACACATACGTATACTGAACATATGTACACATATTAATATCATATTATTTTTATATATATGCATGTATATGTATGTATATATATATATATATATATATATATATATATATATATATCAAATTGACTGTTGACGGTTTGTGCTTGCGTACACATTTTGCGTTGAATTACCTCGGGGCCCTGAAGTAGGCGAGCAAGGTGACCTGCCCCGTCTGCTCCCATTGGCTCTTGAACTTAGGTGTCACTTTGACATCCGTAGACAGACGTAGACATGTCTCTGTTATCGGTGCTTTATAGGCCTGGAGACTAATTGCAGCGGTAGAGATATGCGAGGAAAGGCAAGGCGATCTTTTTATAGATTGGAAATAACTAGTGAGGAGCAGATTCATTTTCTTGCTATCAGGCGTATTGTTTGATAGAAAAAATATGTAGATTAGTTCCAAAACCCATTCAATCAATCCTGAGTCTCAGAATAATCGTTTTAATCTAAGTCTGACCACGAAACTGTGTGCAATTAGACATTCTACACCGACATCTACTTAATAGCCCGCAAACCGCTGTAGGGGCGTGTGGCGGGGTGTGTTAGGGCGCCACTCGTAATTAAGAAAAGAAAACCGCATGCAAAAGCCACAAATTTATACAGTCCAAAAACAAAACATGGTATACATTCATGCAAAAATTCTTACACCCCGCACACATGCAAACACACATGTTAACAACTAACATACACATGCACCTACAAATATACCTGATATCTTTGCAATGTTTAATTTTGTTCCGACTTGTACATTTAATGTTTTGAATATTTCTAAAGTAACTTCGATCACTTTAGAAAAATTAAAAGTTAAGAGTGCTGCTTATATCCCTATGTACCACCGTGTCGTCATCAAATTACCTGAGATTGCTAATAACGTTTGCGCTTAAGTCATTAAAGTATATTACATTGGAAACGGCCGTACGATGAAAAGTTGATTGCGTGGAATGGGAAGTGGGCGTGGCATATAATGGTAAGGCAAGGGAGGATTGCTCCCGAAGAGAAAATGACGAACAAGACGCGGGTATAAGCGGACTGGGCAGTAAAATCATAGGGAACCAGTGGCGCGCTGATGCAACGTAGTCACTGCGGATTGAAAATATACAGGGACAGTCGTCAGTGCTTTTCTCGAAAGACCAGGGCATACTTGCTCGTGTTTGCTCGTTAAAACACACGCAGCTGTCGTCGGGTCTTCAAAGTTTTCCCACCACGACGGAGGACGATTCATTTGTTTGAGGAGCGGTGTTTCCTCGGAAATGTCGAATGCTGCCGGCTGTGGCACCGGACTCTTACGTCATGACGAAGCTTGTTGAAGGAAAGAGACAGAGAGAACGACATCAAGCGTGCCCCTAACTCTCTCTGTCAACAGGGAAGGATATATTCAAACGGGTGACCGTTCGAGGAAGGATGCGATTCGAGTCGCTCTTCGTTTATTGCGTACCCTTTGGTCAATTCATGATTCCAGTTCACGGATCCTCTTGGAGTTCGTCTCCCTGGATCGATCTAGCGCGATTGAATTCCCACCGAGGAGAGAGTTGACCCAATGGTTTCAGAATCGGATTGCCTCCCCAACCACACATCTCAACCTCTTCAAACTCAAAGAGATACCGATATTTCGGGCACTCCCACTCACGTGCTGTTATTTAAAGATGTATCATTGACTATGCTTTCCCCCTGCAGAGAATTGAGAAATATTTTTGAATCATCGTATACGGAACGGTAATATTTTTGCCTGAAAATTTTGGAATTCTCTCTATAATTCTATGATTGTAATATCCAAATGATGGACCTCCTTCAAACGATTTCTCATAAATATGTTGGCTCATTTAATGTTGGAAAGGTATTACGAGTACGTAAATGAAGAACTGTGCTTTCTACATCAACTTTTTATACGCGATGGTTCAACCGAGTAACGCTGGAGAACATTCAATTTACAATGCATATTGCTCAAAATTTATACTTTTTACTTTTACATGTTTTGAATTTCAATGCACATTTGTTACTTCTGCAGCGGTGACCGACGCTATAACACGAGTATTACAGTTGAAATAACACACTCCACGTCTTCACAATGCACAAAAGATCGCCGAAGTATCCTCCTCCGAGTAATTAACGGTCCAGTTTTAAATATAACATAAGTAACCTTACACCGGTACCTTATTTTATTCGAGGGTGTGGCTAATTCATGGTCGAAGTCAAACTGTGAGTCACGCGTTGGATCACACCATCTTTGGAGAAAGTTAGCAAAGTTGCAAGGAAGTAGATCACGGTGAGTCAACACTGAAACGATGCACGTCAAATTCTCTACATGCATGTAAAATTACTTCCAGCTCTATCATACCAATAAAATAGTTTTAAATTTAAGCCATTTAGCGGATTTTCCTTCTTTAATGAGAGGCCCTAGTATTGAGTGATTAATTAATTACTTGCGACGATAGTCTAATATATTTAAAATAATGTTCTAACAACTGACTGATACAACGTAATGTGTCGTATAACGTTTAAAGACTTATGATTTTTTTGCAGGTTTCAGGGACGGTGGAGAGATTAATCATACAGTAGTAAAGCTTGCTGCTGGTGCCAGTGAAGAATATGGTCTCAATTCTAAGACGTCCCAATTTTTTTCTCAAAACTTAGGGTAGATAGCAAAATGTGTAGCTTGAAATGCGCGATTAAGCCTTTTTTATCTAAGAAATTATGGCTACACCGTACACCGCACACAGTTTGTTTGGTGGCCACAATAGCGAGGATTGTATTCAACACTTAAAATGTCGTATTTTAGAGTAAAAGAACAGCCTGTAATCACCCGCTTTCTCCAATTTCCTGGTTTAATATCCGTCGGCATTCATCATTACTCGATTGAGGCATGCGGTGATGGTGATATGGATAGGCATTGAAACACCATAGACTATGTTATTAAAAAATGAGGAGATCACACAAGGACTAGTCTAACAATAAAAAAATGAAATAATATATAACAATAAAACAGCTGAAGCGCTAGCAAGGAAAACATTTCGCCATGCCTTAATAGAATTTAAAAATAAAACAAGGTGAATATTTAGACGATAACCCAAAAGCGTTGAAGTCATACGGACGGTAGGTTTAGGGAAACAATTCAACAGTGTTTATACCTTAATATAAACCCATCCCTAAATATCTCCAAAAACTTACCTCCAGTTTAGAAAAAGCCAAAGCATTAAACTACTATTTCAGAGCGTTTCTAATGATCGTTCACAAGAGCGATGCGAATCACTATAAGATCGCTCCCGTGAGCCCGTGTCTGAAATTGTGTATCTTCTCTTGGAATGGAGCGCCATTTTAAAGTAATCATTTCAAACACATCACCAGACCCTGGTCAAATCCCTGCTCACCTATAAAAAATATGGCCTCAGAAATACCTCCTTTCTGGGAAAGGATATTTAATAAATCCTTAAATCACCGCATATCACCCAAATACTGGAAAAAAGCCAATGTCACTCCCATGGTTGACAGAGGCGACTGAGAAGATTCGAGTAGTTAACGACTCATTTCTCTCACATCCATCCCATGCAAAATTATAGAGCACATAATTGTAAGTTCAATCATGAAACATCTCGATTCTCAGAATTTACTTACAAAAAGCCAACACGATTTCCGAAAGGGTACATCTCTTATTGCTCCAAAAGTTGGAAAGCTACGTGATTGATAAATGTGTAATAGCCTGGATTAATAACTTTTAAGCAGGCTGTGAGCAAAGGGTGGTAATAGACGGAGTATCATCCCACACAGTGCGCGTAACAATGGGTTTCTCAAGGAAGTGTTATCGGTCCGCCATTGTTCCTTTTATATATTCATGACATCGGATCTCAGGTTTCCAGTAAACTACTGAACAACCGCTTTTTTCAGGGGGCAAAAAGGTCCCATGCAAAAGCGTTTTTGGCGGCCGTGAAATCAAAGTGTCCATGTATGGAAAACTTTGTACATCTACACGGAAATAATACTAATGAGAAGTTTAATTTGAAATAAATGGTATAGGCAAAGTGTTAGAAAAAATATGAGAGCGTAGAACTCGATTGTACCTCAGAAGCACTTGGAGACCTTTGGAAGAGGTTTTTAATCTTCTTAGGGGATGGATATATGAATGCATGTATTTCCAAGTTTTTGCCAAAATATTCGTTAGAGAAAAAAAAGGGATACATTTTTCAAAACAAGAAAATATCATTGCGCTATGTTTCTAATTTTTAAATTAACTTTTTTTATTTCTCCAGAGACATGGATAGATGTGCGGTAGGGGTGGGATAAGAGAGAAGAAGGGGAAAGAGGATTCCGAAGGGAAGAAGTCAGTGGTTAAAAACACGTCACAAGTCACGGTGTCCGCGCAACGAAAAATGCCAAATGCCACTTGATTTTAAGGTGTTTTTATTTTACCTCGTGATCAGATCAAAAGGTCCTCAGGGTACAGATAGTTTCATAAAAAATTTGTAGAAAGGAGAAGATTTATAACTATCGTAGGTATTTTTACCAATTAAAGAGGGCCAATACGACTCTATAATTTCACGTGTCACAATGACTCAATCTTGTTTCCCCTGCATAATTTCCTTCTCCGTCACCTTACCTTTGGGCTGGATAAAAACCCGGGCTTACCCAAAGCGGAGTAGAGAAAGGCCCCTCCAATGAAGGCCATCAGCACCCCATACCTTTTCAATATTTCATCCACTCATTCTCTCTACATTTGGCGGATTTCCCCTAGCAAACTGCCTCTCTTCGCCAAACCTTTGCCCGAACTTCGGCGTTTGTCCTCCTCTCTGTCCAACTTTCTCAATATTTGCCACACCTAGATTTCAAGGGCCTCCAATCTACATTCATCCTCTTACCTAAAAGATCAGATTTCATATCTATAAAGGGCATGCATATTCAACTTTACATATTCAAGTAATTACTAATATGCTTTTCACATCAAGTTTTTTCTTCTGAAATGCAAAATCATTATGATTACGTCGTATTCCGCTATGAACTTAGGGAAGAAAGAGGTGTTCGCAGTTTAAGAAAAGAGGGATTTTGGCCCAAAAATTATGTTATAATGTTCATTCATTTCAATTTTCTATTCATCAACACCCGCAAAAAGTGAAGTGTCTGCAAAAATTGGCTTTAATTTATTTTGACCTTGCACAAGATTAGAATGCAATCCGTTAGTACAAGAACCCAAGAAGGGGAATATTTGCCTATCGAATCTCTCAGGTTCCGTATTTTAGAGAGAGAATTTTTCATATTGTTTATTTTTGTGTAGTAATCTACCGGGTTAGGGTAGGTTTTTGATGGAATTCAATACTACTCAATGCAGTGCTCCTAAGCAATAACTATAATGAGCTGAAATATCCTGAGTACATATTGTAACTCAGTCTTTAGTGATCATCGCTATTTAACTCCCTTAACTCCATTGAATGCCTATTATTTCCCTCACTCAACTTCTTTTTCCCAGCGTTTTATCCTGTATTTCCTCTTTAATAATGTTTTTAACGTTACACCATCATTCAAATGGGCGCCACACTATGGTCAGACACAATGAAAGAACTGTGGGAAATGCCGCGACAGTAACTTTAACATAGTCATCTGCCAATGTGCATTGAAACGTATTGATTTAAAGGTGTAAAAATCATTCGCCTTGTCCGGGATGATTTTTACATTTTGAAATTGATACTGTAGGCAGTAGAGCTGAATTTATCTGGGTGCGAGGATATGGAGGTCATTCTGCACACATGCAGTCCATCTATTAAGTGAAGTTTAAATAAGGAGCAAACACGATTACCTTTTTATCCATGCTATTAGTGTATCATACAATCAATATCATTATCGGTAACCGAACCCATCATTCTCTTTGAAAATAATATTTTGACGGATAGTCGTCCTTTCTCATTTACTTAGTGACGTAGAAATTTAATTTTACTTCCTGCTATATTCATGATGAATGAATAGCCGAAGTTTGCGGCCTACACCTCTACCGCAATACAGCACTTTAGTTATTATCCTGATGGAAATTTTTGACTTCCACTCACGTGGAATGTAAACACTGAGCACTAGAATCTACTATTCATTTTCATCATGCTTGGATGTTGCACCACGTGATGACGGAAGCACATTGCTGCATGAGGGAATATCAACTTCAAAGCGTACATACTTGCGTTAGCCCATTAAGGTCTGTCATCACATGGATACCAATAATGACTGCTCTTTATGCTAAGGTAAAAAAATTACATTGTTACTTTAGCTCGTGGACGGAAGCATCCGACGCTTGGATTCAATAGCTAACTATTTTTGCGAAGAAATAGGAAATTTTCTCTTGTTCATCCGGTGTGGCCCGATCCGAGGTAATCCACTAAATCCGGCAACATTGGTTGGAAGCAAACTATCTCTCGTGCGGAATATTAATTCTGGCGATTCATGATGCATCAATACCATCTCGACATCCCTCGGAACAGGAAAAAGCCCACGGTGATAGGACTTCGGCCGATAACCATTGCAATAGAACTAATTCCCATTGAGGTGAAACCCATGTTATACGCCCGTCCTCTCATTCGACGCATATCACAAGCGCCGGTGCCACGGTGTCCCAGGGCGTGGGTTTGGATGATGGTCCACGTGGAGGAGACCATCCTTTGCGATTCGTCCTCTCTCTTTCTTCCATTTGCGGTCACGAGGACATCCCATTATTTCTCGATGTCTCGAAGAGTGGATTTTTATCTTTTCTATCCAATTAAACTAGTTTTCTCTACCATATTTCGGATCAGTAACCATTGAATAGGCATAAATTATAGAGCAGGAGGGGAACAAACTACAGTTCTCACTATGGAAGTTATTTTTCTCAGGTCAAAATGGAGACGACTCGTTGCCCAGAGGCTTCAAGCTCAATCAATCAGGACGGTGGGTGGGATTGCGGTCCGCTTCACAAATGTCGATTGCGGTTCCCATGGAATGTTTGAAAAGTGGACGGATTTTTATAGCGCTTGTTTTATGGCAATCGTTACAGCGAGATGGACAGTGAAAGATGTAATTAGAAAATCCATTTGCTAAAACACTCAATCTTGGAGATATTTTTACATGGATGCTACAAATATATGTGTTTTTACCATGGAATCAACTCGGAGGATCTGTAACCAAATCAAGGGAGAGTTTCTTCTAAGAGAAAAATCTTTAATACAAACACGGAAACGAAGAAAATGAATTGCGGGGAGATGCGGAGGTGAGAGGTGGGAAGACGCGATTGATGTCATATCTATTTTGATCTCTAATGGTTAATGGACATTTCTTATCTATCCGTTCTACAATAAATCTCCCTGATTTTACGTTGGTATTCTGATCTATCATAGTAATTTGGAGCCTGTATAATGTCTCTAGCAACCTTAGATAAGTAACCTGCCTCAAATTTACGCAGTAAATCTAACCTGTAACTAAGCCTGCGGTCGAGTAGTGCCTCCCATCCTAATTCTTCCAATAGTTTCGTGGCACTGCTACCTTGTTCATTATAATTTATCACAAACCTAGCTGCTCTACACTGCACTCGATCTAGTTCCAAAAATTAAGCCTACTTAATGAGGATCCCATATACTTGCAGCATACTCAAGGTGGGGCTTAACTAACGTGAAATAACAAAGCTTCTTGATCCTTTCATCTTGATAGTCATCAATTTTTATCTATCACATGGCACAATTGCCATTGGTTTGAGTCTGGTATTGTGTCATCGACAGCCATTGCAAGTTGAAACATGTAGAGTTCCCTCAGAGCAACGATGGAGGTAACACTCGAAACTGCATTTAAATGTTTCTTCCGCCTGTACAAATCGTCAGCGAAGGCCTATTTATTGCCACGGGAAGCTTGAGGACAGTCTGTTCTTACCTAAAGCACAGTTAGAAGTTGGTTTAAAATGTTTTAAAAGAAGTAACAATAAACTTCAAATGGCGATAGATTCAGAGCTCAGCTTCCTGCCCTTCCGGAAGTGAAAATAAACATCGCTGCAGCAATCGCGAGTTCGGCATAATTATATGGAAATTAAATCTTGCAAAATTTCTCAAACCTTATTTACTTATTTTTTCTCCTGTGGATTCACTCATTCCGTATCTTCAGAAACATCCACGGATACAAAATTTGGTGATTCTTAATGTATATGCGTACATAATATCAACTCATGTTGAGGCGAGTGTATCATAGGGAGGAGTGGGGAAAGGAGGAGGTGGATATCTTGAGACCAATAGGGAACTGGGCTAGGTTCGGGTGAGGAGGTGGGTATCAAAGGACAATGAGTGGGCAAGAGGGGGGAGTGACGCAAGAGGGAGTATCTTTGAAGGGATATAGCTTTCGTTTGCTACGTAAAAAATATTCTTTCTGAAAAAGAAATTCCAGCTGCTCCAAAGCGTCCGTTTTGAAGGCCGTGTGTTCCACTTGGGAAGGGATGGTGAAGAATTAGCTAAAGTGACCATTGTCCATGATATGTTCCGGAAAATGAGGTATTTTGTCCATGACTTAATTTAACTACGCGCGCAGGTGTTTCTTAAGCCTAAGTTTATAAATTTGGAGATTTTAACGAGCCTATATAAATTGCATGGCTAACATTTCATTCCAATTTTTAAATTAGGAACACTTCATCCCTTTTGTGGTGGTAACTTATGATGAGATTTTTATAATGTAAACGGGTACGCCATAGATACTCGTATTTTTGGAGAATTCTTTGCTTAATGCCATTCATCGCCTTACTTATCCCTACTGCTCTGACCATTTTGTTCCAAAACACTTCCAAGATTGGTAAACTGTTCCAACTGCTCTTGTTTTCGTCCTCATATTTTAACTTTTAAATTAGCCTTACCCTTTCCTGCAAACCGCATAACTAATTTAATTTAAATTTACCGTCATCCCACACCTATCGCAATGAGCTTCCATGTACCCAGCAGTGTGTGTAACCCCTTTGCTGACCGACAAACTAACCCTGATCCGCAAATCTAACTGATTTTAAGAACTCCCCGCTGATTTTTGTTCCTACTTCCAGGAGTTCCCATGCCTCTTTAATCATTTCCGTCATATATACTTGTACGTTGAAAAGCACAGATAATAATGGACGACCCTCTCTAACACTTCCTCCTAACACTGACTCTCCATATTCCACTTGCGCCTGAGCAGTCTGAGACATGCACAGGTTGCGGATAGGTTCCCTATCCTCCCAATCTACTCCTATTTTGTGCAATACATTCATTAATTCTAGCCGTATCACTCTATCAACATTTTTCTCGGAATATACGAAACATAAAAATTGCACTCCAGATTGTACACCTCTGTATGTTTCTATGTATTAGTGACCTCTTTACTACAATGGCATCACGCATGCCTCTCCTCTTCCCAAACCAAAACTGATTAATCCCTAAGTATTTATTTGATCTACTCTCTATTCTCATATTAATTATCCTGAGTGACTTAACTGAGCGCGAATCGGAACTTAATATTCTCTAGTACTCACATATGGTGGGCTTTCCCTTTTGTTGGAATGAGGAACTAACGATGATCTGACGAAATCTTCCAGCTATATTTTCCTCCCTAATAAATACTACGGATTTGAACACAAAACCTTTTCCTTCCACGTTTCCCTAAGCCCTTACGTAGCTCGTCGGCAATATTGTCTACCCCAACGAACTTATTCGACAACGACTGTATAGTACAGCACCAATGCAACCTTTTCAATGACTGCGTCGGAGAAAAGAAGCATAATGAGGAAAACATTCCGACACCGAGTAGTGCGTCGATTCAACATTTCGGACGTCTGTCTCCCGCCCCCCCAAGGACGCTGGCCACTCCCGCTCACCCGCCACCTCGGCCTTGGACGCGGTCGGCTTCTTGCCTGCTCCCTGAGAGAGGCTGATTATTCTCTGACCTCGGCATTCAAAAGAGAAGACCGCGAAAGTGGTAGTTGCTCCATTCTGATCTGAAGATACCCTGCACTGAAATGGCTACTAATGCAACCAATCGTTGCAGGTCTGTTTACTAGTTTGATTTTCTTCGACGAAGTCGAAGAGGTATCGTTACCGTTCCCTGCTCGTTATTCCATTCCTTCAAAGTTTTACACGCTCACGTCTTCTTTCGCCGGCTTCTCGATAATTCATCCTTGACCTTCTCCTTCTGGCAGTTCCCTCCTTTCGACGAACTTCGAAGATCTTAACCTTGATGTGACATTTCATTTCTATTTTATTTACCACGGAATGAGTTTTTTTGACATGCCTGTGAGATTAAAATAATATTTCAACACTGCATTTTTAAAACTTATTTATATTTTTTATGTTGCCGGTATCCATGAAATTCCCTGATATAGAGGAAGGGCTTGCTTATCTTTCTGATCAGTAAGAGTCGTGCTGGCTGGACCAATGATGAATGCTCCGAGTAGGTTTACCCAAGATAGGATGAATGAAAAATTAGCAGAATTTTCTTTCATCTATGTTATGCTTAACTGGTTATCGTTGCTATCTAACGATGATAGAATGTAAAGGAAAAGCTGCAGATTTTTGTATGCACATAGATCTCGAAAAAAATCCAAGGGAAAACGCTTGAGGCATTTCCTTAAGTAACTGTATGCGTAGACGCCTTTGGAACGAATAAGGAAATTTTCGACGGGAGTCCTTTCGGGGAGGTATATTCCCCAAAAGAAAAGTAGCATGTATGAGCAACAGTCTCAAGCTATGTCCTTGGCCGCTGTTTAGAGGTCTTATTTCTATTCACGGCCATAGTACGGTACTTACATTGAATATTATATTTTAGTCAATTCATGTTCTTAATGTGATTACTAGTTAATTGCATGCGTTTTGAATGGAGTATTGACCCGAATGTTTTCTTCAGATGAATCCTTTTGGCAGTTCTTTTATTGTTAATAAAAGCCTAAAATTATTTTTCGCTAAATAATTAATAAGTAGCTATATATTTACAAATATTATGTAGCGACATCTTTGAAGTTAATTTATATAGATCTCCTGATTTTAAAAATGTTTCCGATATATTTTTTAAAGTAATTTTTTATTCGATTTCCATGCATCATGAGGCCATTTAGCAAATAAATGAAACTATGATTAATGAAACCCCGCGGAAAAATTCTTGAGAAATGAGCGCATTTAGCATTTCATTTACTTGGGTGTAACAATTACTCACCATCTGTCCTGGGGAAAGCACATACGGGAAATATGCGGTCGCGCTAATAAAAAATTGGGATTTGTAAAAAGAGTGCCGGGTAAATGTGACGAAAAATAAAAGGAACGATGCTTTCTTACCCTAGTCAGGCCCCACCTAGAGTATGCTGCCAGTAAATGGGATCCTCAAGAGATAAATTTAATTTCGGAATTGGATCGAGTTCAGCGGAGGGGGGCTAGATTTGTCAAAAATTGTTATGACCAACGCAGTAGCGTAACTACTTTAGAAAATTTTACTACGCTAGAAAATTTAGGCCGGGATTCCCTTACGCAGCGGCGTTTGCAATATAGATTAAACTTATTAAAAACATTTAAAGATGGGTCCTTTTCCGATGACATCAAGAACATAATACGAACCCCAACGTATTACGGGCAGAGGGCTCACAAATATAAGATTAGAGAGATTGACTGCAAGACAGACAGGTTTAAATGGTCATTTTTTCCAAGAACAATAAGAGACCAGAATGCTTGTAATCGAAATCCCCCAGGAGACTGACTTACCAGACATAATAAGTATTAACCTACAAGGTAGCGACTGTGCATGGTTATACGATTATATTTATGTATATTTTTTTGCAGGTTCCCCTTACCTTTCCCCATCCATTTGAAAAACCCTATCCCCCTCATCCCTTACCCTTTCCTCCTTGTGCTGCACCCCCTACCACACACCTTTTTGGTGGCTTGCAGGGTATTGATGTAGATGTAGATGTAGATTTACCTTTTGAAATCTGATTTAGAAAAATGTTTCATGCACATAAAAATGGGTTCCACGGTGACATCCTGGAGCTTTTGAAACTTATAGTTGACTAATTCAGTTTATATTCCACCGCAAATTATTTTACTGCAAATTTTAAATTCTTTAGCACCAAGATATAATTATTTCATCAAATCAAATGTAATCATCAAATTGTTAACTATCAACTCGTTCTTTCTTGGATTCAAAATGGGGGAAAATACAGGTTTGTAAGTAAGGGGTTGGATGGGAAGAGGGGCTAAAGGAAGAATGTTGGATAGGATGGATAATATGTCATTGACTAGGGAATAGGTGAAGAATCAAGATACAAAGCGTTCATTGATAATGGAAAAGTCAGGTTTTCAAAGTTCTTTTTTTTTAACTCCAGTTGTTCTAGAGAGTTAAATTCACATACATTATTACTGCAATGTAAGTGTAATTTCGTTATTACGTATTGACATTAATATAACTGCCACATCCGTTGTTTTAAAGGTGCTTATTATATTATCTTTATATTCACAATTTTTATCGAAGTTATTTAAATGTCCTATAACCCTTACGCTAAAATTTGTAATTACTTGTCCGAAATAGGTTATTTGCCATACATGCTCCGGAAGACATATTTAGAAATCAGTTCGTCAATTTTTCACCTCATTTTTTTTCTGCATCTTTAGCAATTAATCTTTTTCGATATCTTACCCATTTTTAAGTCGGAAATGTTATTTTTTCTATTCTGATCTATGACCTTTTCTACTTCTCATTTAGCAATCGCTTAGCGACGCAAATGCTAATGCCTTTTTTTATGCCCGCAGAAGCGCATTAAATGCGACGCGCTTTTAATATACCCTAATTTTTTTCTTGCAAAATATTTACACCAGGAAGTTGAAACGTCTGTTAATTCTCAATATAATCTCCCTGTAGGCGTAAATACTTGTTTTATTTACAAGGTCGACATAATGATTCCATGATAACGCCTGTGAAAGAGTCCCTTTTTCCCACCAGCAAATTACTGATGGTCCGAGACTGAGTGTTCTTGGTTTCGTCACCACACGACGTTCTGCCTTCTTAGAATATCTTTGAACTCCCAAGAACGCAGTTTTTTCATATCCACAACACCACCACGGCGCGTGTCTCACTCAATTGACGTTGAATTTCGAGCGGTGGTTAACCTCGTCATTAGAGAAAATGGATGCCACACATTTCATGTACACTGAGCGCTGCCATTACAAGTATTGATAACGTTTCACACTCCAGCTGTACAAACCTCGTGCAAAGTTCAAGAGAGTCTTCTGTTTTGTATATTAACGAAGAGTGTTCGCCTATTTTAAACTCCGCCACGTTTTCCTATCTACTCCCAGTTTCGAGAAAAGAATGAATGACCTTAGAACGATCCTCCTATTTGTGCTCGCTTGGGCCATAAATCTCTGCCTGATTTACGTAAGTCTGATAGTATCTTCATCGACGCCTCGCGGAATCTTCCATATGCTGGTTTTGCTCAAGAGGAGCGGGAGGATACTTCCGCTTTTTCGCAATCCCTACTCCTCCCTGCCATTTTGTTCTCTCAGCCTCCTCCATACTTTTTCTCCATTCTCTTATTACATTCTGATTACATTTATTACCGGCTGCATCGCCGTGATGGCGTCAACTAAGATGACCATATCCATCGATGATCGACCAATGTCATTTTTGAATTTTGGGCACCGTGCCACTCACAGACATTAACACGCGTGAGTGAACCCTCCACTAAGTTAAAGACCAAATGTAAGGTACATTATCGTCCCTTCCATATTGTTAACTGTGGATTTAGCAATAATAATGCTGATTTTCCTGCCGAAAGAATAAGTTTTCGTCGTCATTCTCAAAGTTGGTATTAACTCATATTGTTAAGGTTTTGATATTTATTTTTTAACTATCGGAGGCTAAGAGGGAATTTATACATTTAGTCTGCCAATTCGTTTCATCATTGTTTTATTTTTGCTGTTCGGTCGGATTTCATAGAATACAAGAAGGTAGGTATGTTTTTCTCGATTGAAAAAATATGAATTGATGAAACAAACGCACTCACCGTATTTCGGGGGCAGGATGAATTCCATAATTGGTTACTTCGAAATTATAATACGATACTGTAAATATTTGTACGTCTTTGGAAAAAAATTAGACTGTGTTGAAAATACATCCATTGAAATTGGAGAGTTTTCAAATATATTACATTTTGATAAACTTTTCTGTGCCTGAAATCTGAAATGAACTCTATGAAATTACGGTAAAAAGGTGTACAAAGGTAGGATTTACATTGGAAATCCAATATTTTATGCACGCTCCTATAGCAGCGAAAGTTGATCGCCAGAATTGATATATTCACTCAAATTCTGAGGTGCTTATCTTTCCGCAAAATTAATTTGGATCAGGTTTAGTTGAAATAATGTCTTCTGTAAAATTTGCCGGCATGGAGAGATAGGTGTACATAAGCCGACTGGTGAATACGCTGAAATAGGACTTTTAGTGTTGGTGTTAAATAATTTTCCGTAGATTCATGAGCATCCGTGCAGGATAGCATCACATCATCAAATGGAAATACCGAGTAGGGAGCCAGAGAATGAGCAAAGATTACGTGCACGCCTTAAAATTCTGGAGGAATACAAATCGTGAGTTTAATGCTGACTCAGGGTGAACATTTTCTGCCTCGAATAGCATTGGCAAGCGAGATCAAAACCAGAAGTTGAGGGAAATTTATTCCCGGTCAGACCAATTTATATGGGCAACGATGATTTTTTACAACCCGTTATCATATGTCACATGGGTAATAAATACCAAGCATAATAGTCTCCTACCTTAACTTAAAACTACTTTTTAAAAAAGTCACATACTTTAACAAAATCAATAATTATCTTAATGACGAGTCACATTTCCCACGCCTCTTTGGCGCCATGCAGGACAAAAATGTATATTCTTTAAATTTTGAAAATATTTTATGTTTTTCATTTTTCTGAATGGTATTAGATTGCTTGTGCTCATTTTGCTAATATACGGCCAAAGAAATATATATCAACGGAAAAAAGCTCACGATAAATGATTTAAATACCGACAAGAGACGATCATGTCTCTTTTAAATCAATTATGTGTTAGCTTCATTAAGAAATTCGACATCCCGAATCAGGGCGGGAAACAACAACAGTTTCTAACGCCAATATAGAAACTAAATTACATAAATTTTTACAGTATTTCCCGGATCGTAGTGGATACCAAAAGATCGGTAAACAAACAGTCTAAATTGGAGTTATCTCACCTATGCTGCTTGTTTTAACTATCTTGGTTTATTTGGCTCATGATACAGCTTTATAATTTTTTCAAATTGAGATGGGGTCGAGGGAACATCAGTAATACAACATGCCTCCACATATATTACGAGTGCCAAATGGTTAGCAGCTATTCCTATGCCTACGCAAAGAGGATAAGAAAAAACATTTAAAGATGGTGGGTACACATGCAATTCAGACACTTATTACGGATGACTCGGAAAGGGGCAACTTCCCTCTCTATCTACTAAGGCTGAAGTAATGACTTATTTCGAAACCTTGAGAGTTGCTGATATCTTTTATTATTCCAGGTCATGAAAGAATCACCTTTTATCCCCGCAGTTTTGATAACATATCCCTGGAACGATGAATGTCCCTGAACAACGAAACGATAAGGCCGCGGGGAGAGACAACATTCCTGCGGAACTACTTAAGGGTTTAGGAAAATTTGGTAGAAAGAGACTTCATGGATTGATCCATAGCATCTATGAGAAAGGAATGCGGCCGGAAGACTTCGTGAGATCAGTGTTAGTTCCTATTCCGAAAAAGATAAAAGCTACATAATGTGAGGAATACAGAAGAATAAGTTTGATATCCCATGCAGCTTGTGTTTTGTTTAGAGAGATGGGAGAATGATTTGGTAGCTTGTGTCCATCCAAAACCTACCTAAACTGGTAGGTTGTCGATAATAGTAATTATTATAATGGCTGGTTAAATATGAGAGTTTTGTTTTTCAATATTATTACGTGGCTGGCATTATCAGGATGGTTGCGTAGAAAATTAATGCTCCAACCAGCGTAGCCCGATAATGCGTACGTATTTTCACTCTGCAGGAATATGATTCACCCTCAATGGATATTTGAGTCGTCGAAATGGGACTATATCCTATAATTCGGGAAGAGGGCTCTTTGTAATTCGTCAACACGAAAGATTAAGCTAACCACTGCATCTTTGGGAGAAGCGAGAGTAGAGCAAGGGAAGAGTGTGGTTGGCTAGGGGACCGGAAAAATCACTGAAAGCTCTCCCACACTTCCTCTTTTTCCTTCTTCTGTCTCATGGAAAAAAGAAAAAGGGTGCTGGAATGGATTCCAGCAAGCTTCTCCCCTTCCATTCCCTCACTCCAAAGGCGAATGCTCCTTCCTTCCAGCCCCGCCACGCTGACCAAGGTCATAATCGAGAGGGGCCGCGTATCCGGGGAATATTTCGAGGACGTCGGCGGGAGTTGATAGGATCCATCCCGCCGCGAAGGGCGGAAGATCGTTCCGGCGAAACTATGTGCGCAGTCATCGATTGTCGGTCGGGTGAACTGCCAAATGTGAAGCCTCGTGCCTTGGCAAACCCCCCTCCGGGTAAATTGGTGTAGTTACGTGTGCACCAATCTCCATTCATTCTCGGCTTGAGAGTTAAAGTGGCACGATCGGTTATCTAGTACATACTTCTCCAGTTGATGACGATATTTTAGGGCAAATGAGGAGCCGTTGGTTACTCGTATTCTTCACCGAGCAGTGTTTTTGCCAAGCCTGCCCTGCGGCCTTAAAAACTTGGGGAGGGGAGTCAATGGCTGTGCTAAGTAACGCGCATATAACCTCATCATGGAGGACTCGTTTCTATTAAAAGCATGAACTCATTATTATACCGCAAGTGATTTTCACTGCCGCGCAGCGCTCCACGTGATGGTTGGTTTTTGCTTAGTGAGCTCACCCAAAAATAAGCCAAACCACCAAAACCAAAATAAGCACGGAGCACATAAACAGAAAATATCGAATAGTGCCTCTTTATTAAATTCATCAAAACGGTTAATTTTCTTCGCAATTGTTTATAAAAACATGCCAATATTTAGCGTTAATTTAATTTACCGACCATGGTTTCAATAGTGTTAATTAAAGGCACCGTGGTATCAAAACTCATTGTTGAAACTTCTTTCAATTAGCTTTTGATAGTGGTACTCTTAAGTTACTACCATTGTAAGTCAAATAAATCAAATTTGAAAACTGACATGTTTCATCATTTTATAAACCCCTTTCATTCATATACTATTTAATCGAATATCTGCAAACCAATGATCGAGAATGATAAGACTTACTACAATGTTTCCCAAAAATATGGCAAAGTTAACATATAAATTAGAAGAAGATTAGGAAAATGCGTTGTTGCAGTGGCTAGTGTATTTGGCCTCTCAACCTGAAGGTTCTATGCTCGATTCCCTGGGTGGGCTGTTTTACATAGGCATGCCGATGCCTACTTGGATACCATGAGAAGAGCACTTCGAACAGAGTACGCCGTCCGTCGGATGGGACGCGATAAATTGTGTGATTCTTCTGCGTATTGCTTTAATACGAGAGTAGAGTACGCTGATACCGACACTGATTTCCTCTCAATGGAAGGAAATTACCTTATTGGATCGGTAATAAAAAATATAATTATTACCAATCGGACTAGGATGGCAGTAGTAGTTATTCACGTAAATTCACGTATTTGGGGAGTATTTAGAAGAAAAGAAGACTTGCTGGCTGGGAAATAAGGATAATAATTATATTGGCGAACGTAGCACTTGCAAGAAGAAAAGTATTGACGTAGGTATACCACGTGGACAGAGAGAGAAGAACAAAGTGGAGGTTTTTAATCAAGTTACTGGGGGAACACGAATAAGGCAGAGATATTGGGAGGAGAAAACATTGAAAGTTTGTGGGATGTTGATAAGGTCATGGTAGGAGGCAGGATACTAGGTAACCAGATCGGAGGAAGGAAGAGAATATAACCTTGAGATAGCTTGGAGACAGGCGATAGTTACTGATGAATAAATAAAGAAAAGATGGAACACGAGGAATTTCTCATTATAATAGGAACTAAATAGTCATTAGGGACTACCCAAAACCTATCTATAATGGGTAGAATGCCTTTGAATGAAAGGGATTGACAAAATATCTTCTGCTTATTTTCCAGCAAGCCAACGCGTTCTCCACCAAGCACATTATTTGTGAATTCTGTGTCGTCCTGGCTTAATGTCGAGCGCTCGCGCCTCTGCAGCGTTCTCGTTTCCGATATTGTGACCACGTGAGCACTTATATTCATAGTCTATACGCCACAGATATCTCTTCCAAAATACATTTGAATTCTAATCGTAAATTAAGTAATTTAATGAGCAGCACACATAGCAGTTTTTATTGACCGTGTGTAATAAATCGGGTGTAGCCGACGGTCCTTTAAAAGGTATCTTCTCACGTCTTCGAACGTCTCATGAGGAAACTGCACTGCAATCCAACTTTTCTGTATGCTGATGAAGCTGGGAATCTTTTTCGATGAGAATTTTATAAAGAAACTCTGAGGTCTAAACATTTGTGAGGTATGGCGATCACCGTAGCGCATTACTTACCCAATTGCAATTCAGGGAACAGATCCCAAGGATAGAATTTCGTAAGATATGAGTTTCAATGCTCAAATAATCATATAATAATAGCACTTAAGTTATGATCGTTAGAAATTTTTTAACACCAACATGAAGAAATCTTAATCAATAAATACAGTACAAAGTTTCTATGGTATATCAATTCCGTTTATGACCCCACGAAATGAATTCCATTGATATTAACTCTTCAGAATTTTTGTAGATTAACTCACTTCAGAATTTTTCAAATAAAGTCATCTTAAAAAAGCCAACCTTTTGCCCAAGTTATAAATCTTTTTCATGGCAATGAGTAAATTAATAATTTGGTTGAAGTTTTGCTTGCACGCATATTCTGCTTGTTTTACACATTTATTTTGCAATCGCTTCCGATGATTGATAATATTTGCCTGCGATTTTGGAGAGCATTGTATCAAATCAGTGTATCAAAACGTCGGCAGGTACGCGAGAAGTGTTAACATTGACCAAAATCCTCCAGAGTCAAGACCGATAGGAATGAAAGATGCAGTTTTGTTTGTCTTCCTCGTTATTTTCAGCATTTGCTTAATAATATGAAATTAATTCCGCGTTCGTCACGGAATTCCACTATTTTCTCAAATCAAGAGGAAAAATGGGATAATTGGTGGTAAACACTCACATTAAAAGCTCCAAGGTCAAAAAGATACACCCAACGAGGTGTGCCTCCCCTGACGCCAATCATAATAGCCAAATTGATACCTTACGAATTCGAACAACGTTCAAGATGGATTCCCTCCCGACAGCGGGAGTATTTAGGCATCTCATTTACTTGTTCGGACGTGGCTTCAAACCTAAGGAAATTTCGGAAAAGAAATGGGCTTCTCTTTCCACAGGGGAAGAGGATGATAACAAAACGGAGAGACTTGAAGCTGGGTGTGGATAATTTTGTACCCCTGAGTCATGTGAATTAGAGAGACCAGGTCAAGAAACGCATGCCACCACGAAAAGAGACGTTGCTAAATGAATAATTCCATCGTAAATGTATTAACATTAACATATTATGTATATGTCATTCCATCGTCAAATTATTGTTTATAGCACAAAAAGTTAACTTCATAATAGTAGCATAGACAAAAATAATTTTTGGGTAGAGAAACTAATTATATTTTAAAAATTTTAAAAATAAATGATGTCATAGGTAAATTTATTTAAGAACTATTGTAGATACCATCAAATAAGACAGGAAAATATGAATAAACATATGCATAAAAATTGTTAGAATTATTTCACGTAAAAAAATAAATGACAAGATTTAAAATGCTTAAAGACGATACCAGTTGAAAAAAAGCCCCTGCCATGATTATCATAGCTATAAAAATCTTCACCAAATCGCATTTGAAACTAATTTTCAAAAGAGTGTGAAAAAAACATGGACAGAAAATGTAAAATTTAATTTTATATACATGTTCTAGTGTTAGCCTCAAGATTATAACTCTAACGCAAGTAATTTAAAAAATAGGAAAAATAGGAAATCTCTACAATAAATTTGTCCTCATATGCATGGATGTGCGCGTATGTGTGTATATATACATATAGGAGCGCATACATGTGGGGTCACAGTAGTCCAGGGATAGAGCGTTGGACTAATGACCGGAGGGTCCCGGGTTCCCTTTCCCGGGCAAGTCTCTGGGCACTTGCAGCTCCACCCAAGCTATGTGATTTTTCGGGTGCCAGATCTTTCTGGGAAACCATAACCGGGAAAGGAAATGGTTCCTCTACCCTGATGTGTGAGTTTCACACGCCGTCGGGCTTAGTACTGGGCGAACTCTACCATCACCTAACAAACCGACATTTAGGTTGATTACTGTGTTTATGGTTTTTTAATGTATGTATATGAATGCGTGTGTACATACACACGCATGCATGCACACACATATTTAATGTATCCTTATGTATAAAATTTATCCGTTCTACTATAAATATCCTTTATTTGAAGTTGCTGATCTGATCTACCTTATTTAGTCGTGGTCTGTAATATAGTATGTCTTTAACATCCTTAGATAAGTAAGTGAAAGATATATAGGGAAATATCCATTCATGACGATAGCGTGACATTAGCGAACGATCTAAATGCAATCCAAAAGTGTTGCGAGACAAGGGAGCTTGAATGAAATTCGAATAAATATTTGTTCGATACATTTTTGGAGGAAAAGTATTTCACCCGAAAACACTTATACTATACAGGGAACCAACCTAACACATGTATAATCGGTAAAATGCTTGAGTGTAAAAATAAATGTGGATATGTCCTGGGGAAAACACATTCGTGAAATTTGCGGAATTGCTAATAAAAAGTTAGGACTCATAATGAGAATACCAGGGACTTGTAATGAAAGGGTTAAGTAACTTTGTTATTTCACGGTAGTTAGGTCCCACCTTGAGTACACTGCAAGTGTAAGGGATCTTCATGAAGTAGGCTTAATTTTGGAACTAGATCGAGTGTACTGTAGAGCAGCTAGGTTTGTGATAAATTATAATGAACAAGGTAGCAGTGTCACGACACTATTGGAAGAATTAGGATGGGAGGCACTATTTGACCGAAGGCTTAGTTACAGGTTAGATTTACTGCGTAAATTTGAGGCAGGTTACTTATCTAAGGATACAAAAGACATTTTACAGGCTCCAAAACTATTGGAAGAATTAGGATGGAGGCCACTATTTGATCGTCGGCGTAAACGCAGGTTAAATCTACTGCGTAAATTTGAGGCATGTTACTTATCTGAGGATGCTAAAGAGAATCTACAGGCCCCGACTTACCATGGTAGATCACACCACCAACGTAAAATGAGGGAGATTTATTATAAAACGGTTAGATTTAAAATCGTTTTTTCTTGCACCATTAGAGATCAAAATAGATATGTCAGCAATCGCGTTGAAGATAATTAGAATTGGTGGTGTATTCGTCGATACCCTGCATGTTATTCTTTTTATTTAATAGACCCATTTTGTTACCAATTCTGCAGCATAATTTGAGTATACGTGCCTTGTTATTCAATATTGTGGTATATAATTACTTTCTTTCGTGTGAATCTAATTTTTCGCGTGCATGATGAAACTAATATTTGTGTGGAGGTAACGTGATTTGCGATTGTGCACGCATGGCTAGTGACCTAATACCCACCGCCACACGCCCTTTCGGCGGTAAGCGTGGTATTATGTAGATATATATGTAACCTGCTTCAAATTAACGCATTAAATTTAACCTGCATTTAAGCCTGAGGTAAATTAGTGGCTCCCAACTTAATTATTTCATTATTATGGTGACACTGCTACCTTGTGCATTCAACTTTTCACAAACCCAACTTTTCTAGCAGTTTTTAAATTCAAGATCCTTCAATATATTTATTATCTGTTTGAATGTAAAATATCTGAGAGTCTTTAAACTTCCATATAGATGTCACCGGACTCCCCAAAAAAAGAGGAAGCACAGGAAAACTCGGACGGCAGGTAGTCCTGCGTCCATAAGACTGAAGTGGGCGGGACCCGAACGTCAGCAGCCAAGATTTTGTGACGTCAGTGTCTTGAAAAACCGGAATGATTGGATTCAAAAATTGAGATCCGCCAAGGCTGTGACGTTCATAGCCATGATTGGGCGCATATACCAAGATTTTGTAAGGGTTTGACGCACAGAAAATTTTCACTATTATTGAGGCCGACATTTGGGACTCTTTCCCAAATGACCTAACATTTACATTTACCACTCAAACGTACATTTTACGATGCTTTCTCGTTGCTTTTCTCTTTTCGTTATAGCTTCACGTTCGGCATGGGGCCAAGTTGTAAGGACTTCTATTCTCCACTGATGAGCTTTCCCGACACGACGGTCCACACCCCTAATATAACTCTTTCTTCCTGCGTAATGTGTAAATATTCCCTACTTGTGGCGTAAGAGGTGGGGACCCGGGGATTGTGCATGAATGGCTGGTGACCTAACACTCCCCGCCCTTGCGGGGTGCTGTGTAGATGTAGATGAGACCTTAAATTGAATGGCCATGGATTTTTAGAAATTTCCCCTTCTAGCTATTCAGCTCTGCGTGGCATGCCTTAGTGTAGTGGTGGTCTGTCGTATTATTGGTTGTGGTTCATTTCTCTTCCCTCCCATTTAATATACCGGAGAACTTCTTCAGTGGGTAAAATTAACACTGGTTTAAAATGAAGTTTTTCGCTGGAATTTATACATGTGTACACCACCATACAATTTATTATCAGGAATAGTAAGTGAAGGTTTTTTTTCATTTCACTCGGCCGTTAAATATTCCCTCTCTCTCCCTTCTCCGTCACCCTTTACGCCTGGTGCTTGTATCAAACACCACACAGATCGCGTGAGTGGATCACGGGGTAATTATGCAAATGTGGATGGATACCATGCTGAAAGATATACGCGATGATATTCATCACATATTTGGATTCATAATGCACATAGTATGCCCCCATTTTGGCACCTTCCCCCACAGTTTGTTGTTCATCATTTGGTTGCGCGTTTTGAGCGCGAGAAGGCCAAGGTGCACAATGCAAACTATAAACAGGAGTGGCCGTGAAGGGCGACCGTGACGACGGCTACTGCCCAAGCGGGCGTCAATGCGCTCCTTCCAGCCACCGACCAACGTCACAAAGGGCACCCAAGGTCAACGGTCGAGGTGGTCGAGCATCGGCCTTTTAGATCACCTAACCACCCCTTCCAAATTCCTCCCCCTTCTCCTCTCTCTCTCCCATTTACCTGTGGTCAGGGCTGGGGGAAACAGGGCGGATCGCGTTTGTACAATCTCCAGTGTGCCTACATCTGCATCTACAAAATACCCCGTAAGGACGCGTGGCGGGGGGGGGGGGGTGGTGGCGACATCTACATAAATACCCCTCGATCCACCAAAAAGGTATGTGGCAGTGGGTGCAAGCACCACGTGGGAAGGGTACGTGATAAGGGAGAATATGAGAGGGGAAGGGAAAAGGGAAAATATTCGTTACGAACTATCAAATAACGTGCCAATATGTATACATGCTGGAGGAAGACTTAATTCAAAATAAGGATTAATTAACTTAATACATTGGTTATTTTTTATGCAAAAAAGTGAATAAAATGGAACCAAAACCATTTATACGACAGGCCTCCACCATAGCAAGACAGGGGTCATGCAGAACAAAAGTAACAAGGGGAAATTCCATCATTACATGGCCATGTAACTGATGGTGTCCGCACCATAGACACAGTTAGGGAATGTGAAGTGTTAGGAAACGGTTTTCAAGTTCTTAGGGACTTTGCACTCAGTGAGAAATTTTTCAAGTATAACTTCGAGGTAAAGGGCGATGTTAGGAGCTAAATGTGCCAACACCCTAGGCAGTATATTTTAGAGAACTGGGGATTTGTTGGGTTTGATCTCGCGTGATTTGATAATTCCTTCTTCGTCCGCTGTCGTATTTGTCATTAATTCAGCAGGTGTCGTATCTGGGGAATCCGCGGTGGCAACATCGTTCGTGAAAACGGTTTGGAAGAATTAACTGAGAATATTAGTTTTTCCCTCTCTATCAGTGAGAATGATATTATTAAAATCCCATAAAATAGCCACCGTTTCTCATTCCCTTATATCTCGCTAACATATGACCATATAGCTATAGGGTCATTGCCCAAATACTCGCACAGTACCTTACGTTTATAGACTCGTAGGGCGCTACGTAATTGTCTTTTGGTTTCAAAATTCAGAAGACCTATACTTGTGCAATAAATATCTATTCCCCCAGGTAGAAGATATGTTCTTGCCTGCCTTCTTTACTTTGGAGTGTAGCGATCTCTTCTTCTTTCGAAGGGCTTTCCTAACGCCATTATTTTACCACCTAGGGTCTCGATTTTTTAACGTATTTTACTGGGATGAAGTCTGTGATGCCTCTTTGCATAATAGTGTTAAAAATTGTGTCCATGCTTCTTCCACGTTGGCATGAGTTAAGTGCATTTAGAGCTAGGGTAAGGAAGAGCTTATTTTTATTGGCCAACTTTTCAGTTTCTTTATGGTAATTGTAAATTTTCTTCTTTGGTTTACACTCTTTTTCATTCGTCGAAGTTGACATGAACGGATTTGTGGTTACTCAAGCCCTTGTCGTTAGCTACACTCATAATCTGTATCTATATCTGCACAGTACCCCGCAAGCCGCCACAAGGGAGTGTGGCGGGGGGTGTTAGATCACCAGCCATGCATGCACAATCTCAATCAAGTCCCTTCTACAAATACGAGATTACAAAATTTACTCTGTATATGTGTGTAATGTTTAGGTGTATACTTAATTTATGTATGTGTATATATGGATTTTATTAGATATGCAAATCTATGCATAATGTATACCTGTCTGTCTATATGTATTTATGTGTATGCATGTAATTTTAAATTTTATGGCTAGTATAGGGTCGCGGTAGTTCATGGGGTAGAGCGTTGGACTACTGACTGGAGAGGCCCGGGTTCGATTCCCGGGCAATGCACTCTGGGCACCTGCAGCTCCACCCAACCTAAGTGATTTTCCGGGTACCAGATCTTCCTGGGAGACCATAACCGCCACATGAAAAGGAACTGGCCCCCCTACCCTGATGTGTGAATTTCACACGCCGTTGGGCTTAGTACTGGGTGAACTCTACCATCACCTACCAAACCGACCTTCGGATTGATTACTGTGTTCATTCTTTTTATAACTATGGCTAATATAATATGTAAATGACGATGGGTCGAATGGAAGAAGGGATCATTTGGTCTAAATTCACCCAAATTAATACCTTTATCTATCTATACTCAAATCAGGCTGTATAACCGTTAAAAATATGAATGTATTGAATAAAAAGAATAGCATGCAGGGTATCGACAAATATACACACCACCAATTCTAGTTATCTCCTACGCGATTGCTGTCATATTTAATTTGATCTCTAATGGTTTGAGGAAAAAAGCGACATTTTAAATTTATCCGTTCTACAATAAACTTTCCTGATTTTACCTTGGTATTCTGATCTATCATACTAAGCCGGGGCCTGTAAAATGCCTTAAACATCCTTAGGTAAGTAACTTGCCTAAAAATTTACGCAGTAAATTTAACCTGTATTCAAGCCTACGGCTAAATTGTGGCTCCCGTCTTAATCCTTCCAATTGTGTCGTGACACTGTTAGCTAGTTCATTATAACTTTTTACAAACCTAGCTGCCCTATTGTGCACTCCATCTCATTCTAAAATTAAGCCTACTTCATGAAGATCCCATACACTTGCAGAATACTCAAGGTGGGGTCTAACTAACGTGAAATATAAAAGCTCCTTGTCCCTTTCAGTATCATTCCCATATATTCTTTTTATAAATCTTATCTTTTTATTAGCTATGTGCTTCCCTGAGGTGCAGTATGTTCTGCGTTATGATTTCCTCAAATAGGGGCCATTTTCTGCGTCTATCTATTTCTATTTTTTCTTTCATTTTATTCTTTCTGTATTTCTCAGTTAATATTACCTAACCCTGAATTGATGTTACAAAGTTTCTGTTTTTGGGATGAAATGTTCGGCTATGAATTATTGAATGAATTATTAAAAAGCGTTTTTTTATACGAGTATCTTTGTGTGTGTTTTTGTTCAACGTTTTAGTGGGTTGCAGGCTTTGCTTTTCGTGGAAAGGTTTGTATCTTTTGCTTTGTGAAATAAATTTTTGCATCATCCCCCACATGGTCCTTCTCAAGGGTCAGTGGCGCATAAATATTTTTTTGTCGTTTTGACTGAATAAAAATTTCTTTATTTTTATTTCGTTTTCTTCTTTACATGAGTATCTCCTTGGTATTGTGGTATATTTTTTTTACAGAATTTTTTTTTGGCACTAATTGCTTCATTCTTATTTTGCATGATTATTTTATATTTTTCATTATTTTTTCGAATGTTTTCATTATGTATTTACACCCTGTCAATCGCCCCATATTTTTTAAAATATATCTATTTTTACTTCCCCGCCTCTTTTGCCAGTTACGTTTGATTTGGACTCTTTTCGAGGTCAACTGATCAAGTAAATTTTGTTTGTTTTTGCATTATGACTGTTGAGGTAGCTACGTAGCCCAGTAGACGTGTCTTTTGGTGTACTGATACTTTCGATGGGGTGTTTTAACAGACTATTGGCAGCATAAAAATTGTATAGACCGATCTCATGAAACCTCAACTATTGGGATTGGCGTTCTGTATTCAGGCTTGACTTTTTTATATTTGGTTCTTTTTCGATCTATTTCATCGAATTATCGCTCCACTATTTATACGACATCGGCTAGCTGCTTTATAATAGTAGCGCGTGTCATTCCTGTTCATCTCGTTTTCCCACGTTATGCTTTGCCAGAGTATCCCAGCTTTAGCGGTTGTCACTTGCCCGGGCAATGAGAGTTACAGAGAGTTTCAGGCGACATTCAGCGAGTACATTTCCATTTTCCGGTTCGTTGACCTGTTGATCATGCATCCTAGTCACGCAACATCCTTGACCGTTACGTCGCTCATCCGAGACTCCAATATTGTTTTTGGAACGCAATTTAAACACCTGATTTGGAGGTTAGTCCTAGCGGTGGCTCGTCAATGAGGTCGCATTTTTCAATTGGCAGCACTTACCCGAGGCCTATCCTGTTACCCGGGGGGATTGCCTTATTTGGTGCACTTAAGACTGGGTAGAGAGTAACCTACCTCTGGTTCGGACGTCGTCGTTGTCCTCTCGACTCTTCCACTACCATCCTTGCGGGGGTCATCTTGCCTTGATGAGTTCCGAACTTTAGACCCGCCCCTAGACCCCAATCACAGTACATTCGTAGGTGCATTTGCATGGGGATGTTAGTTGGTATTATATCTGCACGTGTGTAAGTTAAAATGGGTTTTGCATGAAGATATACGACTCTGTGGGTGTAAGTAGGCATACTTCTGTTTGTTTTGTGTGTGGCTTTATATTTTTTACGGGTGGTGTCCTAATACCCACTCCGCCACACGCTCTTGCGGAGGCTTGCGGGGTATTCTGTAGATTTATGTAGATAAAAAGCACATCGTAAGATGAGTTCTGTATCTCTGGGCATCCGCTGCATGTCAATTCGATGATTGAGTGCCCAGGGCAGAGGACCTTCTCCCATTCTCGCGCTCCAATCGTCCATAGCGAGCTGAGCGTGCGTCAGATTACCATAATGTCAAACTGCATCGCCGCTTCGAGGATTCGATCGGTGGCGGTTAATGTCAAATGCATTTCGTCCCTTAAGAGTTCTAAGAGCGTGCGTTGGGCATTCTCGCGCGTGACGTCAGGGAGGGACGTTATGCAGTCGACCGTCAGCCGTTTTTTCGAGTGTGAGACATTGCTGAGTGTTACGCGAAGGGGAATGTTCGGCGACCGCTTGACTGGTTAAATGATTTGTCGCCGCAACAGCACGCCATCTCAAACTATCCCAGGCGATCATTGTGGTGGATTCGAACTCTCTATCGACCTCTCCGACGTAGGAACTGTTGATAAAACACGGTCATTGTGCGGTAGAAGCCCTGTGTCATTTAGGGTTCTGCAGGGGTCGTAATTACCACACCTAACGTCATATTCGGCCTTATTATAGTTATTATCTAATTAATATCATTAATATACTCTTAAACCTTAACATTGAAAGGATCTTTGAATCAGAGAAACGTTGTATTATGATGTTGCATGTTGATGATGTTGTATTCATATTATTTCACAAAAGCTTTGAAGTCTCATGCAAAAGTATGCAGGATGACTTTATCAGTCATATGGCAATTAATTAAAGGTTAAAAAAAAAGCCTAAAAATATGCACAAACATTTCGAATTTTAATTTTTATTTCGTAATTCAGCCATCACCCGGGTGCTCCGTCAAACATCAAACGATGCGACATCCTTTGAATAATTATTGACTTTGAAGCACATTTATGGTTTCACATCAAATTTAAAAATAGGCCGACCAATGTTTCAAAATGTCTCGAACATTTCCTATTCAACCATACCCAAGTATACTAACAAGCAAACATACGAAGGCTGATGACCTACATCTATGTTGACAGAATACCCCTCAAGCCGTCGAAAGGGTGTTCAGCGTTGGTTGATAGAGTACCGGTCATGCTTGCACAATTATCAGCAGTTTATGTATAATATGAATATATATTAGATCATATACGAAATGACTCGTACACATACACATATAAAATTATAAGTATGTATGCATGTATACAAGTGCTTGACTCTTCAGTTTTCTATCCTTCTGTCTTATATTATATAGATATAACTTGTAGTCATACTGATTCGTACGGTGTGGCAAGAAAAATCAGAATGTTGCCCCTTTCATCTACATATACATACTCGCACTACCCCGCAAGCCGCCGCAAGGGCGTGTGGCGGGGGGTGTAAGGTCACCACCTTTATTTAAGTCTAAACTTATATGCTAACTTTTGTGATTCAAAACGCTACCCAGCTAATAATTCCAGTGCACCCGGAATACTTTCTCTCTTCTCGTAGAATCGTTTTATTAATTAATTATAACAATCAAAATTTTCAGATATTTCCAAAAAAAATGTAATTTACGACCATTGGCATTCCGAGGATACATATCAAGATAAAAATCACTCGTGTGCTTATATTCCAATAAATGCGTAGGAAAATTAGTGGACACGTTACCATTGGCAAAACATGTTACCTATGGCTTAAAATGTTTGGATAATTATAAACATATAGGAGTGGATACCAGATATATGTACCTGGATAATAAAGTAAACTATAAAAATCATTTTAAGATATCAGCAAATTAATGTGAAGCATTACAAATTGTTTTTTTCATCCTACGATGGAATGATTAAACAAGATTAAGCCGCAATCTTTGATTTCTGAACTAAGAGAAACAGTCTACGGACTACAGTGAGACGGAATTCACTGCAGTGCGAATAAAACATGGAGAAGAAATAGAAATGGGAGGAGTCAGCAAATACTGCAATATCCTACCGTAATCATTGAACACATTCGGGGATGAGGGAATACAGCCGGCTCAGAAGATGGCCATCAAAAGGGATTAAGGGGGATGGGAAAGAAAGTGGCGTGCTCCAATTGGCAGATGACTTATATCAGGTGCAGCGAATCGAGAATGCCTGCAGGTATTCTTGGACGCGGTGAATTAATTTGGTATTTCAAGGATATCAAACGAGGATAAATCAAATAATCAAATGCAGAAAAGAGAAACTGATAGCAGATATAGTCTGCGGTGTGATTAAACAGATCAATTGAAAACTTTCATTTCTACATCTAGCTTCCTAGGAAGCAGCGTAATTGGTCACCGCAGATTATATCTGGCATCAGTTTCTCTTTTCTACCTTTTACTATTTTATTAATTCTTATTTGATTTCCTTGACTTACCGAATCAATTCACTGCGTCCAAGGATAAAAGAGTTCTCCGTGAAAATTAAATGTCGGATACTTTTCCTCAGAATCGCAAATTGCTATGAGGAACGAGGAAATCTGTAGAAAAAGTAGATGAGGTAAAGTGTTCGTATTGAGAAACTATTCGTTACCAATTCTAAAAACCTGCGGGAGATGCTGCAGCAGTAACTTTTAACGGAGTCATCCGCTAATATGTAGTTCAACGCAACAATTCCAACGTGGAAACAGACTGATCTTGGCTGCATTTCTTATCTTCGTCTAACAAGACATACCCTGACACATCAAACTACATGAAATTATTCTTCAATTCCGCATACTTTATAACTATTTTCATTCCCTGCAACATGTCTATTCTTTTCCTTCCCCTATCTCGGCAGCCTGACTTTCTCCCCTCTATTACAATTACAGCCTTTAGCATTCCATCGCCAATCAAAATGCTCTTGATAAAATTTTCCTGCCTCCTTTGGATTTTCCGCGTCCACATTTCAAAAGCCTCTAATAACACGTTTATTGCCTTACTTCAACGATCAATCTTCCGCGCCGTACATAAACACGATTTCCGTGTACACATTTTAATGAGTCTTTTCTTAACATATTTACACACCGTCCCCACCATAAATTACCATATTAATCAAGTTCTTCATCAAGCAAGTCTTCATCCAATATCACTACTCCTTTGATAATTTTGACCCAAAACACATACTAGATAGGTAAACTGTTCCACAAGATCAAGTTTTTGCCATTTCATTTAATTGTTTTGCATAGGTTATCTCTTTCAGGAACAAGATGTGGGACTTAAAAAACGTTCCGTGTTGTCAAATAAAAGTTGCAAGTACGACAAAAATTTACCTTTTATAACTACAAGAAAAACGTTCGAGTTACCTCCACAGTCCTCCTCTAGCAAATGATTTGCACTATCTCTGCAACTTCCCTTCCATTGCACTTGTTCATCTCCTCCACGATTATCTCCTCCGGAAGTGTATTTTCCTCTTTTTATTCCTTCCTTTAAAGTGAAAAACTATTTCAGTTATGGCTAACGTAGTTGCAATTACGCTATAAAATGTTATAGCACTGATGATTTGAGATAAAATAGAGGATAGGTAACAAAGCCCAAATTATAAATATATCATTGGATCCAATAATACATTATGGGATCGGTTAGAGCAACTCATAAAGGTCAAATGACTGGATATGATACTTATTCAAGCTTGTCATTTATACATATATCAGAAGAATATGATGCTCGAAGAAGGTAGTCTCCATTAAACGGGGGTTGTAGGAAAATGTAATGAATACGTACGAAAGAGCTGTTGCTCAGTTTTAGTAAGATCACTTTTCGAATGCGCCAGTGTTTGGGGTCCTTAAGAAAACATTAATTATGAAATAGAAAATTTTTCATTTACATTTAGCTAGATTTGTCGATTTCAAATTGCTACAAGAAGGGACACGACGGGTTTGTCGGAAGATTTAGGATACGAACCCCTTGATTTACGAATAGAGTAGTCAAGACAGCCTTTAAATATTCTCGAGAATTTCGTGTTTTCCTTTCGACACAGGGGGAATTATTATGACCCAAGATTATATTCATAGATTCAACCATTTTGTATAAAATTAGAGTGAGAGAATTGGATGGTGGAAGGCTTCCCTGTGCCCCACTGACCCCAGTGGGGCGGCCAGTAAGTGATGGTGTCACGTTAAAAACACTATTGAGGAAGGTAACGGGAAACCACCTCAATTATCATTCCCAAGATTTAAATGATGTATACTACAGTGAATATGACTCCTGGCAACCACGGGGCTCGGCCCAATCGGCCGTGTATCGTGCCCGGCAGCCGGGGAGGCAAGGCTTCCGCGGTCGTCATCCCACGAAACCCTTGCAAGGGAAAACCAACAGCAGCAGGACAGAAGACGCAGGAGAAGAAGGCCAAATTAGTGAGAATAGGAACGTGGAATGTTAGGACAGTGATGAGGGCAGGGAAATTGGAGAATGTAAAGCGAGAGATGAGAAGGGGAAAAATAGACATTTTAGGTCTATGCGAGGTGAGATGGAAGGATAGCGGGGATTACTGGAGTGATAATTATAGAATAATATACAGGCAACGGATAGAATATTACTAGTAGAGAGAAAAGCAGAACCGACGAACTTGGTTATTATTCAGGTATACATGCCACCGAGCAACCATAAGGAGGAAGAGGTCGATAGGATATACGATCGGTTGGAGGACATAATCGCGTATGCTCCTGCAGGGAAAAATTTGATAGTGATGGGGGATTGGAATGCGATGGTATGCGAAGGAAGAGATGGTGAGTAGGTGGGGGACTACGGTTTAGGCACGAGGAATGACCGCGGAGAGAAAGCAGTTGAGTTCTGCAGGAGACAGGGGTTAGTCATCACCAACACTTGTTTTAGACACCACAAAAGACGCAGGTATACATGGAAAATGCCAGGCGGCTCAGAAAGGTATCAGCTAGATTATATTCTGGTTAGACACAGGTTTAGGAACAGTGTGATAAATTCGCACAGCTTCCCGGAGCGGATTCGGACTCTGACCACAAGTTAGTTGTTATGAAATGTAGCGTACGTTTAAAAAAGATATGGCACGGGTGGCGGGTTAGAAAATGGAATGTAGATGCATTAAATGTATTGAAAAGGAAGGAGTACCAACAGGCTGTAGAGGAACTCATGGAGGATGGTAAAGAGTTAAGTCCTATCGAAGAAAAATGGGAATGCATCAAGAAAGGGTTATCTAAAGCCGCAAAAGACACTATTAGAACCGTTAACGCGAAAAAGACTAGGAAACCATGGATCACGGATGAGATGATTACAAAGATGGATGAGGGGAGAGGTTAGAGCTCCAGGTGTCCAGAGTGCCTTGTCAAGGAATCGACCCCGGGCCCCTCTGGTCAGCAGTCCAACGCTCTACCCCCTGGACTACCGCGACCCACACAAACACACATATATATACACACACACAAACTCAGTTAAGCACGAAAACCCCACAAATCTACATCTACATCTACATAATACCCCGCAAGCCGCCGCAAGGGCGTCTGGCGGGGGGTGTTAGGTCACCAACCGTAAAAAGGAAAAATACCACATGCAAAAAAACAACACCGAAAATTACACCCACAGCACACCACAAATGACGAACCTATATTCATCTCATTGAAAATATGATGATAGAATTGGTTTAAAACCCTTTTTCATAAAAAACCCTACATGACCGATGGATCAGAATCAATTACAATAATAATACCCTATTTTTGTGCTAGGGTGGAAGTGGGAGACTGGGAAACTTACCTCTGTGAGATCACCTATCAGAATGGGAATATTAAAGAGCGCGAATTTTTATTATATTCTGTCATAAATTGATAAACTATGTTTAATCAGTACACATAATGCTTTCCATGTCACGATTTTGTCGTCTCCTCACCAACATCGCGTTGGAAGTCGGTTGCACCATTCTTACGCCACCCTTTCTCTTCCACAGTAAAGCAGCGGTAAACCCAGGGAGAGTAACTCCACACCACACTTCATGGGCTCAATATATTTATTTTCAGATTGCCAGCTCTTAGAGATAGGCAGGGTTTATACAATGCAGCCGCTATCGGCGAAAACATAGTGACTATACACAGACTTCCTCAAACATGTGCCAATATTTAAGAGTTAATACACATTAATGGCATGATATTTCACATAATGTAGACAGGGTGAAGATGGGTGAGTGCGCATGCTTTATTGGTAATGCGATGGGCGTTCCAACGCATTCGCCGTTGTATTGTTGGAAAACCGGAGAGAGAGAGAGCGAGAGAGAGGGAGTAGGGTGGGGCAGAGGGTTGACGGAGGATGAAAGGATAGCCGCCGTAAGAGACGATCCATTATGAGAGTACAATTGTTATTTCAGCAGGGATTCTTTCTAGAGCATGATGTGTTCTTCAGCGGAGTTAATAGTCTTCTAAGGAAGAGAATTCATGTTACCTATACGTCAACCAATGTGTGAACGTCCTTTTTCAAGTTCTATGTTTGATATTTCTCTTTTTTATACACTTTGTAACCGCTGCTTAGCGCTACTTCTACTGCTAGTAATAGATCATTTTTCGTTTCTCAGTCACTATTAGCTGATAGAAATATTTACAAATTTTTCTCTGTAAATGCAACCTTTTGCTAAGGCCTGAATTCAAAATAAACCTTTCCTTTGGCGTACATGGCTTTTCCGGTTATTTGAAGCTGTCGCCAATTGATATTGAGGAATAATTCGGGTTGATTACATCGTGAATTTTATGGCTACAGACTTTATTTAATGAATTCTAAAGGCACAAAGCCCTCAGAAGACGTATCGTGGGAGCGAGGAACTCGACCAATGATCTGTCACCTTCCATGTTGGACCGAATCAGCGAAGAGTCAAAATGACAGATAGAAATTTATTAATGGTTGTTTGTGGTCAGTTTGAGCGATAGAGCTAATCCTAAGAGCGCGAATCAAAAGGCGCAGTCTATGGTTTATGCCCGGGCGTCTCTATTATCAATAACTTTTCTCAGGGATAAATAAAGTCTTTGAAATGAAGGTAATTCAGAAGAACACTTTTACTTCGGCTAGCCAAATCAACACTCAGGGTTTGGAAATGAGAGCTGGGGCGGTTTGGGGATTTGAAAAGTATCCCACGAAATGTTAATCATTGCGTGTAAATATGCTGATTGTGAACCTCAGGGGGTTGCCGCCCCCTCCTTGAGGAGTTCTTTAGAGCGAGGGCTGACCGGCTTTGTAGAAACAGGGATTGCAGGAGCGAATGTGTATGCATTCCAATGACAATGTCTGCATTCTTGCAGATGAGAAAAAACTAAACACTAGCGAGAGTTTACGTTAAAGGGACACGGATGCATCTAAAAGCGAATGGTAACTTGTTTCTTGCTCGTGTGGATCATTTCCATTAGTCTGTTTACTTCATTTCTAAATACCGCCCCAGTGGTGTCGTGGAAAGATTAAGACCAAATATTACTACGCTTTCCATCCAAAGCTCAGTGCCCAAGGATAAATTCTTTTAATGGGAAATCAAAGTCAATATTTCGCCTTTGTTTACGCAGGAGGCTCCCTAAATGTCCAGTGGCGGGAGATTCAACACTTCGTTAATCTTGGCGGTAGGAACCGGAAAATTTACGCAACAATGAACTCTATTTTCGTTCGTGGAATTGAAAAATCATTTTTGAAAATCGAAACGCCACTTTGAACGCGATCGTGACTCCTTTTCCATGTAAATTAGAAATTATCCACCAACTGAAGAAAAATACACGGGTCAAACGACTCTGGTCACTATGGCACACCCAAAATTGCAATATCTTCCAACAATCGTCGCGCCAACATCGGGAAAAAGACGTCGTTCGAATGCGGTCACGAAACATGGCGGTGAAGAGTGTAATGGGATCGCAACATGGACGACAACAATAGCGGTAGCAAGAATAGCAGGGACAACTGTGGCAGAGGAAGTTGAGGGGCGGGGGTTCGCGCAGTTGGTTGGTCTGCAGTTTCCCCTCTTACTACCCCCGCTCTCTCCCTCGCTCTCTTTTGTTTCCTCCACTTTAGTTTCTCTTGTTGGGAGACGTCCCGCGTGGTTTCCTCCCAAGAAGGGGTGACTTGGCCGGTGATTTCTTGTGCATCGACGACTGCTCGTTGGGCGGCGAAGGCGTCGTGGATTTTGGGGACGTGGCGTCCAGTTCGCCACCTTCGCCGTTCGCGCCGGGCTTGAGGCGGACCATCGTGTCCAGGTGGCGGAACCTGTGGGAGGAATTGGATTTGTGCACGCGCCCTTTTGTTTAAAACAGACGCAGTTAAGTTTCCGATATGGCAATACGGAATTTGATAGATCGAATAGGACTCCGTTTTATAATTAGGCTGAGCTCAAGTAAGCATCCAATGATGTGAAAAGAGGAGGGTGATGATAATGATGTAAAAAGTGTTACATGAAATTGGTTTCTTATGCGCTGCGGTTAAAAAACTGCTCACGCACGAAAGTGATTTTACGCCAAAATGATGATCATTGGTTGACAAAATGGTCGGGAAAAGCATTTGTTATTCATCGCATCAACAAATTCCCAAATAATGCCGAAACTGGGCTTGTATTATTAGCATATTATAATAACTAAATTTCATAGCACTTAGCGGTCACCTTACTTTTTATATTGAGAAAATATATATTTAGTATATCGACCACCTCATTGCTAGTGTATAGTATATATTCAAGATCTGAAACTTTGTCCTTCATTCGATTCTACGACTTCTAAGGCAACAGCTGTTGGCAGTGTTCGACAACATGTAAGTTGCCACTTCGGGTAACGCCATGGATGTCACCCTTTTCCTAACTCTCTGGGAGCAGAAAAAAGAGCGGAACGTTTGACACGCGCGGCGAACATCAGTGATTGATAGTCGGATTCACGTGCACAGAGGCCAGGTGTAGACCCCCCGGAAAAGTTGACGAACTTCCAACTTTTTCATCCATGTGCGATAAAATTGCAACAGTACGGGTATGTTTTATTTGAGGAATGGCGAACTCTAAATAAGCTTAAGTCATGGGTAAGACATGTTTCCTATCGCTGGAATTCAAATTTCAAGTCATTGCTGTTTTGTCATTCAGTGAATTCTAACGAAATGCCTAATATTTTCAACAACATTTATCACTCCTACATCACGCAGGGTTGGAAGTTTATAATGCCATCCATTAAGTTTAAGTGTTTATGAATTTAGCCAAAATTTATTTCCTTTGAGGTGAATATTGTTTGTATTCGTTAATGGATTTCTTTGGGCTATGGCTATGCTCACTATATTTTAGTTATTGTCAAATAAAAAATGCTAATCACGCCCTTTACGTCCATTGTCCCTTTTTGTGGTACGAAATCTTAAGTACTGGATCACCCAATGCATACAGTCAATAAAATAACATAGCGATTGATTTTAATGTAACTCACCTGACGGGCACTTCGCTGGAGGCAACATCGTCCAAGACTCCCTGGAAGAGGAAGGCGAGCGGCCAGCTGATCCACGACGCCCTGCGATCGGAAGGGAGGCGACGAGGTAGACGAACGGCGCCACGCCGGGGATGAGAGAAAATGCACAGGGCCGAAGGGAGAGAGGGAGAAAATGAATTAGTAAACCTTGTACGCGTGTTCAAAGGCTTAAACCTCTTCACAGCGCACTCATAAAGAACACATTTCTCAACCTCGCCTAACAAGAAACAACCTGACTCCAAAAATTACAATAAACCCGTCTTCAGTTCTGAATACGTTCCACCTCCACTCATTCCGTCAAAGTTGTTCATCTTTTTCCTACCCCAACCTTTATTGCCTAATATCATCCCCTATATCATCGTTTTTAACATTCCACCGCTAATAAAAATTCTCTGCATAAAACAGAATAGGTTGTCCAGTACTACAAGTATATCTTTGCCGTCGATCGTTTCCGACCGGGACAAGGTAGGGTGCTTAAAGGGCTAGGAAACGGGAAAAAACATCAATAGCTAGTATATGTACATGTTTCTCGTCGACCGTTTGAATTCAACAGCAACCAAAGGTGACCTTCAGAGAATCATGCATAAACTGCGACTTTTAGCCAAGGAACAATCCTTCAACATCTCCAAATCGACAAAAAAAGTCATGGGGAAAAGGAAAAATATCTGTGCCAACAAAAACAGTTTTGAATGATCCGTTACTCCAGCCTTTGCGAAACTTGAAATACATGCGAATGCGTATTATTACGAATGGAGAGGGTAGGTATTATCAGGGCATTGAGAGATATAGAAAGTCCTAGAGAGGATGGAAGAACATTGATCCGAATGAAGCCCACGAGGAGTAAAAAAAGGTTACAAAGATGGTTTATTGTTTTCACTTCGGAGAGTGCACTATTTCGGGGAAGCTAGGTGATGGAAAATAAATAAGAGAAAGTTGGGAACAATTTCTCGTTACAAATAAAAATATGTTGCGTTTTAAAATTTTGAGTAATTTCAAGTATTTTTAATGCATCCATTTCTCTCCCCCTCATAGTTTAAATGGCAAACATCTTAATATTTACTGCCAGAGGATTTTAATAGTGAAGAAGTACCATGTCTTTCAGTAAAATTTACAGATCACTTACACGAAGTAACGTCTGAAGCAACTGCGTTAACTTCTCTTCAGGTCTTTGCTCAACCAAATTTGAGAATATATTCACGCACGATCACACGCAAATGATCCGTTCTTGTTTAAATACACAGCTGTATGAATGAACTTAGTGCATCAGGAAATTTAATTTTCATATTTACCTCCTCGAAAAATGCCATGGATATATCTTGACTCGTCAACACGTATTTGTATGATGGTGAAATGAAATGTGCATTTGGATGGAGAAAACCGTTTCAAGAGCACAATGCAGTAACTGGACGGATATATTTTGGTTTCTCTACTTTTCATCTTTTCTTTTCAAACATGTACATAAAACACCAAAAGTAGTAATGGGACTTCTCTTACAATGTCCTTCTGTTTGTCCCGCATCCCAATACTCCAACGTGCCTAACCTCCTATCTACCAGAACCTACCCTTCCCTCCTCCTTAACCGCCAGCCAGTCCCTGTACCAGGTGTCTTTATGCTTTCTGTTTTCCTCCCCAAAAAACACACCGATCCTACCCCCTTGCTGATGATTTGGTGCATATTCAACAATGGGACGAGAAGTCAGTTGCAGGGTTTCGATAAGATTCCCTCTCTCTCGGGCTACACTCGGCGGTACAATAGAAATAGAAGAAGCTTTCACTTGGAGGTTGGAGTTGACGACTTGGAAGAGTTGGAGTAGAAGCTTATGGTATCGTGAGGGGTATAGAAAATAGTTGCGAAAACCTGAATATGTACGATATAACACAGACTTTTTTAAAATTCAAGAAAATCGTGTATACTTATTTCTTTCCTTCCACCAATTGCTGGGCATCGTGTGTAAAAACCGCCAACTGCGTTTCACATGAAAGGAGGAAGAAGACGCATCCGAAGAGGAAGGCAGGTAGCGGTTTAGGATGCGGGGATCCTCTTCTTATCCTTGAGCCAGTCCGGCGGGGATGGGGGTTTCGAAGGATGCCGTTTCCGGGGACAGGGCGGGGCAGGAAGACTCCTCACAGCGGCCGAGAGTCTTAGATATATGGGGCAGAGGTGGTCGACCCGAATCATCCGCAGTAATTTACATAACTTCCCCAGTATTCCAGTCTTTTATCGGTGCAGCGACTCATATATTAATGAGTTTAATATTAATGAGTTTACACGGCTACGATCATACTGTCTCGCGCACTCATCCGCTTTTTTTGTTTTTTTTAATTTTTTAAATCACAAACTACGGATGAGTAAAGCTTAGTATACTCTAATTTCATTACATTAGCAATTGGAGAACTTATTGATATGGTTCCAAATGCTTCCCCTAGATGTACCCCCAATATGTTAGACTCAATTATATGAACTTTTTGATTATCTGTTAAGATTGAAATTATCCGATTGCTCTTTTTAAGTGGGTAAACTCAGATGGCCGCGTTTTAAGTATGGCTCTGTACACGCTCGTAACAGTTTTTGCTATTAATTCGCCATTATTTAAATACATATCCGCAATTTACAATTGTTATACGGGAAATGCAAATAATAAATGAATTTCCTGCGTAAATGGTAAGCAACAATTTTGATTTTTTTCCAAAAATCGTTTTTTAATAACAGACCCCAGCACCAATCGCTATGGCGTCTCTTAATTAGCATCTATTAAATGAAAGCCTTAATCAGGTTAAGCACGAACAAACGGACTTGTATAGGAATCAAAATCAGCCTTGGCAACTAATATGCGGTTCTGACGTAATGGAAATGAAGCAAAGTGATACTGGCAGCACGACAAAAGAATTCATAACTAAAACCGTTTTCCATAACTTCTTAGCCTCGTGAGCACGAAAAGGTTTCCTGTCTTTCCCTCGAACAGGAAATTTGATGTCTCTTATGTTTATTTTTCCTGTCCTTGCGTAATCAGGCACTTGCGTAATCAGCCAGCAATAAGTATCTCGCTGAGGTTGGAGGGAAGCTATTTTAATGCAAATACTTGTACGAATGAGATAATGAACTCATACAGCCAACTCTATAACGTGTATCATATTTATCATTTACACGTGGTGATCAAGGGGTAGAGCGTTGGAATACTGCCTGAGGGCCCGGGTTTGATTCCCTGGCACGCCTATGGGCACCCTCGGTTTAACCTAAGCTGTGATGCTTTGGCTACCTGAACTTCTTGGGAAACCCCAAGCGGCACAGGGAAAAGAACCGGCCCCCCTTACCCTGATATGTAAATTTCACATACCGTTGGGCTTAGTTTTGAGTGAACTCTACACCATCACCTTTCAAACCGACCCTCGGGATAACTGCATATATGGTTTATATTTATCGTAGTTATCAGCGGATGACAAAGATTGTCAAATACTAAACGTTGACTTAAAGAAAACAGAATAGACCAGATATGGTGTGAAAATGGGGTTTGGATTTACATATTTAAAAAATGTAATGTTTACAAAATCTTTAAAATAAAATAAATGAGCTGACTTTACCAACTTACGAACTCGGAGGTGTTTGGATGAACTTTGCAGTGCACGTAAAACACTTGGGCGTCACCGTCGCTTTCGATCTCACATGGGGAAAATTCATACACACTTCTTGTGGAGAAGCCCCAAAGAAGCTGGCTTTCACCAAACATACAGTTGAAAAATGTAACGATTAGAAAGCATAGGGAGACATGCTATTTTTATTTAGTACGACCCCACATAGATTATTTGGCAAGTACATGGAATCCATCTAAAAAAAACACTGACTAGAGAATTGAAAAAGGTACCGAGGAACTTCGCCAAATTCGTGAAAAATCTTTGAGAAAGATATACCCAAAGGGCCACATATTTACTGCATGCAAAGAGCCAGAGCAACATTAAAAATATTGCAAATAAACCAATTGTGTGGTTTTTCATCCGGCATAGAAATTATAATCAGCCCTCCAATTATACTTTGCACGGCAGGCAACTGTAATCAAATAAGAGGGATAGACAGCCGAACCGATGGATTAAAGTATTAATTTTTCCTCCGCACTATTCGCGACAAAAACTAAAAAGCCTAAAGTGGAAACATTGAAAAAACTAAGACGGAAATGGTTAGGCACTTGAGAAAATAGAATATACAAGTTTCATATCCTCTCAACTCAATACATGGTTGGCGTTCTAACACCACCCGTCATGCACCATTTTCTCGGGTAGTGGGGTGTCGTACAAATAAATTTGCAGTTCTAACTCATTTGCGAATTATCCGTCCTGCATGAGTGGAATGCTAACTAGTAATTAGTGGCTATTTGGTATGTCAGCCCGCCATTTTTAATGGAGTTCCTCGTTTGCGTTAATAGTGTAGCCTGCGGAGTGGCTAAAAACAGTGTAGCTGTTGTCATGTGTGCAATGGATGATGCATGAATGTTTTCACGTGTCCTTTAAGTGGATCAGAGGGTTCCATTTGTTTGTGAAAGTTTAGCATTCGATACAGGAGGTCTACCACCCCCTGCCAAACGTCTTTGCGACGGCTTGTGGTGTACTAAATAGTTGTAGGTAGATGTGGATAGATGTAGATCAATTCTAATACTCAATTGTCCCACGAGTCCACTTAACTATCGACTACATCATCATTCTACAATCAGCGTGCTTGCTACATACCATATCTCTTCTGTTCCACGTCTGCCATTATTTATTACACATGTGATTACATTTTATTCCTTCATGCTTCTCTTTTCTTTAACAGTTTTCTATCTTCATACCAGCGCGCCTCAGAAAATAACCTATATGGCTATTTACTTTTATTTTCGGTCTTTTCATTCCTTTGATCCTTCTCACGTTCGCATAAATCCTTTTATGGTTATTAAATCCTTTCATTTGCCTTCTTCAGACCCATGCAGCACCAAAGAGTATTTAGTAGTCATGGGAGAAAACGCTAATTCAAAAGTTAGAAATTATTAAGAGAAATTTCGCTGAAAAATGTGTGCATAAGGAGAGAAAGCGTGATGGCTATGTTTGAGGATTTAGGTTGGGAACCAATTAATTCACGAAGAGAGCCGTCAAGACTAAGACTTTTAGAATGGTACCAAACACGTGGGTCTTCTTGCGATTCCGAGGGAATTATGATAGCACCAAATTAGTAGATCCGGCCATCGAGATAAAACAAGAGAGATACAGAGGTATACACCGTCACGGACAGGTTCAAGTATTTTTTTCTTCCTTCGCTCGATACGCAATCACAAGAAAATCGAACAAAAGCACCAAAATATGTTTTCAAAGACAAGTATATAATGAGTAAGCAAATTACTTGATGATTATAGGAATGAGTGCACGAATAATTTTTGCATATTAGCCAATACGAGAATCAAATGCTTACATGAAGTAATATGTTTACTACATGCGTGGCTGGTACCTTGCAACATGCCGCCACACGATCTTGTGGTGGTCTGCGTGGTATCGTCGAAATGATTTTTTTTAATATTTCCTAACTATCTTTAATGACTCTATTATTGCTCGCATCCCACTGTGACAGGAGAGAAGAAAAACTGTTTCAAGAATTGAATGAAGTGACACCTGATAATGTAATTATGCTTTGCCCACAATTATAATATATACGAGGGTCATCCGGAAAGTAGTACCCGTTCGTGAAATAAAGACACATAAGTAAATATTAACAAATATAAAAAATTTTATTTGAAAGAGGATACTTTAAACTACTTCTCAACATAATCTCCAAGCAAATTAAGGCATTTGTCATAACGTGTGACAAGTTTCTGTATTCCTGCTGCATAGTCCTTCGCCGCCAGCTCATTGAGATACAGGGTCACTCCTTCTTTAAGTTCTTCATCGCTGTCAAATCTTTTTCCTGCCAAAAAGTCTTTAAGCTTTGTAAAGAGATGAAAATCTGAAGGGGCCAAGTCCGGGCTATACGGTGGATGGTCGAAAGTTTCCCATTTGAATTGCTGCAAAAGTTTTTGTGTTATCCCAGCTGCATGAGGCCTGGCATTGTCATGAACGAGAATGACACCAGTAGACAATAGACCTCGCCGCCGATTTTGTATTGCCCGCCGTAATTTCTTTAATGTTTCACAATACGCATTGGCATTAATAGTGTCTCCACGGGCCATAAAATCAATAAGCAATACACCTCGTCGATCCCAGAAAATGGTTGCCATGAGTTTCCTGGTGGACAGAACTGTCTTGAATTTTTTTGGTTTGTTTGGTGAATGAGCATGATGCCACTCCATTGACTGTCGTTTACTCTCAGGTGATGCATAACAAACCCATGTTTCGTCACCAGTAATTATGCGAGTCAAGAAAGATTCTCCTTCATCAGAATAACGTCCCAAAAACGTCAGTGCTGCAGCCATACGCTTGGTTTTGTGCTCATCTGTAAGCTTGCGAGGGACCCATCTTGCACAAATTTTTGCATAATGCAGATGGTGTTTAACAATTTCATGAACAATTGTTCGAGAAACATTGGGAAAATGCTCACAGATGTCATCAATTGTGACGCGCCGATCGTTCCTCACGAATTCGTCAACTGAGCTCACCAGTTGGTCTGTAATGACAGACGGTCTCTCCGAACGCTCATCGTCGTGTGTGTTCCCCCTCCCCATGTTGAAGTTGCGACACCACCGCCGAACAGACGACTCGTCCATTACATTGTCTCCATACACCTCCTTTAATTGGCGATGAATATCACATGGGCGAACGTTTCTTGCATTGAGGAATTTAATCACTGCCCTCACTTCACAACTGGCGGCGTTCTCAATTTTTTTAAACATTGTAAACAATCACAGAAACAACACAGGCAATGCTAGCGTCACGCAACTTGGCTCAGAGAAGGCAGACAAGCCACTGAAGCTACCTGACCTCGTCCAGCGGCTACTCGCGTCGTCAGCACTTCATGCGGCACGAACGGGTACTACTTTCCGGATGACCCTCGTAGTAGTAATAATCTTTGCTAACGCAACGTGCACTTTACGTGATTTTACACTCCGATAGACACATAGTATCGCGGCCCCTTGGACCTCTCAGCCTCCCCGGTTATCGTCTCTTCTCCCAGTTCCACCAAGAACGCCAAGAAAGTGGAGAATTCATTGTGTGGTCACCTCGCGACAAAATGTTTGTCCCTGTCCCCAAACCACGATTTTGATGTCCAGACTCTTTGCGAGCAAGATCCTGCCATGCATCATCATCGTTTGCCATCCGTACCTACTCTCACGGATTAAGTGAAATCTGTGACTAGAGATGTAAGAACCAAGTTTTTCACATTGGCCAAAGCTTCAAGTTATAATCATGTTTAGGAGAGGTTTCAGGTAACAATACCCCTTGAGTCCCTTTTTTACAAGAGTTTGAGAAAAGTCACAACTCTCAGGCCAAAACTGGGTGTATGTACACATCTCCTTATTATAAAACCAAGAGAAATAAAAGTGCCAATTTCCTCGGCTTTTCTATAATAACTAAGAAGTAAATGTTCCAAACCCATTCGTATGTTTTCGGAACCGGTTTGAAAGTAGTGTTAACTTAAAAGGGTTTTTTATGATATTTACTTCATGAAGTACTTTTTTGCTTGCAATATATAAGCTCTAAATTAATTAAGAGTACTCCAAATCGATTAAACAACGTGGCGGTTGTCTCACTTCCGCTTCTCCGTAAAAAAAGGTGGGGTCAAACCACCTTCTAAGGACGATTTCCGACAATTCCACCCGCTAATTCCAATTTCTTGATAGAACGGTCCTAAGCATAATTTGCTCTCTGAATTCAAATTCTTCCCATTTTTTGCTGATGCCATCCATGTATGCCGGCTTTTGTTCGGAGCGATTTCAAAAATTCCCTCATTTAGGAAAGCATACTCGAGGGAATTTAAGCTGGGGCGTTAGTTTACTGTGAGAACGTCGTGGCACACTTCCTTGAGGTAAAAATTATTGCATTCGCTAGGGTTTTCTCTTCCTCGGGTTTAATAATCTTCAAATTAACAATTAAAATTGTTTAATAAGCTCTACATTTATAATTATGTTAATTCATTTCATAATTACGTTCCAAACTCCGATGCTTTAAAGGTGCAGCCTTCTAAGCATTGATTAGAATTGTTCCAAAAATGTATTGTAGTTCAATCATTGTATCTTACCGTAAGTGCTATTTTGTCTTTCAAAATTATATATTCATTTATGACGCATGTATTCTAAGATTCTAAGATTATTTTATAACCATTAATTCCAAGAAACTGCGGGAGGTGGCGCAACAGTAACTTTAAAAGGAGTCATCCGCTAGGAGTGCATTACAATGCAACAATTTCTGAATAATTTTTACACTCTGAAATTGTTACACTTTTATAACCTCATTATGCTACTACTCGCGTAATATCTTGTATACGTAATCATTGAAATGGATTCAAACGACGAGGATTCAGAATTAAATTGATAATTTCAGACTTGACTTTGTGGGAATTATTCATTATGGAATGACAAATTGCAGTATTATCAATTTCACTCAATGTTTAAATCTTAGTAGATTAAAATTAAAAATTAAGTGGAATTAAAAAAGAAGCAGCTTTTATTTCCGACTAGGATTCAATTTCTTTCAACTGCACATTTCTCTGTCAAACGATCAGCACGTCATTCTCGTCGTGATTGGTGCTTTTATAATTCATATTTTTGACCAAAAACGTAATTTCATCGCTCCAAATCTCATAAACCCTTCGGGATCTTGAATTTTCTCGGATGAAAAAGCTTCGAGTCATCGTATCAGGTTCCTAGAATCCATTTTTGTATAAATATGTCCGTTCGTCTGAATGTCGCCAGCGTCGTTCATAGTTGCGGCGGCCTGGCATCATGGCGGTCAAGCGCGCGGGCCGCTCCCACCAGAGAGAGAGCGTTGGTTTCCTCCCGTTTCGGATGCGTGCGGTTAGGAAGAGGTAAACAAGAGGATGCGGTTGGCCTCCGTCGTCTACCTCCTCAACATGGCCTTCGCGCGCACCTCCGATAGCGCTAAGGGACGAGAAATTGTGAGTTCCACTTTTGCGCAATGCCCTCGTCGTATGTCGCATACTAGAGTCGTTTCTCGTACCGGGGAGAGAAGAAAAGCGGTTGAAGAAGATTTTTTTACGTAATTACTGGACGAACCCTTAAGCCTTGTCTTTCCTGGACTCGGATCTGATCCCATGACCGACTTCCACGGCTTTAAGATGGTTTGGTCGATTTTTTATAATTCGCTCTTAAAAATATTTTTGAAATATATTTCTTAAATCTTTCATTAACCCCAGAAAAAAATGCATGCAGTTTTGGCAAACTTCAGCTAATTCCAGAGGCTTTGAAAATGTTAGCAAGTGTGCAGTCCTTCGGCGCGCGTGATATGTGAGCTTTTGTAGATGGGTGAACGTGTCATTTCGTTTAAGAAGATCAAATAGCATGTTTCATATCTTAGGGAGCATAATTAAGTAAAAAACTTGCTGCCCATTTCTATACTCCAGTTGCACTGTAATCCGTCTAATTTTCAAAATAAGAACTAACGCCCTATTTTTGTAACCATGACATTTTGTTTTGACTTATCTATAAGCGTTGGGATAAAATAAAATGAAATAATTTTATTGAGGAAAACAAAAATCATTTGTGTAACACAAAAAACGTAACGTAATCATTAGCATTTCAACCGCATAGAATTTCCACGAAATAAGGTGGTTTTTCGTCGAATATCCTGGAGATGCATGGGGAAGATGCTACCATACTAATCCATCCCTCGGCAAACACTAGCTTGCTTGAGAATGATGGATGACCACATTAACCACCTGAGGTGTAGCCTCACGTAATTGAATCATCATCTCTAGTTTCCTTATAGGAATGCGGAAAACTCGACTTGCCGACGATCTCTCAACGTTTTCTCTCTCGATATCACGAGGATGAAATTGCGTTTTTAAAATCAATTGTAAGTTACACTGAATGGTGCAATAATAAGTCGTTCAGTAGTTTCATCATGGTACTCGGAGAAGAAATTCGAAGGTTATCGTTTCGAATTATTTGAGGGGACAGATTATTTTTAATATTTTTCAAAAATCTTAAGTGAAATCTTTCTGGCAAACTCGTTGATAGGAAATGACTTAATGACCAAGTTCTCAATCAATCAAAGTTAAGGCTGTCATTAAATTATTGACCCATTTTTTGTCTTTAACCATTTCGTAATTTTATTTTTTTACTGGCATACCTACGAGTATTCCCTGAATATACGAAAACAATCACAAGCAAAATGAAAAATGCGAGATTTCTAAGTTTTTTTGACTTTATAATATGGTATGTGCTTTAATCATACTTATCAGAAGGTACAGCTGGTATTTCATTGGTTAGTGGCTAAAATTTTGTTTCTAAAAATAAAGCTAGCGAAAATATTTGAAGAAATAAATCTATCAAAAACATCGCACGCACGTGTATTTTTATATTCCCCAGAATGAGAATGATCAACTACAGCTCTATTTCTATAAATTTTATAATAATTTATGTTTCATTTATAATATTTCTTACGCATGTAATATGTACGTGGTATTATGATATTTTTAAATAAAATATTATAAGTTTATTAAATAGCTTTTGTAATAGCAGAAATCATAAATGACGAATTCTCAAGAAGCTTTCACAAAACATTATAAGACGTGGAATATATTTCTTTGATAATTTCGTAGAGACAGCAATGAAGGCGCCAAGGGATTTATCCTCGTGATATGAACGTTGACACAGAGAGTTTTGAGGGAAGAAAAACGACCTTCCAGCTTGATGGGTGAGAATGAGTTGGAGCTCAAACAGAATTGTTTTTTTACATAGTACCCCATTTTTATTTTTTATTTGGTATGCCAGGTGTTGAACCACCCCCTACCACACACCCTTGTGACACTGGCATTATGAAGTCCCATTTAGGATTTTCAGGTCCGAATGCTGAAGACGATTAAGTCGACTCCCAACTTTCTCCGGTGTCTGTCGAAGAGGGCGGGCTCACAGGCCACATGTACTCACAGTGGTGTCTGCTGCTGGGGCGAGACCTGAGGTGGTAGCCCCATGCTGGGACCTTCGACGTCCTCGGGGATGGCAGCAGCGGCGGCCCCCTTGGCGCCCGAAGGTCCCCCGTGCGGCGGTGGTGAAGCGGCGAGGGCCTGCGCGATTTTGGGGTTGTAGATCTTGGGGTCGCTGACCATGCGCACGAAGAAGGAGCGCTTGAAGGCAAGCGTCTCCCGACGGCGCCGCTCTGCCTCCGCCGCGGCCGCTGCCGCCGCTTCGGCCGCCGCGCGCTCCGCCTCCTCTGCCTCCAGGCGACCTGGCTGCGTGGGGGGGGGGGCAGAATGGAATTAGCGCAAGAGTACAGAGCATTGGTCCTGTTAATACTATATACCTAATGGCCAATATCAATATATACATACATATATATATATATATGTATGTATAGAGAGTATATATATATATATATATATATATATATATATATATATATATATATATATATATGTATATATATATGTATATATAGAGAGTATATATATATATATATATATATATATATATATATATGTATATGTAGAGAGTATATATATATACTCTCTACCCCACATGCACATCAAACAATGTAGTCTACCTTCTGAAATGCCAACTTTGCCCTGCCTTTTATATTGGACAGTGTACCCTTAATATTAGAATTAACAAAAACCGTGTCTCTTGCAAGAATTCTTCCCTGTTTGGTATGCTCCCAATCCCCAAACACTCCTCAGAACACAACACTCCCTTTGATAAATGCTATAGTGTATCAATCTTAGCATCCCTCCCACCCTCTGATCCTCCACTGAAACTCAAAACAATAGAGTAAGCCTTCATCTGGCTCTTGAATTCCTGGAATTGCCCCGGTCTTAATATTAGGCATTAATTACCCTGATCTGCACCTATTTTCATCATCCCTCCACCCCCATCACCTCCAATATTTTCGCCACCCTTCTAAAAATCCCCCTTCTAGCTCTTCCCCTTTCAACTCTTTCCCTCCCAATTCTTCCCCTTTTAAGCCTTTCCCCACCTTCCCCTTTCATCCATCGTTCCAGCCCCGAATTTCCGTCATTTTTGTTCTTCTCTTCTTTGAGAAAGGTGGCTTGGACCACCGAAAATTCGAAACCTAGTGAGTTTCTTTTTTGTGTGTGTTTCTGTTTCTCACGCCCGTGAGACTTTCAAAAAGTGTGTGTATATGTGTATATATATATAAAACTATATATATATATATATATATATAAAACTATATATATATATATAACTATATATATAACTATATATATATATATATATATAAAACTATATATATATAACTATATATATTTATATATATATACATATATATATATATAACATTTGGACGGCAAAACAGAACACAAGAATAAATTACACGTTAGTTACATTAGTATTACAAATAATTAAATAGATAACACGTAAAGGGACGCTCGCATTTTTTAAAGTTTAAGCTTAGGGTCTTCTCAATGGATGGATTAATATGTTTTTCTTAGTTTCATCCATCTTAATTTATATAAATCTGAGTTTCCTTCTTTTTTCACCAAAGCAGCCCGAAAACTATGACGTATTTTTCTCCCACCATTATCTCTCCCATGTGAATAGACAGACAGGAGTTGATTTTGCCCAGGGGGTTGGCAATTCCTCTATCATATTCGATGGAGGCCAATTAAATTAATTTTAGAGCACTTTCGCATATGGTGTGCCTGGATTAGTATTAGCATTCTTAATGGAATAAAGGGTTGTGGGAAGTTTGTTGAGATTAGGAATGAATCGTACTATGGGGTTAAAAGATTATTTCTGTGATGTTAGTAAGGACTTGGGAATAATTCATTGTATGGAGCGAAGATCCAATAAAAACCTTACTCTACTAGATATATTACTGTCAATAATAATAAGCTAATTTTGCAAACAAATTGTCAATGAAAAATAAAATGTAATTCTGGAGAACGTTTTGGTTGTTAAAGGAGCATGATTTATTCTGCAGGTAAATTTCTATCAACGGCCGTCAACATTGAAATAGAAAGCGAAAGAGTGGAAAATAAAAAAGTATTTCATTATTGACGACTAATTATTGTGCATCAATCGTGAAATGATATTAGTCATGGAAAAGTGTGAAAAGTGCACAAGTTTTGTTTTAGTCATGCGCACATGAAAATATATTGGATATTGAAGAGAAGTTTATTTTATACCATTTCATGTATATTCAAAATCCAATTTTTAATATATCTTTATTTTCTTTCTTTTACTGCTTTAAAAACTTCCAGTCTCACTAGCGTTTGAGGCTTCTATATCTAAGTAAGTCGCTCCTCAAAGCAAGCCCAAACCATTCGAATGCCGAAATGACAATCAGAGAGGGTGGCTCCGTGTATCCTTAGGGATATTCACCCCACAGGTTTTTGGTAATTACCCACCTTAAACCTATACGGGATTCGATAATTACACATCCGGATTTGGTGGCCAGTACCTTTCCCTTTACAGTATGAGATTTCCCAGAAATATGGCATCCGAAACTTAACACGAATTGGGAGAAGCCAAGAGTGCCCAGGAATCAGTTAGAAATGAATCCGGGACCTCTGATAATTGGCACCCAGCACACTAACCACTGGAGCACCACGTCCATAAACTCTATACTTGCCTAAAATGAAACCCACTACCCGTGGTGACGAAAATGATCATGAAGTGAGTGTGAACGGCTCTTACTTCTTTTCGACAGTACCCAGGCACGAAAGGAATGGGGTGAAGTGCATATCCGACTCACCCCTGCCAGTAAGAAATGCATGATTTCTCAAGTGATTTCATAGTATTGCTAACTTAAGGCTTTTACGGCTGCGTCGTTTTCCATCTATTTTGAAACGTTATTTTGCACAGTTATAGAAGATGTTCACGCTAGTCAGACCGAACGGTTTAAAGACTAAAAAGAAGAAAATAAAGACATATTAAATTGGTTTTTGAAAAAGTATATTTATGAAATATATATGAAAGTGCTTTATGAATTCTGTGGAAAAGTACGTTCTCTCTTCCATTTGATGGCTCTGGATGTCACATTTTATCACAGAGCTCGGTCAGATTCTTTTCATTAAATAGCGTGAAATATATGAAGTGGTATTCAACATGGCTTTATAATTACAATATGCATCACCGCGACCATGTAACACATCGAAACATTGGCTGAATTTGTTTTCTATTTCTTCAAAATGAACTAAATACTACTTACCTTAATAATGGGTGTAACATGCAAATATTGGCAGTCAAAGCGTGTACCGTGAATTACTTAAGGTGAATAGTTTGAGGCTCCTAAAGCGGAGTGGTTGAATTCGGGAGCTAGGATGATAGGCTGGCTACTTACCTCCGCCTTGTAGGTCTCCAGGAGTTCTGTGGCCATCTCGGTGATCACACCCCACGCAAAATCTGTAAACGGGAGAAGATGTGCAGATTGAGGCAGATGAGCGAATCATCTTAGTAGAACGTCAAATCAAATAAAACGTCAATCAATAGTCATGACTGAAGCCGATGGGTATAGTCAGCCTTGCAATGTAGTATAGACTCGCATCAGAATTCAATTGATTCTGGTGCACGTTAAGCACAGTAATTAACCCGAAGGTCGGTTTGGTATGTGATGTTAGAGGTCACCCTGTACTAAGCCCGACGGTATGTGAAATTCACACATCAGGGTAGGCCTAATATATATATATATATATATATATATATATATATATATATATATATATATATATATATATATATATATATATATATATATATATATACATATATATATATATAAGACCCACGGATCTCAGGGTAAATTACATATCCTCGATAGCTCAAGTGGTTAAGAGCATCCGCCCGGCAAGTGGAAAGATCCGGTGTTCGAGTCCCGGTTGAGGATATATTTTTACTCTTGTGATCCGTTCGATTCCGCCTTCCCCACCTCTATTGTGTTCGTCCTTTATACGTGTTCCTATCCCTTTTCCTTATATATGTTTCTGTATATATGAGTATTTATTCGCCGTTTGGCGGGATTTCGTGTTTGAATGTGTATTTGGCCAATGTGGCTCATCTCTTTCTTCTGGCTATGCGTGCCACGAAACGCACTGTTCTTTTCCTGTATGATGTTGTATGAATTCTAACCACCTACCTTTCCTCTTGTGTATTGTCTATTTCTCCTTTGGTGGGTGAAACAGCCCCCTGACGCCATCTCTTGGCTAAAGAATCGGGGCGCTTGGCGACATATAAGACCCACGGATCTCAGGGTAAATTACATATCCTCGTTAAGAGCATCCGCCCGGCAAGTGGAAAGATCCGGTGTTCGAGTCCCGGTTGAGGAAATATTTTTACTCTTGTGATCCGTTCGATTCCGCCTTCCCCACCTCTATTGTGTTCGTCCTTTATACGTGTTCCTATCCCTTTTCCTTATATATGTTTCTGTATATATGAGTATTTATTCGCCGTTTGGCGGGATTTCGTGTTTGAATGTGTATTTGGCCAATGTGGCTCATCTCTTTCTTCTGGCTATGCGTGCCACGAAACGCACTGTTCTTTTCCTGTATGATGTTGTATGAATTCTAACCACCTACCTTTCCTCTTGTGTATTGTCTATTTCTCCTTTGGTGGGTGAAACAGCCCCCTGACGCCATCTCTTGGCTAAAGAATCGGGGCGCTTGGCGACATATAAGACCCACGGATCTCAGGGTAAATTACATATCCTCGTTAAGAGCATCCGCCCGGCAAGTGGAAAGATCCGGTGTTCGAGTCCCGGTTGAGGAAATATTTTTACTCTTGTGATCCGTTCGATTCCGCCTTCCCCACCTCTATTGTGTTCGTCCTTTATACGTGTTCCTATCCCTTTCCTTATATATGTTTCTGTATATATGAGTATTTATTCGCCGTTTGGCGGGATTTCGTGTTTGAATGTGTATTTGGCCAATGTGGCTCATCTCTTTCTTCTGGCTATGCGTGCCACGAAACGCACTGTTCTTTTCCTGTATGATGTTGTATGAATTCTAACCACCTACCTTTCCTCTTGTGTATTGTCTATTTCTCCTTTGGTGGGTGAAACAGCCCCCTGACGCCATCTCTTGGCTAAAGAATCGGGGCGCTTGGCGACATATAAGACCCACGGATCTCAGGGTAAATTACATATCCTCGATAGCTCAAGTGGTTAAGAGCATCCGCCCGGCAAGTGGAAAGATCCGGTGTTCGAGTCCCGGTTGAGGAAATATTTTTACTCTTGTGATCCGTTCGATTCCGCCTTCCCCACCTCTATTGTGTTCGTCCTTTATACGTGTTCCTATCCCTTTTCCTTATATATGTTTCTGTATATATGAGTATATATATATATATATATATATATATATATATATATATATATATAAAGAAACTGCCCCCCCTACCCTGATGTGTGACTTTCTCACGCCGTCGGGCTTAGTACTGGGTGTACTCTGCCATCACCAACCAAACCGACTTTAGCGTTGATTACCGTATATATGGTTTATATAATATATATTTTTAATATATATATATATATTTATATATATGTGGGTCGCGGTAGACCAGGGGGTAGAGCGTTGGACTACTGACCGGAGGGGCCTGGGTTCGATTACAAGGCACTCTGGGCACCTGCAGCTCCGCCCAAGCTATGTGATTTTTCGTCAATTCACGTTACGATATTCTAATCCAATTTTAAACGAAGTGCATTAAGCAGGCATCTATCACAGTTTACGTGAAAATATAGCTAGCGACCGCCACCCTCATTGATAACACAATAAGCTTATTCTGGTATGTCACTGCAAAAGGAAATAAATGGGAGAGAGAAAAAGAGGAAGTCACAAAGTCATCTCCACGGCAGAACCATCTTCAGTAGTATCTTTTCTTATTCTTTGATACTTTTCCTGGTACACCTTTTGTCCCCCGCAATCCCCACTCCCTCAACCCCTATCTTTCGTTACACCACAACCCTACCTCCGCGACCACCTCTTCCAAGTCTCCCTAAATGTTCTACTTCTGACCATAATGAATGTCAAGTTTATAAAATTAGGGCGTAATGACACTTATTCTTAGGGATACCATACTAAATGCATGTATCTCGAATATTGCTGGGTGACTTCTTAATACAAAGGCAATTTCCTTGCCTATTTTAAGTTTGCGTAAAACTTTATATGTGAAATACTGTGGCAATATTTCTACTCAGTGATATATTCTCAATGGGAGATTTTCAAGGAACTTTTACAACAAAGTATTTATTATTGAAACATGACATTACGTTATTATTATTATCAGTAAATGTCTGCCAGCTTATGGTAGGTTTTTGATGGATATTAGCATTCCTGAGCCCTAACTTACATGATTCAAAACATTCTACAACCTCAAATTACAATAACTTGCTCTTTAGTTCTACGAAGTATTTACCCAATTTAATTTCATCCAAAATGCTCATTTATTTCCTCCCTCTACCTAGCCTTCTCAGCATTCTCCCCTCTATTACCGCCGTCATCATGCAATTCCCTCTTAGTATCTCCTGCGTCCACTTGTGTTGCTTACTTCGGATTACTCCCAACAGCCCTATCACACCTAGAACTTAATCGTTGGTTTTCCTTTTCGACCTTTTTACGACTGACGTTATTCTTAACACCCACGTCCTTAAAACATCCAATTTGTACTTATTCTCCTGCCTCGACAACCAAGTTTCTGAGCCATAAAAATAAATGGTCAATGTTAAACTGTTCACTAGTGTTTTCTTATAGATTTACTGAAAGTCCAATTTCAACACTTCCGCCTCTATATATTTTATTATATACCAATAAACTAGAGAGGGCCAAATGAAAACTTCAAAAATTATATAAATTCATCCTCGTTATTTCCTGAATACAAAATATTCTCAGTGCCATTATTTTAATATTGGCTCCCCATAGTGTGCAGTAGAAATATTTTAGCACTTTGAAAGCTTATGATAACTCTAGACATATCATGGCTTAAAAGGCTAGTTGGTGTCAATACTTGGTGTACCTGACCTGGTCTAGGGGAATCTCTTACAGCTGTTTATCAACTAGTGAGTTAACATGTAAACTTGTTGGAGTGACGGAGATGAATCACAAACTTAAATTCATTGATGAATTTCAATGTTACTCCTCTTAACTACTCAACAAATAAATGAGAGAGTTCTGTTTCTCTCTGTTCATGCTGCAAATGTAGCTGCCATGTTTGTCCCTCTAGTACAGCCAATTCTGATTTTCCATTTCCTATCGGCAACTGTGCAATACGAGATATGTACAGGTTTCAGATAAATCGTCTTTCTCTCCATCCTGCTCCTTATCTTCTACAAAATGTTCATATGTCCTCGTATGGTGTAGTCATAACTGAGTGTTCCTTTCGAAAACATCACCTTAAAAAGACACTAGACACTCTCCTTTCATTTTATTTCGCACAAATTGAGCTCATTTTATTCTCCTTTTCAGCCCAATCATGCCCATTTCGTGCGTATTTGCCTTTCCCAGAGAACTCCACCTGGATTAACCTTTAGTTAGCATCTGTATGCAGCCAATCCTCTTTAAGATTTACCCTCAAAAGTACTTGTGTTCAGGAATTTCTCTTTAAGGTATGCTTCCCAATGCTTGCTCAAAATATCTCCGATCCACATCAATAATTTCCCTCACCGTTCCGTGTTTGAAAATGCTTATTGCATTTTTGTCACTAAATAATCCTCTTTAAAATTTACCCTTAAAAGTACTTGTGTTCAGGAATTTCTCTTTAAGGCATGCTTCCCAATGCTTGCTCAAAATATCTCAGATCCACATCAATAATTTCCCTCACCGTTCCGTGGTTGAATATTATGCTTATTGCATTTTTGTCACTAAATGCCTTCGTTGTTGGGTCTGATGAATTTGAGGCTAACTAACTTGAGTCCTTCGACATCCTGTCGTACAGCGTGCTTCGTGACTTCAGAAACAAATTATTTTTTTGCACATCATATTAGTCGTGAAGACAAATAATTGTAATCCATTGTACTTAAAGCAAAACTGTGAGCCTCGGAACTAATAGGAATAAAGATGAATGTAGGAAAGAGAGTGTGGCATTTGGAGAGTTAAGAGAGACTGGGTGATATGGGCTCGCTATACAAGATTGTGGAGGAACTGTCAGCTTTTAAGAACAAACATCTTTTCATACTACTATAGATGTGACGGATAATCGAAGATTAATCGAAGCAGAAGTATGCACTTGACCTTGTTTTTCTTAATACCAAAATGGTACTTTTAAACCCACACCTCGTATAACAGGGCGGTGAGTGTAGTTATAGAAAGGGAATGTGAGATTGACGAGGCTGGATTAGGACCAGGGATACTCGATTGCGAGATAAAAAAGTTATTAAAGGAAATCAAATTGAAGAGGGATGTGACGAATAAATTACATTCCAGGAGAACAATTCAAGAAATTGAGAAAATGGGGGATGAATAATTTTTATACTAATATCTCATTCGTGGTATCAAGGGTGCCCTGGTGTGTAATCATCCCCTGTCACACATCCAAGTGGTGGCTCTCAGGATACTAAATGAAACTAAAATGTAAAAAAAACTGTTTGCAGAAGATAGGCGCAGACTAGCGAAATGGACGATTATCCAGAATCTGTTCGTCTAAGATTGCACCAGTGTGGATAGGGAATTAAGGGTTGGAATCATTACCTAAGGGATCGTAGAATAAAAGTGATAGGTATGGGATGAGAATTAATCATGAGGAAACGAAGTTGATGAGATTTCGTGTTTGAGGAGGAAGAATCTTAGATAAGGATGAGCCAGTATTTGGAGTATCAAAAGAACTGCGATAAGTAAATAAACGTTAATCATTCCCTTCTACAGTTTTAATGAAACCAAGCGTAAGAAGGTGTCACCAAGATTTCAGCAACGGTTACATCTTAGTTTAATACCGATCACCGTGACTTCAGAAGTCTGGGGAGAGTTGCCAAGGTGTCCGCAATTAGCGCGGCGTAGACAGTGACGACCAATTATCGGAAACTCCCCACCTCTTGTGTTCGCTTTTGAATTCCCGTAAAGCAGGACTCGTTTCACAAACTATACACTTATTTCTAGTGGCGACCTGCTTTCACCGACGCGATGTTCTCGGTCTTCCTTGGGGGAGGGTGAGATAGTGGGGGAGGAAGGTGCACGCCCATTGTCCCTGCTACCACCACCCTCCCCCCACCCATCATATTCCTGCAAACACGGTAGGGCGAAAACTGGAACCGTATCATTTAGTTCGAATGAGAAACGCGTTGCGGCCCACATTTTCCCTCGCTAGAACTGGAGAGCTTTTGCACCTTCACATTGTCCCCATGCGGGAGGGAAACCTTTTAGCTAGTGGATGGCGATTGGGTTTTTCCGCTTGAATTTAATGGCTCCGCTTCACCCTACCCCCATTTGCACGAGAAAGTATTTTGTGGCGAATGGAGGGGGGGGGAATTTGGGCCTAAGTGATATAACTTTTCTTATTAAGTCCACAACGGATCTCCTTACGACCACCTAGAGTACTGTGACGTGGATGCACCTCGCCAGGGAGAGAGTTGCAGTGTTTGGTCTTAGGTCTCAGGAGAGGTTGAACGGTGGGCAGTAAAATAAATCTAAAATGGGAGCAATTTCAATGCGAGGCCTAATTTTGGAAGGAGGGCGAGGGAGTGTTGATGGACGTCTACTTCTTTACGACCAAGTCGTAATTTTGATCCCATAACCCATACATCAGAAGTGAAATGTACTGGAGTCAATGCATGTTTATGCGTGTAGGGTACGTGCTATTGTTACAGTAAATTGAAAAATGCCCACCCACTCACCACAAAAGAACTTAACAACCCCTCATTGCGGTGCGACCAGTGGTCATAAAAATCGATGCATTCATAGGAAATATATTATCCCAGGCAAGGCAGATCATACTATAGGTAAACGAGTTTCCCAGTCCAAACTGGGAGAAAGGTAATATATGTAATGAAAATACAGCGATCAATAAATGCCCATGTAAAAGTATGTCAGAAATTTTAGCAGATTTAATGTTTACGTTCCTAATTGGTCAATTTAGAGGTGTGATTTCCAGATATGCTTTGATCAGTGCTAATCCCCGCTGGAAAGGCATCACGTGACTTCCATCATCTAAATTTTACTCTTTGTTTTCACCAAATTTTTCGTATAGCATTATTAATACTATACTTATATTTTATTGTAATCATTAGTCGAATACGACCTGTGGCAAAAAACTCATTGACGAAGGAACGAATTGACCTACACACACAAGGTGGAAAGCTACGTTTACTATCGCAATGAGGACGTGCTTTTGCTATTCTAAGGTAAAAAAGTATTAGGGTGACCATTAACAGCTAAATCAAGACTAATGATACCAGTGAACAAATTAGTAAATATTACCTTCCAGCAGTTCCTTCGGTCTGACAACTTCGTGCCAACAACGTCCCATGATAGCAATAAACGCAGCATTCCGTTTTTGTTCTGATCTAGCAGGACTTAGACCCTTACAAAGGTTCAGAACAAACGAGTTTAACGATGACACTAAAGGAATAATAATGGCCCCACACCACTTAGATAGATCAGACCACAACGATAAAATAAGGGAGATAGATGCCAGTAGAGATGGATACAAATACTCATTCTTTCCCCAAACAATCAGAAATCATAATAGCAATAAATCAAAGTAACTTAAGACATATTAAAAACATTGAATTTAAAAGTCGGAACAAAATTAAACATTGCAAAGATATCAGGTATATTTGTAGGTTCATGTGTATATTAGTCGGTAGTTTGTGTGTTTGCATATGTGCGGGATGTAAGGGGTTTTGCATGAATGTATAGTATGCCATGTTTTATTTGTGGACTTTATAATTTTGTGGCTTTTGCATGTGGTTTTCTTTCTTAATTACGGGTGGTGCCCTAACAACCCCCGCCACACGCCCTTGCGGCGGCTTGCGGGGTATTAAGTAGATGTAGATAGATATAGATCAATAAATTAGCAAGCCACGAACTCTAATAGGAGTAGGTTACGAGAGCATATTGAAATGTAGAATGAACAAGAGGTTAGTACTTATAGATTAGCAAGGATACATGTATATGTTCCTATCCCTTTTCCTTATATATGTATATATATATATATATATATATATATATATATATATATATATATATATATATATATATATATATATAAATGTGTGTGTGTGTGTGTGTATATTATATAAATATATATATATACACACACATGTATACATAATTTATGTAAAATTCTCACGGTTGGGAATAATAATGTACATGAATTTAGCACTTGCGAACAAAAACAAAAACACAGAAACACACAAAAAGGAAAGAAGAAAAGAAACTCACTCGTTTTCTTTGTAAGGTTCTTTTCTTTTTTGTGTTTTTCTGTTTTTATTTTTGCTCACTAGTGCTACCTTCATAGACATTCTAGATGTGTATTCTACATATTACAGTGTTTATAATTATATGTTTTCTCATGTAATAACACACCGTTCGATACAGTATAATTCATTATTTAACTAAAATAAGTTTAATACGTTTCAAAGATATTATTTTTTGATTTCATTGCGTTCATGATATAGTCAACTTTTTTCATGAATAAGCAAACAATATTTGAATGTTTAACAACCATTGAAAATTTTGTCAGCAAGACCTAAAATGGTCATTTGATAACACGAATAAAAGCCGTTTTTAACAGATAAAATTGTTTAATAATTACAATGAAAATGATTTAAATGAAATCTAAATACATGTTAATTGTTAAAATAGCATTGGTTGTAATATAATTATATTATTGGTTGTATGGACTTTATTGGGGTGAGATTAAGACTAGCTGGGCCCTAATCCTATCTAATCCCTCGTCGTCTATATGCATAAAAATTGATACAATAGTTACAATAAAGTAATTATAAGATAGAAAGAAAAATAATAAAAAATAGTAAAGAAAAAAAAAGGACTGTGGTAAACTGAAGATATTTGGGTTTAAGCGCGAAACGATATAACGTTTATGGGAAAAACGTAAGAATTGTGGACTAATAAATATTCTCAATAAAAATCTCATTGCAGGAAAACACTCTCAAAGGAAGGAATTGGTTTGTGGAAATATGCGGAAAACCTACTGAGGCATAGCTAATATGTGGGTATTTAATACCGGGGAAAGAGTGATGTTAAATTTCATGCTATAAATAATAAAAAATAATAAATTATGTATTTTTAAATACCAAATAAACATAGAAAAAATGTATCACAATAAAGTAAAACGTAGTAAAAATCATAGAATTAGAGGAAATACCCATTGATATAGTATTTGACACAAACACAATTAAAATTAAATGAATATAATATTCGCAGCCTACGAAATAACAATTGAACAGTAGTCATGTACTGAAATTACCTACAATTTCTCAAATATTCCCTGTTGAATGTTTTGTTTTTAATTTTAATATAATTAATTATTCGAGTAGCATTTTCCGTTTGAAGAAAATCTGATATTTTTCAACTTTTGCCTGCACGATCGACATTCGCCACCGGGCGGTTCAGGAGAGGTTTGTCAGCCCCATATACGACGTACTTACTGCTTGCTTTACTTTCTTGTCTATTTTATGATACAATGAAATATTGAGCTGCAAAGGATTTACTAAAGACTTATAAGTCCAAATCTAAAAATATGAGGTACTGAGAAAATATGAGAAACTATCATGCCCACTGAATTCGTTGTAGCTTTTACATTTTCATTTGAACCTATGGCTAAAGCTATTTCGCATTGATAAATGGCTCACACGAGATATCATAGACCACAGCTCCATCTATGGTCTGGGTAAGATTCGAATCCGTGTCAGTTTTTCTAGCTATCATTCAAAGTGATGATTTCATTACTGTTAGATTTCCGCACCCTTTTCCTTCTCTGCACATTACAGGAAGTAGGTCTTCCTTTCCCCGTTGACAAGTGCTCAGCGTGCAGGCAAAGAATTAAAATATTTAAATATCCTTCTAACAAAAACTGTTGTTCCAAAATTTCAATGCGTTAAATGCAGTGTTATTACATAATTTAATTATTAAAAGAGAAATTCAAGGGTGAATATTTGAGAAATTTCAGTTTAATTGTGTCATTGTAGTTAAAACAATTATCTGCAAGTGTAACTTTGACGAAAGATTTTTTTATGCATCACAATTTTATCTGTTAGAAATGGTTTAATGGTTTTTCTTTATATTTATGGTATTATGTATGATGATCAAGTTCTATTGGATCATTTGGGGTCTTACAGAAATGCATCAATATCAAAGAGTAAAAATCATTTCCCCTTGATCGGAATGATTTTTAGACTCTGGAATAGTTGCATTAATATACATATTAGTGGATGACTCCGTAAAAAGTTACTGTTGCGGCATCTCCCGCAGTTTCTTGGAATCTAACAGAAATGTTGACGAAATTTTCGAGTGCTGATAAAATGCACAAAAATTATTTATTCGCAAAGATATTTTATGTGGCTCAGTTTTGGATGAGCATCAATCAATATTCTAAATTGGTCTAAACAAAATCTGGCATGGTGATTCCAAAGCAAAGCCATAAAGCAAAACTGATAAAAATATAAACAGATACCAGGTATGCATCCACGCTTCATGAGAAAGGAAACTTGAAATCTAGAGAGAAAATGAAATAGGATGAATGTAAGGTTACGACATAAGCATTCAATTGATTTTATGATCCATCCTCGAAAAACTGAACATTAATTTAGAAGTCTGCTATGATTTAGTCTTGTCTTTTTTTTGATCGAGAGAATTTAATTTCATTAGTGCAGGGTAACACATGAAGGGCGACACTCGTCCATCCTTTTCTCACCGACGTCGTTTTCTGTCGCATCTTGAGCCACGACGCAGAACCGGATGACGTACTTGTCGTTGACGGAAGCGGGCACCATGTGAAGTCGCCCCGATGCGTTGATCGAACTCAGGAACTTCTGGTTGAGTGTGTCGGTGCCCTTGAGGCGGAAGCACACCAGTCCCAGCTGCAGCACATGGTGTACGGAGAAAATAAGTGAGGAGAATGATTTCGAACGATCTTAACATCTCATTCTGTACTTTCAGCGCAGTACAGTCTTTGAGAATTTACTTAACTTTGGAGTCGTTTAGAGGAATAAAAATTATCTCAAAAAGATGGAGCCACTGAGAAATAAAATTAACTTCAATTTAAGATTTATACACGTCAGCCAGTGAAAGAAATCCATAAATAATGGAAAACAAATATTTTATTTGCCCTCCTAATCTAGGCTGTAAAATAGCAAAATTTGAAATAGATTTACTTTGATTAAACCACTGATGTGAGAAATGAATATTGGAGGCATTAGATAATTAATTTTGAATAGAATTTAAATTATCAGCAATAAAACCATCACAATAGAGTATTGAAAAAGAGGAAAATGAGTCGATATACAGAGAAAAACCTTCTTTTCCACGGACTTTTAACGACTAAAAATTGTATGATTATTGGTAATGTATTGTTTAGGATAGGTTTTGGAGGGAAAAAGTTGCCTAACGCTCTCCCCTCAATTATCCATCTTCAGCATTCCATTGCCAATCAAAATGCAGTGCATCAATCTTTTATGCTTCATTGCACTCGTATTTTTCTCCACCATCTCCTCTCCTCACCACTTCCTCGTTTGCGTTCATTTCTGCTCATTCAACCTTTTTCATCCATCTCAATATCCACATTCCTAAAGCCTCTAAAACACGTCTATCATATTTCTTCAACGACCAATTTTCCGCGCTGTACAAAACCACTAAGTTTGAACCGGCCGTTGTTACCCCTTACTCAACGTCTCTGCAACCAGTATCTTCCTTTTTGGGAAAGCTTCTTTACTTAGAGTAATTATTCTTCTGATGGCCGAGCCACTTTGACCATCTTGGTTCAAAACACTGCCGAGATAGGTAAAATACTCAATCCGCTTTACTTGTTGCCCACTTATTTGTCCAAGCATTCCACTTTCCCTAAAATCTCATCAACTTTGTATTTTGTTTATAATTATTCCCATTTCATACCTGTCATACTTATTTCTTATTTTTTTCAATTCTGTTCGTGAACCCTATACGTTGGAAATCACGGTTGATAATGAGTAAACCTGTTTCCTCCTCTTCCTAACGCAGCCAATTTCTACTAGCTCATTGCAAGTCTGATAAGCACAGTTGCGGATAAGTCGCCATCCCTCCAAACTACTTCTATTTTCTGCAATGCATTCGTTAATTCTACCCAATTCACTCTATCTAACGCCTTCTTGAAATTCACGAAACAAACTAATACGTTCCGATTTCATTGCCATGTTCCTCTCTAACAATGATCTCATTACTGCTATGGCATCAAAAGTGCCGCTCCCATTTCTGAACACCAAATGATCATCCATTAAGTAATTATTTTCTCTTCATCCCATTCTCTTATTTACTTCTCTAATTACCACTTTCGTTGTATGAAAAACAACACTTGTTTTATTGCCCTCACCGATGGCTGTATTTCCTTTATTCTGGAGGGAAACGAACACTAACGAAATATTCTGGACAAATTCTTCCCTCATAAAACTAAAAATTAATCCGAGAAAGGTTTTCCTTTCACATTTGCACAGTAGCTAAAGTAGTTAAATAGGAATTAAATCTATTTCCGTGGCATTAATTGATTTCAATTACTAAAATACCCTTTCTATCTCGCAATCAAGGATACCTAGACTTCATGCTATCTCCATCTGCGTCATATTATATTGCTATACCTAAGCTTTCTGCCTTACTATATAAGCATATAAACGTAATTGCCCACAAAATTTCTTGTAAAAGTACGCCGTTCATTTCTTCGTTATGGGCATATACAGCTCCCACGAAGTGAAATGAGAAACTTATGGCCTTGGTAATATTTTGATTAATATTCTTACTCAATGTTTACGGTGAAGTGCAGTATAACTCTGTCCTTTTAATGGTCATTCCATTCGCATTTTGTTTAAATCAAAATTTCCTGCCCTGGCGACTTTCTTTGTATTTATTTATTATCAATCCGAAAACAGACAAGTTTCGAACTTTTTCATAGGGTTATAGACATGAAATAATAATAACGACAACGTAATAATTTCGTAGGGTAAAAAGCAATCACCTTGACCAGGGATCCAGGTCAAGGCGAATGATTTTAACACTCTGACATTAATACATTATAATGCTCATTAGCGAATGACTCCGTAGAAAATTACTGTCGTGGTATCTTCCACAGTTTCTTTGAACATCGAAAACCTCTAAACATCCAAGTGCTATGTGTAGGACAATCCACCTAGGAGGAAATCAAACCCATGATTTGTGGGTTTCCAAGTGAGAATGTTACCAGCCGCCACTAAGGCCGAATAAAACTAGTTATGAAACTTGTTTTTTCATTAATTTTCCATTCTAAATCTTAATAAATGTGCACAATTCAAAACTTCGATGCTTTTCGGGATGTAATCGTTGGTGAACATGAAACGCGAGTCTCGCCTTAGGAAAGTCAAGAGAAGGGCTTTGATTATAAGAATAAAACTATTCGAGTCGCTGTGGTTCAGTGGACGCTGAGTATTACTTATCTTAGTCCGGCTCAAAGCTAGCTACGTTTGTTACGTCTGAGGTAATTATTATCATAAACCCCTTTGGATTAAGACCTCTGACCCCAAACAGATCGAACTTTAAAGAGCCCTGCGTGAGTAAATAATTCAGGAAGGCTTCAAAATTGGAAGCAATTCTTTGATATCTATTGTCAGAGCAAAACATTCCTTCTAGTACCATAATGTGAAAATTTTTTTACATTTAACCGCATCCATCTTTCTCTGTACAAATATTTGATATTAATTTTCGACTGTTTTCAAAGGACTTAAAACGTTACTCTAATCATTATGGCACGAGTGACATGAATGAAGTGTATTTCTTATTTGGGACCTTTGTTTATGACCATATTTTGACCAGAATGATCGCACAGTACGTATTGTCCATATTTACGTGAACTATTTTATTGTAGAAGGTGCGGGTGCGAGTGGGGACATCAGGGAACAGCCATGTATGCCAAAAAGGACTGTGCAATTAAAAGGGAATTCATTGCGCGCGCACTGAGTAAAGATATGAATGAAAGATTATGAAAGACTGTAATACGAAGCGAAGTGCTTTAGGGATGTGCGATTTGGTCTTTTAGTCAAGAGGATGATCGTAGGCTGGAATTTGGGTTTGATAGAGAATGTAGGAAATAAGTTGGGCAGAGAAGAAGACAAACGCTGAAGTTTTAAATAGGGCGGTCAATGTGAAGAAGTGACTCAGGGATATCGGAAAAAGGCAAAGAACTTGAAAGGAGGAAACATGGGTAGGTGAATGTTGAGGGCCGTGATAGAGGGGGAACTTTGGGTAAGTGGGGCAGAGAAAGGACGAGAGTAGACGGTGTTTTAGACAGCATGAAGGCAGTCAGAAGTTAGGAGGAAATGTAGAAGAATATAATGAAGGTCTAAGAAAGAGGAAGTTATCGCAATTATTGGAAATACATTTTTCATCAGGATCGCCAGAAACCTACCTATAAATGGATAGAATATCTTGAATGAAGTTAGGGTCATTGGGAAACAAACCTTGACCTCGTTGCAGACCTCGAACCTCAGATCGCTCCTGACAAGACTCTCAAACCTCTTGGCCAGCTTGCAGTGGTTTCTGATGTACGCCCGCAGTCCCTCGAGGCCGTAGCTGCGGATGACGAACCACAGCTTGAGCGCCCGGAACCTCCGGCTGAGGGGGATACCCCAGTGCCGGTAGTCGATGCTCTGGTCGGAGTAGCCGTGCTGCAGATAGAGGGGGTCGACGACCAGGGCCTGAGTCAGCCTGTACCGATCCCTGACCCACATGGTGGAGCAGTCAAAGTTGGTGAGCAGCCACTTATTCGGGTTGGTATTGAAGGAGGAGGCGTATTCGATTCCACGCATGAGCGGCTTGAACTCGGGGCAGAGGAAGGCGTTGCCGGCGTAGGCGCCGTCCACATGCATCCAGGCGCCGAAGCGGCGGCACACGGGCCCGACCTCCGAGAGGCAGTCGAAGGAACAACACGAAGTGGTGCCCAGCGTGGTGGACACGAAGAACGGCACCATCCCCGCGCGAGTGTCCTCCTCCATCGCCTGTCGGGGAGACACGATACATCACAGACAGGTCTAATGTGATACGGACGCGTGACCATCTCCTCGGCGATTCCAGATTCACCTATGTGCCTTCCTTGTAGATAGCGGTCTCAAAGACCAGTGACTGGAGACGACATATTTTTCTACACCTCTGTATAGGGAATAATTCATAATTTTTTGCTCGGCACACGACGTGTCTGGCCCCTGTTTCACCATATCTATGAGCAGAAGTAATTATTAAGAGAGACGAGCGAAGCTGAGGTAATTTGTGCCATTAGAGATAGTTTGATGATTTGGTTAGGATAGGATGTCCAGGGAATGGAGGAATAGTGAGAAAGCCGAAGTTGTCATTGGCCTACTTCTAACGATAGGCGCCAAAGGGTCCACAATCTAACGTCTCATTCGATGGACGGCGTACTTCACTTGAAGTGCTCTCTGCTTTGTATCTCTACTAGGGATCGTGATACCCCTGCAAAAGTACAATCTCCGGGATTGAAACCCCAGTCACCTGGTTCCGAAGAAGCCAAAATTAACCACCGAACGATCCCGATCTTTCCCCGTTTCTCCAAAAGGATATTTCTTTCGTTTAAATAATTAATTTTTCATAATTTTTCGGCAAAAAATTGCTCATTCTATAGAAATATCCCCAATGCGACTCACTCCAGTACCCTTGTAACAAGAGTTTTAGTATTTTATCTTTTTTTTTGTGTTTTCAACTTTCACAATTTTACCGCTTATTCGCGATTTAGTTTGTTAATATTTTACTCATAGACAATGATACTGGCATGTATTGAGATATGGATGGGCAAACACAGCCTTAAGGTGAATGAAACTTAAACCAAGGTATTGTTGCTCAATAAGAGTAGGCAATAAAATCTTCAAATTAGACCATGAAAAATTACCTGATGGAAGAATTTTTCTTTTTACATATAAAAATCATTGGTGAACAATGCAACACTTTCAGAGTGTAACAATCATTCGCATTTACCGATATTCGAACCACGATCAATGCGAATTATTTTCACAATCTGAAATTTTTACATAGTAATAAACATTTAGCGGAAAACATAGCTCCGTTAAAAGTCACTCTCACGGCCTCTTCCGCAGTTTTTAGAAGTGATTGAAGAAATTTTGCATCAAATATCATTTACTTCACCGATTCTTTTTCAGGAGACCGAATACGGGTTTATTTGATTGCAATTTAGAAAAAATCGGAATGATGCCTCTTTTAAGATTTGGCTTATTTCACAAGTGCTTAGTGTTAAAGTTTTGGAAAAAGAGAAATTCCCACCCGAATTCCTACTGCATCGGAAACATCGAAATGGAATGTGTACATTCGATTAAATACCTAGGGATTGCCGTCACTCACGATCTCTCCTGAGCGGAACACATACGGGGAATGTGTGGACAAGCTAACAAAAAATTAGGATTAAGTAGAAAAGTACTAATTAAATGTTATAAAAAGGTCAAAGAGAAATGTTATATGTCGTTGGTTAGGCCTCATTAAGAATATGCTGCAAGGATATGGTATCCTCACTAAGTTGAATTGATTGCCGGATTGAATCGCGTGCAGCGTAGAGGACCTATATTTTTAAAACGTTGTTGTGATAAACTTAGTAGCGTAACCAAAATATTAGAGTAGCTAGGCTGGGAATCACGGAGCGGAGGTTAAATTATAGATTAAATCTCTTGCATAAATTGGATGGAAGGTCTCTTAAGCAGTGATGTGCCAATGTATTACTACCCCTATCGTAATGTAGCAGGAGAGATCATGTAAATAAAATTAGAGAGATTAAGTGTGGAACATATAGATTTGAGATGAAATTTTTTCCACGAACGATAAGAGATCAAAAATAATATTGTCCGACCAGTATGCTCGGGTAAAAATTAGTCTGCTGTCTATTCACCCCCGGCCACACACTCTAGGGGTGGCTTGCAGGACACTAAAATAAAATCGAAAAAATAAAAAAAATATGTAGCTTCTGAAGGTGTTAAGAAGTTTTAGAAATTTGGAAGTGGGTCAGCACACTTTGGTGATTGAAGGGTAACCGTTAATAAGGCAAAGTTGTTTTGAGAATGGACCCTCATCGTCAGCAGTAAAAGACTCGATTGCCGGCACACTTTGCTGTACATGTCACATATTATTAAACTATTTTGCTGCAAACGGCGGGCGGAAATTCGTTTTATTTTAATGCTTTATCTGGTGAAGCTTCCGGAAAATATTCATTCTGCACGGCGAAATAAATGGTATGCACTAAAATATCGTAGTTCCTTGTCACCAAATCAACCCATGTGACGGAAATTTCCCGCAAGCAGAATTAAGCCTTTAACAACTCGACGACGCGAAATCCATCTGAATGACATCATTTCTTTTTTGTCTTTCAATTGTTTTGGTATCTTGATTTTTTTTAGGTTTTTCATGAACTTTAATGGATGAAAGCAATTTGCCATAAAATTAGAATTGTAACTGGTATGGGATTTGATATATATATATATTGATAGGTTAAGATCCCGCACCAGCTTACAGATTTAATCCCTTGCATACATTAGAAAGATGTCTTTCAGCAGTGATGTTGAGAATGTGTCATTACCCCCATTTTACTATGGTAGGAGGGATGTCAATAAAAATTAGAGAGATTAAGTGCAGAACAGATAGATTTGCGATGACATATTTTCTATGAACGATAAGGGATCAGGATAACATTGTCCGACCGCTCTGGTCAATATGAGTCTGGTTGTATTCACCCCCTGCCACACACTCTCATTTGGCTTTCAGGGTACTAAAATAAAAAAATAAAAAATGTAATGCTTTGTAGCTTTTGAGCGATTTTTTTCTGCTACCGTCAATCGTTTCTTGAGGCGGAAGACATTGCTGGAGGGAGGTGACCAGACTGTAAAGACCCAGCGCACTGACCCTTTGGAGAGCATCCCCTCGAAGGCTGCAGTTGGCGTCAGGCTCGAGGATCCTCAACTTCACGAAGCAGATCATGGCGGCTTTCTCGACGCAGGAGTGAGACTCCTTGGAGCAGTAGGCCATGAGTCGAGACAGGAGGACCCCCTCCGCCACCTGCGGCTCCTTTCTCTTCAGCTTGGTCACCGCCTGGGCCCTGGCGGACAGCATGCATACCAGCACACACTCACTTGCCGACGTCTACGTCGACATAGTAGACATGCAAGAGAAAGAGAGGCCACGTGCGCGGTTAGCGTGGTGCGATAATTGACAGGCGGTGTGGCTCATACCGTTTGTAGCCTCGAGCGATTCGACGCGTTTCGTCGCATTTCTGATTGCCTCGCTTTGATTCGCGTCAAAAGGAGTATTATGGTCAATTCATCAATTCTACCAAGCTTCCCAGGCCGTGGGCTGAGAATCAGTTGACGAATGAAGCCAACGCTTCGAAGCGAGGTTATGGAACAGTAAGCAGTACGCTGGGGCTTCAACGTGCTTGAAGCGAGTTCGGGATGTGTCCTTTTAGGCTTCGCCTCTAGATGGAATGGAGTGAAAAAAGTGAAAAAAATTAATCACTCATTGGTTATTCATTACCTTTTATCTTTATTTCTAGTATCATCAGATTCTAGCAGTATGTCTATAAGTTGCGAATGTGTCTTGGCATTGTATAATGGCACACTAAAGTTTGATGATTGTAGGTCCAATAGTCAACTCATTATTCATTCGCAATATTGATTTTACCATCTGTTCTTATCTAATATCAATATCGTATAGCTTTATTGATTTGTTATGAGGCGAAAAAGAATATTATTAACATTATTATTTTCTTTTGAGTTTATATATTTAATAATTTACAACTTTGCATTGGAATCGTCTATTTACAAATTTTTGAATGAGGTTATTGAAGGCTAATTAACCCTAATTTTTATCAACTCCAAATATATGATTCTTAACGAGCTGAAGATTAATTTGGATCCATGTCAATCTTTGTGTGATATGATATTGCGCACAACTGGGCTGATATCACTTCGCATGAGGTTAAGCGAAGATTACACTTACGACAGGATTGAATTTCCGAGAACCGATTAAATAACATTGTTAAGGGCTCGCAAAGATACAGCTAAAATCTTGAATGGAAGAAATAAAAAAATGAGGAAAAAACTCGAGCAATAAATGAAATACTAACTTAGAAGAATGGGATTAAGAACAGCAGGGGAAATCTCGGGAAGATCATAAAAAGGGTACATAAAAGACGGTAAAGGAAATAATTAAAAAGATAAGCAAGGAAAGAATAATGAAATCAAGAATAAAATAATGAGAGGTATGAAGTGATTTGCGGAATAGAAGGAAATGGGTGAACGCGGATCCCTTAATTGATAAAATGAATACACAAGCACTGAAGCGATTATAGTCGACAAAAAAACGGTATTTGAGTAATTAAAACGTGGTGGATAGAGCCTTGATATGATATGCAGATTTTTCAAAGGCAAGGAGAGACAGGCAAGAAGAACCGAAAGTTTAATAATTGACCGACAGTAGGACGCTGAAGGAAGCTGATAATACTACCAACTTTATGAGCAAAAAGGCAATACAAAATTCAGAGAAGGTAGAAAGAATTATAAAATAACTTGATGCCCTTTCATTCCTTTTTTAAAGACTTTGGCCAATTAACGAAGTCGATAAAATTCCGATAAACATACATGTGAACATAGAATTTGACGTGCAAGTGAATATACTGGGGCCAGGGTGGAAACTAGATACAGGGATAGAGAAAAGGCCAGGATTAGTCAAGTATTCAGGGCGAAATAGCAAACAAGATCCTTGGATATCATAAATGCCTAGGATATCTTCCTAGTTCTCAATGTTCAGACCAAACGCAGGATGTGATTTTTGGGATCAATTCATTGCTAAATAGGCTAGATGATTAAGTGTATGTCTTAACCAGAAATATTTTAATCACCCTCCCGAAAACAGTAACACAGGGGCACTTCAGAAATATTGTATTGTACGCGGGTAGTTTGAAAGGTTCTCGGAATGACGAACAGATCTCGGTGCTAGTGCAACGAGTGTCCCGCGTAGTAAAGGGTAATCCTTTATGAGTAAAAACGTAACGCGTCAGTGGTCTGAGAAGAGATCTGTGGTGCGGACGCCTGTCTGCTGTTTTTCCCTCTGTAGTGATTTGTGAAGTTGGAAAAAATTGAGATTCGAGGAGTATTGAAAGCTTCATTATAAAAGGTGTGAAACCATAGGAAATTCATTTTGACTTTCATAACACTCTGGGGAACACTGCACCTTTATAATCAACTGTTGCCGATTGGACAAACGAGTTCAAATTTGTTCGGGACAGTTTAGATGATGATCCGCGTAGTGGTCGGCCAAAGTGTTCCACTACCCCAGATATTGTTTCAAAAGCGCATAAAATGGTCATGGAGGATCGTCGATTGTAAGTGCGAGAAATCGCTTAAGCTGTAGATGGGTGCTGCGGCACTTAGGCGGGCTTCAGTTTTCTTGGATGCGTACGCTATTTTTCCACTGGTTAAAATGTTACTGTATAATACTACGCTAACCTCCTGGACCAGCTACAGCAAAAATTCACGAAAAAATGCAAGGAAGGAAGTCATCTCTCATCAAAATAATGCACGCCCACACACAATTATCATTGCCATGGCGAAAATACGTGAACTAAGGTACGAATTTTTGCCAAACCCAATTTTATTCGCCTGTTTTGGCTCCATCGGATTTCCATCTCTACCCCAAGCTTGAAACACTCCTCGGTGGTCGGAGATTCTCTTCAGAGGAAGAAGTAACAGCCGAAGTAGACGGATATTTTGCAGGCCTGAAGGAATCTAATTTTCGATATGAGATCAAGACATTGGAACATCACTGGATCCTTGATATTAATCAGAATTTCTCTACATCAAATCAAAATTAAATAGAAAGTGGCACGGATGAAAAATCAGGATGGATTCAAAAGAGAGTAATGCACTTTTTTCATTCATATGACGAGGTAGTTCGAATGTGAGAGGTAGCGTAAAATAATGCGGGAGAAATTCAAGCAGGCTTGGAACTCAAAGTCAGTTAAAAATCGTGGAAGGGTTATTTAGTCATTCAGTTAAAAAATAGAAGCCCTTATTGAGCGCATCTTAAATGCACTGGAATGCCTCACAAGGAGGAAGTCTTTAAAAATTATATATTCCATTAAAGAAGGGGAACAGTAACCACAATCTCAAGCAGTTCAAGAGCTTAAGTTATGAGTAAGAGGATGGTGAACGTAATAGGAAGGAAACTAGGACAAGAATTGCGGAGTACGTCGTAAGCGTCAGAATGATTTTCAAATGGGAAGGAATTTCTGGCGGGGATTACGAGGGAAACTCGAGTAACTACCAGGGAAAGGCGTAACCGATGTCTTTGGATAGACGAGGGGGGTGTATTGGAGCTCTTGACACGTAGGAGCAGAGTAAAATGCAGGAAAAAAGAAATTGAATGGAAAGTAATAAGGAGGAAAAGGGTCAGGTGTTGTTGAGCAAGTTGATTGGGACGGCACAAAAATGTGTGCGTAGCGATGATGAAGCGAGGAAGGGGAATATCGAAGGCTGCGTACTGAGGAAAAATTGCGGGGTCGTTCAAGGCTTTTAGTTATAAAATGTAGATATATTTTTCAGGAATTATTCCTACGCATCAAGTAAGCACAGGAAAACTATTTTCTAAGAATGTACCAGGCAGACCGTAGTCGCATCCGCGATTCAAAATTCATTCGTCATGGAAAATTTCACTCCAAGTCATTTCGTTTTAACTTTTACGAAAACGGAAGTAAAGATATTTTTCAGGAATAAAGTTTTTAGTTCTTTTCATGCATACGGAGTATATAAAGTTGTGCACAGACAGATTTGTAATGTTGGCCTCTTTTTCTCTCTGGATGATTCTCAACGAGCAATTTTGTTTCTTTACGTGAATTCATATTTCGGATATGTTTAATCTTATGACACACTAAAGTACTCAACGGAAAAAAAACTTTAAGGCATGAGAGTCGAATACTCGAACATGGAATATTTATGATATTTTGCCATTCCTTAATTGGTCATCGTGAGATGGTGACACACTTCGGTAACCCATTAGATTGTTCATTGGGATTAATTAAATAAGTCGAATCCGCAAACATAGGCTGCAAAAAACTATCAAATTATAGCTACCGCCGTTTTTTTTTACTTATAATGCATCAAACGTTCCCGACGTCCTCGTTTCTGACGATGGGAAATCAAATTACCTTCCGTTACCGACCGCGAAATTGGACTAGTTGATTAAACAAATAACATCAATTTCAAACCTATAGTTCTCTACGATATTTACTTATCTATATTGCGAAAATATCTGTATAGAATGGGTCAGAGTTCGATTACAGATGACGTCTTTGGGTATTATCCTTAGCTTCACCCAAGCTGAGTAAAATTTCATGCATGAGAACTTCCTGGGAAAACAAAGGTGGCACAGGGGAAGGAGCTGCCACCCATACTAGGTGATATACTATACGATGTACTATGGTTACATATCAAATCCAACTTTGGGTTGATTACTGTCCCAGTTTTGGTCGGATTACGATCGAGTGGATTGGTTGGTTTGATAGAAACCGCTTTAGGAAATATCGACTTAAGAAAAGGGAGACATGTAGACAGAACCAATAAAAAGAAGAGGTATCATCATTTAGTTTTTCATCGTTCTCTTAGGTGTCTCTATCGCATCCACGGTTAATTTCTCGACCATTACGGAATAACTCTTAAACTTTATCGCTCAGAAGGAGCGAACACTCAGTTGCATTGAAATGAGCGTCGTCCAAAACCTTAGCTCTTGGGAAAACTTAATATAAAAAATAATTGTAATTTAACCTTAATCTTGAAAAATAAAACTCTTCGAGATTTTTAACACACGTCATGAATTCAACCAACCGCGGTTTCAACATGTTATATAATTTACCAAGGTTAAAAGCCTTGAAATGACACAAACTAGACGTATCTACGCTGTGGGTGTATTATACGCTGTGTGAAAACTAACTTGGTGAGTTTTACTTTGCGAGAATAAATTAGCCACTAACGTAAAGCTCACCATAGGCACCTGATTATTTTAATGCTCCTTGATGAAAGGGTGGTCCGCAAAAAAATACAAAAACACGTCTGCAACACCCAGCCCCTCGTCCCGCTCGTATTAAGCTATGCCTCATCTATTGGCTTTCCCCATTCCTTACATCAGGAATATTTTTACCTGCACGAGAGTCCTTCTTCGGGAATGAAAGAATGCAAATGATTTTCTGTTTCTTTACAGTGCGCGCATGAACTTAATGAAATCTTAGATTTGTCATTGCACGTATTCGATTCCGTTGTGCTGTATAGGATAAATGTTAGTCTCTGTTATTTATGTTAGTTAGTCTGCCAGTAATGATCATGCATTATATCATGCCTTTTCCTTCATGTAGAGAGCTTATTTTTTTAACAAATACCCTGCAAGCCACTGCTAGGGTATGTGGCCGGAGGTGAATTCAAAACAAGACTTATTTTTACCCGAATATGACCCTACCGCGGGCGGACAATGTTATTATAAACCCTTATCGTTCGTGGAAAATTATGACATCTTCAAACTATTTGTTCTACACTTAATCTCTCTAATTTTATTGACTTCTCTCCTACCGCTGTGCGAGGTAGGTAATAATAGGATGTCGCGTTAACAAACAAATAACATTCGCGTGGCACCATCTAGGTTCCGTGCTATCTTTTATAAATTTACTGTGAATGGACTTGTTGACTGCTGAGCGCGTGATCCCAAGGAAGTGATTCCACGTATCCTCAAATTACAATCTTTCTTAAAACTTGCAAGTTAATTCTGGAGCACGCACTGTGTAGGCCATTGAAGTCCCTTTCTTTAAACAAGTAAATTTTCCTTTTAGGCTTCTTATTTCGGACCCAATGTAGCGAAAACTTAGCATTTACTGCCCTATGGTCACTAATGTCTTTATTAGTAACTATAGTTAAGACTTTTTAGGGAATATTTGTTGCATTCGAACGAAACCATGAGGCCCCATTGGCGCGGCGAGTTTTTGTAACTTCATCCAGAGGCAAGCCCTTCTGCGGAAGGTAAAGTCCATGGTAGCAGGTGAGATTTCCGTTGAAATTCTAGGCATTCTTTGGTACATCCGTAGCAAATAGTGGCTAATTTACTGGATTCTCATCCCATGGCTCTGGATTCGATTCTCGCTTCTGGCAGTTTCTCTAGGGTATCCTGAACCCTCATTGTGGCCGTACACCCCCTATTGTGGCCCTGCATGTGGAGAGAACTTAAAGTGGATTGCGGCGTCCGTCTGTCGGATGGGACGTTAGATCATGCCATCCCTTGGCGCCTTTCGTTAAGACTAGGTTAATGCCGATATCGCATTTCTCACTCCACCCTTCTTCCCCCATTCTCTGAAAATCCTACCTCTAATAAAACAACCACCAATCTCAAGAGGCATGAATGATCTCAGGCATCGATCACCTCCCCCAACTACTATGCACTACTACCTCATCGTCAAATATCGACGCGATAAGGAGTGACGTGTAGTGATACTTTCTTCTGACATCCTAAATTTCTTCAGTCTCTCGAATTAGCGAATAATTATTATTCGCAACGATTTGGACTCTCTTAATGTCTTCCTCCGGGTGATACAATTAATGGCGGCGGCTGATATGGAAGGAAATTGTGTGTCGTTTCCGGCGTGGCGACGATGTGCCATTGGAGGCACCCTTCCGCCGAATCCGCCTTGCCCCCCTTAAAACCCACCCTCCTTCCCTTCCGACCCGCCCCTCTCTCCCTCTCTGTGTACAAAAGGATGGGTATCACGGAGGCGAGTAGGCTAGCGGTTGGCATTTTCCCATTGCCCGCCGCGAAGTCCACGCCCACTTGCACTCTCTTCGCCATAGTATCTCATATGAGTAGCTGCAAGAGTGACCTCTAAACGGAAAAGAGCGGCTTGATTTCTGAATTCACTTTTCACGATACATATTAAACCTTAATTATTCCCCATTATTGACAAGAGTGTAACAATAAGTCCATATAATATAAATTAGTAAAACAAGGCGCATCAAAAAGAATTAAATCCCAGGGGATTTAATTCTTTTTGATGCGTCTTGTGTAGGAACTTGAGGGAATGATCGGTTTTATAGTCGTTTGACCAAGTGTCTTGTTGTGGTTACTATTAATGACCGAATGGCTTATTTTATTTTTTGGACCCTTCGAAAAACAATTTCTTGCTCAAATTTTCTTTTAACATGACCAACTGCCTAACATAACAAAAATTTAGACCAGAGTGACACTTTTTAATTACTTAATGCATATTTTTTCTAGTTTTCACAATGCTGCTCAGCGCATTAAACAACAACGACCCCGCCTTTTTATTTAATCAAAAATAAAAGGTGAAAATTGTTTTTGTTTATGTTATTGCATCATCATTTATCAATGAACGCCCTCAAAGTTAGCAAATAGTTAAAAAGCTTTCTCGCATTCGAAAACGGTAGATTCACGCCATTAAATTAAAATCCTAGCTGACCAAAAAGTATGAACAGAGTCACACGCAAGTTTTAATTACTCTTACCATATCATTCAAACAATTAATGTAAAATGAATGAACATTTTGAAGTAAGCAAGAGTAGACTGAAGAGAAAACAACTTATCGGGAACCTGAAGATGCTTCAAACTACACTGATGGGGATAAGGTAATGGTGAGTCGAGATAGGCCGCGCTAAACAAGTGAATAAGACCAGGTGGGCCATAATCACTTTTTCTTTTCCTATCTCATTTTCTATTCATATTTACCGAGGAAATGGTAAGGTTGTCTTGGTAGGGGCTGGAGGCAAGAGTGGGGAATTCTTCATATGATTTGCGGATGATCAAACGTAAATGAGTCAACCAAATGATTACAATTATTACTCGGTGCCTGGCAGAATAAGTGTGATAGGTATGATATGAGAATTGATTACAAAAAAACAAAAGTGATAAAACTCTCCAGAAATAGGAATTCTTAGTCAAACATTAAAGTTGTTTCTTCCTTTTTATAGTTTCTAGGACATCTGCTAGAACAGGTAGAATAGTTCAACTATTTAGGAAGTGTTTTAAAGGTGGGCGAAGTCGTAAAGACAACAGAAGTATAATTGCATAAGGTAAAGACAATTAAACAGAAGTGGGATTTGATGACATGCTTCTTAAGTTTTAACATAAAGGAAGACTAATGAAAAAGATAATATAGAGGGTAGTTTTATGTGAAATGAAAATTTAATTTCTGAAGAAAAACTAACGATGAAGCTCAAAACATGGTATGGGAAGAGAGATGAATGTTAAGATAATTTCGGAGGCAGAACGAGTGAATGGAGGGTATACTAAGGGGCAATGGTAATTATCTTTCGTACCCCAGGAAATACCTTACTTAAACAAATTCCAAAGGAACTGCGGGAGATACCGCAACAGTAACTTTTAACGGAGTCATCCTCTAATGTGCATTTCAATGCAACAATTTCGGAGTGTAAAAATGATTCGCCTTGACCGGATCCCAGTCAAGGTGAATGATTTTTACACTATGAAATTGATGCATAGAAATCTTACTTTAAGTAAGAGGTTAAGCAAGATTACGTTGGGTAATAGGGAAGAGAATGTCGAAAAAGCGTGGTGGAGGAAGGTAAAGAAATGGTATTTTGAATTCAATCTTTCTGGATGAATTCTACTTGTAAGTGTCCTACCTAGGCCTCTCTGCTCACTTTCTCTTCGAAGTTCTTCATTTAGTCTTCTCTCTATCCATTCAGCACCACATTTCCATCAGCTCCAGCCTTGTATTCACTGCCGCACCCCATTGTTCACCTTTCACGTCCGTCAAAAGTAGGTCCCACACTGAATTTTTAAGGATCCACCAATTTATATTAACACTGGTATTATTTTCCATTAGTTATTGCTTCTTTTATGCTTACGCTTACTTTATCCATCTTGCTTCTTCCATAGCTGGTGATCTTGCTTCCGAAATAGAAAAACGCTTCTGCTTGTTTCAATTTGTCTTTCCTTAGTCTTTATGGAGATTTTCCTCTTCGTTCATCGTCAATAAAATACTCAGTCGATAACAGTGAGAACACTCAGTCAAAATACTGAGTCAAAAAAAAAACAAAAACAGTCAGTCAAAGTAGTCAGTCGACACTCATTCAAAATCAATAAAATACTTGCTTTCAGATTCCAAAGAAGTATGTCATATTTAATCTATGAGCATGCAATTTGTTCTTGTTTTCGGGTATTCGATTCATTTCGTTTCGAAAGCCGCTTTTTCCAAGACTATCACATTTCGCCTTGGTTCTCCCATGTCTTTACTTTTAACCACAAGCTTTTCTCGTCATTTTGACCACTCGAAGTAGTAGCTTAGATTTGATCTTTTTTGAGATTCCGAAATATCCTTACTTGTTAGCATTTTCACTGCGGTTGGTTCAAAAACATGAGATGACTTTGCTCGACCTTCATTTTTAGGGAGAGAACGAACAAAACGGAATCGATACTTATAAAAGACAGGATTGCGACCGAATCATCTCAGAGTGATCGAGATAAAACGCCAAATGGCTTCGGTAGAAGCTGTACATATTCGGTGCCATCATGAAAATCTCAACGCTTTTGGAAGTCCATGCCCTAATGTGCTCTCGCTGGGCCCTTTGCCTTTCCTCTCTTCTCGCTTCCGTCGAAATTGGCGCCTTATCCTACGGACTCTGCCCCGGCGAAATAATTCCCCGCTAAGGAACGGGCGCTGTTGTGATGGCGCATGGAAGAATGAGGCGGCGGCCTCTCTCGGGCATAGAGAGAACTAATTGCATAGCTCCTCGGCTGTGAATGGAAAGAAGACCGCGTTTGTCGGATGGACGACTGATTCCCTCTTGGAGGTCAACAAGTTCGTACTGTGAATCAAGGGTGACGATCCCAATGCCAAGGAGGGCCTTATCTTTCTGGGGAAGCCACTGTCTTGTCATAGTACTTAGAGGGAAGTGATCGACAAATTTTCATTCAGAAAAGACCTTCGAGCCATTAGGAATATGGAGGTAATTTTAAGGACATTATAAGGAAATAGAATAAGGGTGGACAGAAAACCTCGGCACTGATTTACTCTAAACGATAGGCACAAAGGGGTCAACAATTTTACATCCCATCTGACGGAAGGCGCTCTTCGCATAGCACCCTACAATTAGGAGTTGAAATACTGTATCACGGAAAAGTTCTGCTCCGCTGGGATTCGTGTCGTCGTGTCGCAGTTCACGAGCACGGTACTACGTAGATGGCCCAAATATTTTCTAATAGTTGAATACTTTTTATTCACGTTTTAAACTTATTTAACGCAGTCGTCCAATGGACAGAGTGCTAGCCTACTGACAGGAAACCCGGAATCTACTCCTCACAAGCTGTCTGAGTTTTCGATTGCCATTTCTTAATGAGACACTGCAGGCGGCACGGGGAAAGGAACTGACCCCTTCCCCCAAACCCTGACGCTTGAATTTCACTCCCCGCAACGTTGACCTTAGTATAAATTAAGAGAGCTCTACCCTCACGTATAACACCAATCTTCGGATTGATTACTGTTTTTTTAACTTATTTACTGGACAAAGCCCAAATAACCTGTGATGCCGTTTTAAAATTAATGATGGCTGCATCGGTGATTAATATCTGTGTTTCGAAAAATTTTTTTAACATGGAATCTCAATAATGAATTAATGCCGGCAAATGTGATAAAGGTGATTTCCCGTAACGAATTACAAGTATACGATATCCGGTACAATCACGTAATTCTAATTTTCAGACATTTTTGTTTTTCTAATTGTAAAGGTTGCTAGAATTACTGGGGCGTCGTGACGCCCACCCATAAACTGCCACTGATGGTTACTAGGGTATGACGGAAAGTACAAGTAAATCTTGAAAGATAAAGCACGAGGTAATTGACTAGTATAATGGAAAATAATGGGCCGAAACGGGATTTTTGCATCGGAGGAGGGAATGCCACCCTCTGGAGGGACGTCCATTTTATTCTTATAGTAAAAGTATTGCATCATAATTTAAAAGTTTATTTATTTATTATTAAATTATTCAAAATTAAAATTTTGGCTAAATTATCATGGTTATCTTGGTGATTAAACTATATTAAGTAGATCAACATTTAGCAAAAAGATTTATGCCGCGTAAACAGAAAAACGATCCATGTTCCATCATAAGCAAAGTATTTCATTATTATTATTTTTTCTATCGATTGAAATATTTTCTAAAATATTAATGTTTTCAAAAGTATTGATTTAAGTAATTGGGAAATTCATGGCGTTTTATTGTCTTCAGCATTAACATAAATTTTACTCCATTCTTTTATGTAGTGTCCTCACAACCCCATTCCCCCATGTGTTCCCGCCACTGAGTGTAGAAACCATTAGTGGAAAAGTAGAAATCTTAAATGTAATCTTAAATCAGAAGGACCGATTCAGCTTTCAGCCAAGCAATAAGTCCCACTTGAGAAATAAGTCATCGATCGGATCATCTCTCAAAAGCCCCTTTGCATCCTTCTACTATTATTCTGGTTTTAAAGGACGGAATAATGAATTCTCCATCTTATGATCAAGAAAGCTCACAAGCGGAAAGGAGGAAGAGTTAGAGAATGGGGCCACAAAATAAGAGCTGGTTTGCATATCACAATTAGACTTCATAAATTTTATTGGTTACGGCTGCGCTGAGGTGGGGTAGATTCATTATATTAACAAAAATGCTGTACAACTTTCCGCAACAGTTATGGTTTTGGTGACGAAATACGAGTCTTGGCGTTCATGTTTACCATGAGACAGTGTAAAGTATCCAATAAAAAATATATTCAATTCCTATCTCATACCACCAAGTGCCTTCAATTTGTTTCTGCCTAGAAAGACGTATGGATTTAATTAACCTCACTACAGGTGCCCTGTTTGATACAAAATACGAAGCACCATTAATACGATAATTGCTCCTATAAATGCTAATCGGAAGAAAATTTAGCGGAAGTATTTTTGCATATTGTTTTACCTCTTTAGTGCTATACTTTTCAGTGCTCTAAAGTCCATATTTTAAACCAAGTCATCAACCGTACACCTTTGAAGGAGTAAAACGCCCGAGCAGACTTTAGCCATAACTTAAGGCGATTATTTGCAATTTGTGATGAGTATTTAAATAATAAATGTGCGAAAAAATTCGAATCACAGTGAACCCTCACCATTAAAGTCATTACTCTTCAGACGTACGTTTACCAAAAGTGATTCCTCCAACAAATCACACAAATGGTGTAAGTATCCGTTCTTATGTAAATTAGCCCACAGGGGAGCAATTAATTCACTCGATGATACTTTTAATCACCGCTTCTGCATTCCTATGATTGCATTTTAAAATTTAATCTTTAATGACTGTTAATTTCAAGAATATTGGTTTCGGAACACGGTTAATGATTGTTAAGATCTGCCTTTTTGGTAAATTATCCATTTTTTCTATTAAAATAGACCACAACATTTCGACAGAGGTCTTCAAATTTAGGGGTTGTGCAACTCTCGAAAATATTGTATTTGCATTCAACAGAAGGCGGTGTATGTTTTAATATAAAAAATAATTACCACAGGAAATGCCAGAAAAAATTCTACTTAATATTTTAAAGCTTTAAAACTTCCACGCCAATCAAAGGACTCTGCTTAAATAAGCACGTTATCTACTTATCTATCAAATGCTATTGAATGAGTGAGGTGTATCAGCATTAATATTAGTTTCAGCCCTTTGGAAATATAGAATTATATCGGTTTGACCACGGAATCAGGTCATGTTCAACGAATAGGAGCTAGACTTGTAAAACTTTATCATTATACACTTAGTTGCGTATCTAGATTATTACAGGAACTACGTTGCGAATCACTCACGGAGCCAATTCATACAAGGATAAATTACAGATTATATTTCTTGCATAAATTGGAAGCAGGCCTTTATAAACGATGAACTTTTTTTTTATTTAACCCATCGCCATAGGGTAGAAGGGATGATGAAAATTAGATTCGAGGGATCAAGTGTTGAACCGGCATGTTTAAGATGTAATTTTTGCCGCAACGATAAGGAATCAGAATACCTGCAAACGACAGAACTAGAGGGAAAAATTGTATTAAGTAGCCTAGTATGATGTCTCCATTTTATCTAACCCTACTCTTATGGTTATTTTTGCAACTTGCAGCTTGTCTCGCATGCATAGTAAATGATTACACACGCATAAGAAAGTAAAGTATTTCAAACGTTGTAGATACCGTGGTGCAACGTGTTTAAAATTATCTCCATCATTTTAAATATTTTATATATTTATAGGTCCCTGATTAATAAGCAAAACTTAATTTTGATGTTTCATGCTTGATGTTGAATCACCCCCGGTCACACACCCTTACGATGGCTTTCATGGAACCATACATCTTCCAGAAAGTATTAATCGAAACTGTATCGAAATAAGAAAATAATTTTCTTATTAATGCACAAACAATCCTGGCTTACGACGCTATTTATTTCACCAAAGATTGTATTTCTGAAAATTCATGTAGGATGGATCAATATTTTTGTACGATATGCACTTTTTCCAGCTGGGGAAAAGACTCAGAAGCCCAGTTGATGTATCGGTTTTGGTTAATGGCTGTAAGTCATGGGGAATAAATCCGCGTTACTCTGAACCCTGCCCCTGCTTCGCCCAAGTTTTCCGTGCACAAAATCATCTTGGGAAACCGCAAAAGAGAAAGGAACCTGGCCCCCCAATACCTTGACACTTGTAAAACTGATTTCATTTTATTCTAATTAAATCAGTTTTTTAATTTGAATGTAAACCAGTCGGTGGGCTGGGTACAGGCTACTTACCAAACCAATACGCTTCGAATTGTTTAATGTAACTTATCCCGAAGGGATGCACTTTTTACCTTAGGACAGTAGTGGTGAACCTTTTGGCGATTAACAGCCAACGTTTATGTTTGTAATTAGAGTGTGCTCTTGACTAGTATGCCAACCCATCGCGTGATCACCTTGCAATCACCCGTTGCACCCTCCCAGCTCTGCGTGCCGAAATAAATGCTCGGCTTGCCGCTTTGGGTACGCATGCCCAGTTTAGGTTGGTCACCTCCATCCTAGAAGTTTAAAAATCCGTTATTTCACTCTCTCCTGTCATTTAACACGACGGCGTGCACACTTCACACTACGACTACATTGAATGGGACTCTAATGACGGAAGTTTCGGATGTTTTGCGGATTGAATGTGAGAATTGTCCCTCGGCCGTAGGCCACAACAGTCAGAAACAAGACGACTACAAAGAACGAGTGACTTTGTGTGGATGACCAGAGGAAGTGTGTGCGTGTGGATATTGCTTGATGCGTAAGGAGCTCAATTTGTACTCAAAGGGGCGCGTGTAATCTGGGTGACCTCTGACCTGGATGACCCCTCCGCCACGGCTGCCCTCCGAGAAGGCCATAAAGCTGTCCGGCAGCCCAATCGCCTTGCCTGTGGAAGAAAATGAGACATTATCATAGACATGAACATCGACTCCATCTTTGAAAACTCACCGTCATGATCGCCGGAAAGACATCTCGCAGGAGTAGTGAAAGGTAAACAAGGGTAATTTGTCAGTCATTGACTTTCCTTGACGAAATTAGTGAGCATTGACAGTTAGGGTTTATTTTTTAAGAAAATCCGATGGCTGATAAAGTAGATTTTTATTTTTTTATTGACTCCGAATCAATTCACGCTTCGGTTGAGTCGACCATAAAATTAAAAAAATCAATCAAAGAGAGTCGATTAAATGGCTCCCACCGAAGAAATCAGTTTTCAATCAGGTAATTATTTCACGGAGTTGGTTTCACTTTTTTTTAAATTGAGTACACTTTTAAAACGACCGATTTTCTGGATAGCATAGCTATCTTTTTTTACAATTTCCTGTAGTCAATACGAGTAACGTGAAGGTAGATTCTTCTGTTTTTCTAGTGCGTGTATATATGTATTTTTCGTTGTAAGAGTGATCTTTGACCAAACTTGACCGTTGCCACCGGTAAAATCGCCTAATTGTAACGTAATTCTTAAATAATAAAATTAATAGTGAAAATAATTTTTCACTAGTCCTCTATCACATATTTTGAGAATTTTATAAAGTAATCAATATTAAATGAATTCTCAAAGGTATATTTAATCATCCGATTCAAAATCATTTGGTATTAAATTACGACGACAACGAATACGATTTATATATGAGGTTCCATGGCATAAAGAGTCATCCAAAGGCAGGAAAGGGAAATAAAATATCCATGCCTAAATAAAGAAATCGTTCTTAATGAAAGGCCCTACCGATATGCGCCCGGTGGAGGAAGATTAACCACTCCGAACACAGTGGTAAAAATCAATAATTTCAAAATGCGGGGAAAACAATGTCAATTTTTTATTTTATCAATTTTTTTGAGTGGCAATCATAGGGTTAGAAAAGGGGCAGTGTGCGTCGAATCCACAAAGAGAGAGAGTGAGAGATATGCAGAAAGCGACACCAACATTGTCACGTGGTAATGGTATCCTTTAAAACTCACGCCAGCTACTAGATCAATGAAGGAGTCCTGCTGTAGCATAATATTGCATCGAAAATGTTTACCCTAGTGACCAACGATGGCTGTCACATAACATGGGTACTTTTTTTACAGCGACCCTGTTGCCGCATTGGATGATAGTATGAAAACTCTATGGCAAAAATCAATCATTAAAATTAAGTATTTCTCTCAATCAATGTTACTAATGACATGCCTGGGATGTGAAAGTGATGTTTTTTCCTATAAATACAGGAAGATACATCTCTTGAAGCATGATGGACAATCTTGACTCGCCCGTTGTGGTCAACACTCGATCACGACTCGTGCTGCAACATGGGTATCTTCCAGTGTTCCAAGTTCCAACAAGCATGCCTCACGCCTCCTCCATGCCGATGGTTTGCCTCTTTGTAAGCGTGCCAATTTCTTCCAGCATATAAGTTTAAATGATTTGGTTGACGAAATGAGTATTGGTGATTCAATTATCTATGAGAAACCTCAGAATATTGGATATAAGAAAGATTGGAAAAAGAATATGTAATCCCCCACTGCCCAAGCCGCGCATCTTTTGATAACATATTCTGATTTAATGAAAGCAACTTTTATTAAATTAGACAGCCTGATGTTTATTTTTACCTAGTGCCAATTATTTTGCCATAATAGTTATGGATGATGAAGAATATGAAAACTTTCGTTTCTCGACTTATTTTATTGTAGTTCGTGAATTAATTTTGCCATTTAAATTTGCACTGAGCTTTCATTTGGCTGCGTTCAGTTTTTTCCCGGAAATATATATCGCTAAATGGAATCGCGCGTCTAGTCTGTGAGATGTGTATACAAGGTTAACTAGTTAGAAAATGGGTTTGGCATTATGAATGGCGTCGTTAGGATGAATTGGATCAGGCTTCAAAGATATTACTAGTTTTTATTCAATTAGACGAAGTGACTTTATGATATATTTAATACAGATGCCTGTCTTCGCTTATATTGAAGGATAGATCTAGAAAATTCAATATATCAGAACCAATTTTCATTATTAATTCAATGGATTGATGGAAAAAACTGGCAGTTGTTGAGAATGTATTGCATTTTGTATCAGTTAACAGGCAGGCTATATTATCTAACCATCCATAGTATTAATAAACGCACTTACAAATTTGAAAATTAAGAGTCAAAAGAGCTCTTGTCAAGGGATTTATTATTATTATTATTATTATTTTTGTTATTATCATTATTTCTTACGTTACGTTCAATTATATATTGGTGAAGGAAGAATCTCCATCAATTGGCAGTGATATTGCCAATGCAAGTGGTTGTTATTTTCGTAATTATTCTCATCGATACATGTCGCTAAAAGAATTTCGAAAAAATTCATTAGATTGTTTGTGTAATTTAATATTCTCGATTATTAATAATCTATATTGAGAGTGAAAGCGAACAGGTTGTATACATCAAAAGGCACCAGTTTCCCTGGAGGGCGGAAATATGATGATTAGCTAAGTCAAGTGAGTTCTTGACTCTGTAAGTGGATTAGAAGAAATATATTTCTCGAATAGGATAGGTATACAACTAAGTAGATAGTAGGATATGGTAGTATTCCTATTCCTTCCTATTTGCTTCAAGAACTGTTAACATAATCTTGACGAGAACAGGGGTTGCGACGTTTCAATTAAACCTGGTAAACTGATAAGACATAAACTGATATTTTTGGGCACACTGGAAATTACCGTAATATAATGCAGATTACATGAGAGGAGTTAATTAAGACCATGTCCGGATCAATGGGGGGTTGAGGAATATTGCCCTCCTTGCTTTGTGTTATTATCGCGTACATCAATCATTGAAAAAACAGAATATTATGCAATTTAAGTTTTGCTTTAATTTTAACGCAACATATTTTCACAGCCATTACTATGTCAAAAATTCCACTTCAAGAGAATAAATGTCAATTAACCATAAGCAGACGGAGAGGCAGATGGGAACCCCTGTAAAGAGCTCGTAGATCCACCCTTGATTCAGATACTACGTTCCTCGTATTTCCCTTGCAGTAAAGAACTATAAAGTAATTTTGAATTTCCCCACGCCGATTATTTTGGATTGATATCGAAATAATATTTCAACTACAAAGAGTATGAATAGCGTACTTTAAGGCCCACAAGCGTTGAATATAAGTTCTTCTTTTTGATCTTTTGAAAGTACTGGAAAATGTATTTGTAATCTTTCAATGTTTTAGGTAACGTTCAGCGGGTTTTATGAATATCATAAAAAACAATAAAAATCACTGTGGAGGACGTTGATTTATGAAAACGAGACATGGAGATCGATTCTCATAATATGTTTTCGAATAATTTAGTTAATTAAATTCATCCATCCAAAAGTATTGACATCGTCCCATTGATCATATCCTGTTTCATTTTCGAAAAAGTGAGCGACGAAATCACATGCAGACCCAATGCGCTTAATAATTACCAGAGCTTTCACATTGCCAATGATTTCGAGAATGGAATTTTTCAGATGTCGAGTTGCATAAAACTCTTTTGCCCAGAAAATACAGTCATTGAAGGAATGGGGAAAGGGGAATTTTTACGCCCCACCCAAAGCGCACTCATTAATCGATTACGATTTAAATTTACTTTTTTATGATGTATCTAATAATTACAAGTAAAGCCAAAAGAGTAACTGTCACCGGTAATTCGACTACTTTTATGCCATTTTATTTTTTTCATTGCGAAACTGCATTTGATTTCAAGAGAGATGTTCAGCCTCAAGAAGAGAATTCATTTACACTCACCCGGTCTATTCTGGGTAGTTAACATTTTTTTTTCCGTGACTACAAAAAGTAACCCATGTAAAAATTTAACCGTTACAAGTGATTTGAATACTTTTACGCCGTCGTATGCCATAACTGTCGCATGCTGTAATATTATTATAGGTCGTCAGTCTCGGAAGGAGGTGGTCAGTGATCCTCACCTAGCCAGTCCAGGACGATGGTCTCCAGTTCCGTGCAAGCGGGGCTCGCCGCCTGCAAAGAAGGGAAGAAGTGGTTCTCACACAGCGGAAACAAGAGCTCTCAATTTCTTGATGCCATAATGATTGACGGAAAGTTTAGTTCGGAGCAAAATATCGGATTTACCTATGGATATTTCGTTCCATTGAGTCATTTTATCAACTTCTCAATACAATAATTGAGCATGTTCGCTAAGCATCACGTGGCTGTTTCATTGCCAAGTAAATCGCATGGTATCTTTCCTGAACCACCCTTTACCAGCACCATCATCTATCAACAATGCCCTCACCATTCCATCCTTCGGCATTGCACGCGACGAGTGGCGGCACCTGTTGCACGTGAACAGTCCCTTGGTCGGAAGGGGGTCGAGGGGCGTAGGAGGGAGACGGAGCGTCCCCTTGAGGGACAACAGGTGGTGGTGGGTGGGCTGGCAATTCTTCATAACACCCCAAGAGTGGGCGGAGGTATTAGCCCTGTACTTACCCAGGAGAAACCGATGCACCCAATGGCGTCGGAGAGCATGTCGCCCAGGATGGAAGGGTAAGAGTTGCCGGAGGGGAAGTAGGCGTGGAAGCGAGGATGCTGCCAGTGGGTCACCTGAAGAGACAGAGGAAGACAGGCTATACATAAATACGTGGGGAGGCAACGTTGATATCCTGTGTGATAAAGTACGAGTACAATAAGTCGGTAGTTTTCAGCAGCAGGGATACGATTTTACCCGAGGCTTCTTTTACAATACCAGGGCTCACAAATAATAATTGGAAACATCCATCATATCTGTACTTTATCTGCATTTCGTACATTAGCAGTAATTTCAGAAAGATGCGTTGCATGAAGTGCTTTTGCTGGTTTAACTGGCGGACTTTGAGTCAGTTTGTGGTATGACCCCAATGACGTGTAAACCAGCTCGTTCAATGATTATAATTAAATGCATGAAACTGTAAACGACGCGAAATGGGATACATACATAGGCAGGAAATATATTCGGGCTTTCAGAATCTCGACATCAGAAAATCGGGTGAAAGGAATACCGAAGTGTAAGGTCCTAAGTAGATTTTTAGAATTTGAACGATAGGAGCCTATCACAAAAAAATTACATTAACCTAAAGTTCATCTACCTAATGATCAATCCGTGTACCTGATTATGAACTTGTTCATCTCAATTAAATCATTAAAGGTACTGCCTCTAACCATACAGAAGAGAATGGCACAAAAAATAAGATCCCTTCTACTCCTCAAGATGTTGTTGGCATGTAAACAGCAGCTTAAGTTTCCTCCGTGAATTAAGAGTAAATATTATAATGATCTATCCAATTTAGTACCTCTTGTGAAATATATAATACCATATTAATCATGATCACCTAGGACTGGGAACTTATTTCTATTCTCCTTCATCTTAAGTTCGATAGGATATTTTTCTAAAAATATTCCTTCAGAGTGTATCCCGTGTTCCTAAATATCCTCGCAACATCTTACAACAAAAAGAAATTTTTCACGGTAAGAAACCAAAATATTGAACGTATTATTTGCTCAATACCCATTTAAATGATCATTTTTAATTGAAATCCATCGGAAACAGGGTGAGCAACATTTAATGTCAAAGTGCTATCAAGCTGATAAGAGAACACGAAGCAAGTAAGCTGATAAGAGAACACGAAGCAAGTCTGAAATCTTGCTTCGACGGATACTATCACCCGCGCTGGCGAATACCGACTGGAGGACGATACTATTCCGTCTGCTCGTCGCATATCTCCACGGATACATGATTGAGAAGCACTTCAAATCCCGGATAGTAGCGGTTTCAGACGCTTACGCCTTAATGAGGCGGTACGTATTCAGTTTTTAGGTACGGATCAATGCGTAAATGAGATCACGCCAATTCCTTTCAGTTGCTTTCATTTTTACTGATAATCTATCATGCAATTATGAACTAATGCTTCCTGGTACACGCATATTACTGGACAAAGTGTGAACGATTGCGTGGTCCCCGATTGACACCCTTCTGATGTACCATTCTCTAAAATGATCTACCACTTACAGGTATGAAGATAATTTCCTGTGCGAAGTCAAGGCGAGCCGCGGCGTGTGCCCATGAGTTAATACATAAGCAGTCAGCTTTATGAATGTGTAAACATTATAATTTGACTGATTGTCAATTTAAGAGGGAAAATGAAATGTGAACTACAGGGTCGCACCCAAAAGTGGTAGGACTGATTTTCTCTGGCGCCAACGGAGCGGTGGAGGGGGGTCTGCCTGGCAGGGTAAGGTGGAGGGGGCTCTTAGCAAAGGACCGACACCAACCTCAGTCGGGCTGTCGTTGAGTGAGGACACCGTTTTTAGTTAAGCAAGTTTTTTGTCCACGTCGAAAAACAAAATGAATCTGAATTTAGAGCAACGTTATTCCGTGAAGTTATATATTCCGTTATACTAAGTGTGTAGCAGCTCAAAGAGCATACTTTGAAGTTTATTAAGTCGATGTAAGTATATCATCAACACAATTCTTGTAAAAAAATCAGTCCTACCACTTTTGGGTGCAACCCTGTATATTTTAACGTCCATAACCGTCAATTATCAAGAACGGCCATTTGGTTCTCGTGCTGGGTTGGTACTGGGCTTTTAATCGGAAATATAGAGCGTGTTAGGTAGTACTTATTGCCTATTAGTTAAATATCTAAGAAGCATACATGTAATACCGATTAATTTAACCTGTAAAAATGTGTTTGCGTTTGTTCCCCCTTTTTCCCTCCCCAGAATGCGAAAAGCAATTAAGGTTTCTGTTCCTAAACCGCGTTAATCCTAAATTTCCCAACTGGCCCTTTTACAAAGATAACAGAAACACAGAAATTCCGCAATTTATATTGATTCCACAATGAATATGGATTGACTGTTATCCATGCAATGAAGAAATTCCACCGAATATCTGCTTAAACCGTGTCATGTTGCCCTTTTGCATCCAATTGACTCAGCAAAAAACGTGCCTTCGTAAAACCCTAGTTGATTCCCGCGGATGTTCTCCCTTTTGTCAAGTAGGATAGAAGTGTTAAACGCTGGTTTGGCAATGTCGAAAGAACGAATGAGACCGAAATTACCAAACAGATATCTGAGTAGCAGTGTGAAGCGTAGAGGAGCTAGATTTGTAAAACAACTTTATGATAAATGCAGTAGCGTGTCTAGTTAATCAGAGGAACTAGATTGGAAATCATTCACTGAGTAAAGGTCAAATTAAAAATGTTAAATTACATTTCTAATACCAAATTAAGACCATAATGTGCATGAGGTTGTGTAAAAACTGCGAAATATGCAAACTCTCAAATTGTGCCAAAAACCTTTAACAAACGTTTTCATGAATTTGAGTAGTTACAAAGTCGGACAAATGAACTCTGTACCCTATTTGATAAAGATGTTTTTTTTATTTGATTTCGGTTGACATGTAACTTTTTATATGTCATTGTAATGCATTTCTCAGAAATTTTCGAAATTGAGCAAATTCGACCAATCAAAATGAGCAGAACTTTCTCACATGACGTGGAGATTTTCAGCAGATTGTGGAGTAAACACTTTCTCTGGATTCGAGCGCGAGCTACTATGTGTAGTGATTTCGACTGTTTATTTTGGGGTGAAGGATGTACATCTTGAGATTTTATCACAACTAGAGGAGGAAACTCGTTTAATTGAGGAAGGATGATAGGAGTACATATGAGGCTTTCGAGATGAGGTGGTGGAGAAGTATGTAAGAGGTAAAATAGACATAAAGGAAATCAAACGAAGAAGTATTAGGTATGGCGGGGAAGGGGAGAAGGTTACTGGGAGAAATCCCAAGTAGGAAAATAAATGTTGACGCATAGCGTTTTGATAGACGAAATAATCGCAACTTAAAGTTTCACGAATAGACTCTACGGTTTCAGTCTTCATTTCGTGGATGTATTTAGCATCCTTATTAATATGGATACATCTAAAAGTTGATCGCCTACTACCTCAAAACTTTAGCTTGTATCAGAACTGGGCATCATAGGTGAGAATCTAGAAAAACTCCAATTCCCTGTCCCATTGGAGGAATTCTAGGAAGAAGGAATCGGGATGGTGCGGTGGCCAACGTACTCACTTCCGACCCAGAGGCGGAAGATATTTTTCATTGGTATCCAGATCCCTACCTGAGGTGCTTTGTAAAAGTACTTTGAGTGAGTACGCCGTCCGTCAGATGGGACGTAAATCTACGGACCCCTTGGTGCCTTTCGTTAAAAGTAGACTAAAGCCAATACTGGGTTTCTCTCCACCCTTCATCATCCTTTCCTGTCCATCCGTAATGGCGCAAATGATCTCAGCTGTCGGTCGTCTCCCCTAACACTACTACTATTTCTAGGAAAAGTCTAAGAACATGAAAGATCAAGGCCGCATAATTCGTTACGCGAAAATAATGACGTTTCCTGCATTATTTAATTACCTGTCATGACGTCCTGTCTGGCTATGGAATTGGATGTTATGGTTTGCGTGCTAATCGGGTAGAAAAACTCGTTTAAATCGTTTATTTCCGGAAATTTGTACGAGATAAAAAAACAACTCCGGACGGCGAAGCACACTCCTATTCACATAAAAAATATTACAGTTGGAATGCCAGGTTAATGGAGACTCAGTCCAGGGGTCTACTTAGTGAAAAACTTAATTTAAAAACCTACCGTTTTAAAGTTGGCTTGTGTGTTGGGAAGGAGAACTACTTCAATTCGTTTATTTTAGAAAATGTGCATTGAATAAAAAACAATTTCGATGTCTAACCCCTGTCATTGCACATGAGGATTGTTCAATGATGATCGTAGTATTTATAAATGTTCATGAATTTATGAGCTTAAATGTATTTTACATGGCATTAGTATTTAAATTTATAATTAATATGCTGTTAAAGTTTCAAATTTGCTTCTACGTAGTATTGCGTAAACACGTTCAGACCACCTAAACCTGCTTTTGGAGATGAAAATTCTTTACATGAAGGTATTTCCTACATTGGAGAATAGAAAAGAGTCACATGGCCCTAGATCTGGATCACATGAGGGTCGGGTAACACTTTTTGCAAATTTTTGCAAATTCGTACTGGGTTTCGTGGAAATCACTGAGCACAAATATATCATTTATAATTTTTCTTTACCAGCGTGAAAGTGGCGCCCAATAAAATTTTCAATATTTCTGGCAGTGCTCTTTACATTATGCGGCCATCTCTTGTCACAATGGCAAGAGCAATACGATTAACGTTTACTGCAGTAAGGGCAGTGACTGGAGCTCCGGGCCTACCATCATTTGAATATTCTTTTTTCCTCTCATTAAACATTTTAAACCAACTTCCAGCAATGCTTTAGGTAGGGTCAGACTCACCATAAGCCTCCTATAGTTATGACCCTGAATGTCGATTTATTCAGGGAGAATCAAATTTTCAATTCAGGATATTGCTCTTCATATGTCACCTCCATCGTTGCCCTGGGCTACTGACTGGTAACTGAACATGTTTTAACTTGCAACGGCTTTCGCTGACGTAATAATGGAGTCAAGTTGATGAAACCTTTACCATATATGCATTGCACATAAAACCAGCAACAACATATAAAGTTAAACGTTTGCACCCTGTAGTACGTGAATTGAGACACCCTCGTTTTTCATTAAGAGTATCAGGTTGATTTCGAATTGGTCTCAAGACCTTTAAAGGGGATAGTTTAATGAAAACTGTTCTGATATCGATGACCATTGGAGTAAACGATTCCAAACACGACCTTTACGATAAGAATCATTATTAATCTTCAATTTTGCTCCGCGAGCACTTATAAATCAACTCCATGAGGGACTCCCTGACTGGAAGTCTCCGCCACGTCTCCTCCAGGTCTGTCAAGCGAAACTCGTCGTCACTCGCCTCCAGGGGCGCACGGGAAACCGATTCTCCGGACGGAGCTCAATGTACTTCTCGTCCCAGGCAAGAAGTTTCTCCGATGTACACATGTCTTTCAAGGTTGTGGTACAGGCAAAAATAATTAACGACCACAAATTTCATGAATACATCGCGCAATCAGCAAATGCCAAGTGCTCTTAGTTACATTCGTTTGTCGTTGCGGCTCCGCCATTAATTGAGGCAAATCCTGACGTTCTCCCGAGATTTTCATTGGCTGCCCCAGCGAGCAAGTATAAATCTCCCAGTGAGTGAAATCTCACCTTTACCGGTCATTGTCCGTAAAACAAGCATGGCATTGAGAGAAATAAACATGTATGAAGTGGAAGGGTGGTTTGCGAGAAGAGAAACTTAAAACTAGGAATAAAATAGTAAATCTTAACCTAACAAGAAAGGGAAGCCGACAGGGAACGACTTTTAATAACCAAGTACCATTAAGATTGCCATTAACAGTACTAACTGCCCTCCGGCGCACTCTACAAAGAGAAAACGTAGGCAAGGAGCGCCCATTTCCCACAACGGGAAATTACACTTGGGCAAGGGGAAGAAGGTGGTAGTAAGACCGTGAAGCGGATAAAATGATACCAAAATAACTTGGAGGGCGGAGGAAGAGACCCGTCGTCCCGTGAAGCGGTTTATTCCTATGGATAAAATTGAAATTAAAATTCATAGGAAGGACTCATAGGCGAGTAATATCTTTATGCTGTGCATGCGTGTGTTTCCCCAAAGGATCGTAGTCCCAGATGGTTTGTAACAGCGGATTTCCAGGCGGTGTGAGGCGGAATAGAAATGAGACTTGTGAGCGAATCAACTCTGCGACGTAATTTCCTATACACGCAGCAAAACCCTTTAGAAGCGGACCTGTCCCTCGTGTGATTAATTCCATTGCTGTCTCCGTCCCCCGATATAGCAACTACTTGTCCGCCAATTACATCAACTACTTCGGAGAGTAGGCCATTTCTGGAGAGCCCTCAATGACACATATGTTGAGTCAAAGGGAAATTATTCCTATTTAAAAGTTGTTGGGGGTAGCGACCGACAGCCGAAGTAATTTGCAAACAATTAGGTAAGGGTATGATTTTCACGGAAGAATTAAGAGAATCCCTTGGCGGCATTAGCCCACTATCCCCAAGAGACAGGAAAGCATATGCGGAGCATTTTGATTGGTGATAGGATGTTGAAGACTGTGATAGAGAGGAGAGAACGTCAGGCAAGCGAGAAAGGGATAGGGAAAGAATGGAGATGTTGGACGGAATGAAGGGACGCAGAGATGTGATATTGTAGACAACGTCATTGTTGTGTACGGTGTCACGTTTCGTCGGGCTAGGTGAGCCTTTAAAAATGGTTAAGCTCTGTGCGCATACAAAGAATGCCTTAAACTGTAGACGGCATTAACCAATAGTAATAACATACTTCCATAGCAGTATACAACTAACTCAAATAAACATGTGCTCATGACGTTGAAGATGCTTTTAATTTTTAAATACTATTTTGCAACATTCTAATGTATTAAGTAACTGTTACTCGATTTATCTCACTATTGCATGGTAATTGTTGTTAAATTATACCTTGCCTATTTGCCACGTAGTATTAGTGCATCGAAGATAAGCTCAACACATCAGTAAGCTTAGAGGTCACATACAGCTTCTTAAAAGGTTTTTGTAATTTTTTTTAATGCCTCGGAAAGAAATAAATATGCCGTATACTGCACTACGCACCATTGCTCTAGCAGCATAATAGACTCTGGATGATTTCGAACAGCAACCCTCAAGGAAAGAGTAGGGATAAGGTTTCCGAAACACAAGCGAGTCTATTTTTTCGTTACGCCTTCTAAGCAGGAAAGCTTAAATGTACACGTAATAAAATTACCTATGAGGAAATGTTTCAGAAGGGTTCGTCGCAACAAATCGATACACAGACTAAAATAGCGTGGCATTAACTAGGAATTGAAAAAATGTCTTCAAGAACTCTGATTTCACAACATAAACAAAGAGCAGTATTTGATGAGGTGAGTAAAAAGGAGATTGTTGTAACATCAGGGTGCCAAAAGGAAATGAAGGGTGCTGCTAAACTATTTAACACACTTAAAGATTTATGTCTCCAAGACGACAGCGGCTTTAGAGATTATTTTCTGCTCACTCAGATATACGAGTATATACTATATTCTATGTACTATATAACATACTATACACTATATATACAGTGTAAAAACGCAGTGATTGCAATAGCTGTAAGCTAAAAATACATATTGTATCGTTTCTGATAAGTGAAGTTACAGGAGAATTTTCCTTTGAGAATGGAAAGGAATGAATTAACAATGATTTGTGGGTTCTCATGAAAGGGTCCAGCATCCATAGTAATTGTGGGCTTAATAATTTTTCACTTTTTATCAATTGAATTCGCAATGAAAGGTATTTCATATGGGCTCATTGTCCACATTGTCCACAATGAAAAATATTGCTTTTGAGATATAAACCATATTATAATCAAGTTGGTTTAGTTTGTACATTCATTGGCAAAATCTGAGATGAATCTTGTGGCCGACACAAAAAGTGAAAGCCAAGCATTCGCTCGTTAGTCTAGTTGTCTTTTTCAGTTTTCATACGATGACCTTCGAGATACTTGAGTAGGAAGCGATAATTGGTTTACGAAATACTGTGACGATTTCCCTAATTTATGCTCATAAATATGCGACTAACTTGACATACTTGCTCGTGCATATTAATGTCAGGCAATGAATACTTGAAGTTGGGATAGTAATTTTCGTGATTTAAAATAGTGTAAAAAAATCTTATTAGATCACATTGAAATGAATCTACATATAATTAGGAAAATATATGTTTTACCATTTGCTCAGCAGACGTAACTGCAATAGGAAAGGTTAAGGTTGTTGAAGTCTTCCTGAGGCTAATATTGTGAAGGAAACTACGCCTATTGTCTGGGATGAAAGCGGGTTCTAAATAAACTAACGTGTCGGCGTGTTAAACAGGTATGATCAGCTGATTTTAGAGATGGATTTCTAAGTTGTAAATTTTTAATTAACTTTCGTCACATCCGTCATTTTGTCGGCCTTCGTTTATAAAAATGTGATTCGAGATCCTGAAACGGTTTCTCGTAGGAGTTCCTGATTTTTTTTATTCAATTGAGTAATTTTATTCAATTTGAGTAATTTAAAGGTAGGAGGAATGTAGGAAATACATCGTCTAGAGAAGAAAAAATTGAAAAACCGTCCAATTAGGAGATTATTGAAAAAATAATGTCTTTGGAAGTGAGGGTAACTCTGCCAGCCTTCAGGAAATACGAGCGTTATCCAAAAGTACCAATGAAGGTTTTTCACAAGTGATTGATGACTTTTTGTATATTTGGAGAAGGTAAACTGGTATTAGTAAATAGAATTGTACAGAATCACTGAGACTCAAGAACAGGATTTTCCCTTCCTAGTTATAGATAGACGTATTTGAAGGGATGGCTGTCACATAAAGGTCAAATATAATTTAATAATAATGTTGCAGTAATAATGTATGGTATTACCACATGAAATTTGTATATTTTTGGAAAAATATGGCTTCGGAATTTCTGACAGAATATATTGGTGAAATGGTACCTTTTAAATAGCCTACTAATAATCTGAAAGGAAGAAAATTGGCAAATATATGTTTGCAGCAGAAATAATTAGGAGTCGTAAGTTACGTAACATCTCTAAAATTTTGCGATGAGAATACCGATTAATGGGGAAACCAAAATACACCTTGTTTCGTGAGTGGTGACGTCTTCATGAATAGATCGTCAACGTTGCAAGTTTACATTTGTGCAATATTTATAATGGGAAGTAGGAATAGAAATTCTATTGGGAGTAAGTCAAATTATTAATAGAAAAAATAATGTCGTCACACTATTCAGTTAGAGAAGAGAGAAGATACTTCATTTAATGGAAATTTTCCGATTAATTTTCCCTTCCGATCTTTCAGATGCATTTCTTCGTTCAGGATGATGATCTTAGTTGATTTAAATTAATTTTACTATGTGATTTATTGTGTAAAGGATATAACATTCTGCATGAAGAGATTTCCAGAGCTGGTGAACTTCTTACACTTAAATACTCTTCAAGCCCACGAAGAGCTGAGAATGTAAATAAAATGAGGGTTTATTAGAAAACCACGCACTCTATTGCTTTCTCCTCGCAGTCAATTCTGTGTTCCTAAACCGTATTCCCTTACCTCATCACCATATCTTCCTTCGCCTATCATCGCGTTACAATCCCCAATCACTATCAAATGTGTCTTTCCTTATACACTCGATATTATATCCTTAGCTGATCTTGAACCCTATCGACTTCTTTCTCCATTTGATTTTTTGGTGGCATTTAGACCTGAAAAATGACCATGTTTAGCTTCAAACTCTAATCATAATATACCATCATTAGCCTCATCTATGTTTACTATGTTTCTTCTCACCTGTGTGTTGAATAATATTTGCCATTTTCGCTGGATCTCTGACCCTTCGCTATATATTATTCTATAACTATCGTTCCAATTATTCCCACTACCCTTCCATCTCACCTCGTACTAAATAACCTATATTTCCTCTCTTCATTTCCCGCTAACATTTTCTAATTATCCTGTTCTCAACATCATTTTAACATTCTAAGCCCCCATTCAAACCGTTTGGTCCTCTTCAGTGTCTTCTGTGCTTCTGCTGTCGATTTCACTTTGCAAGGATTCCATGAGATCACCGACCACGGCCTGCCGGTTCCGTTACCGAACACAACACACACTCCATTGTGCCGAGTCCCGTAGTCATCAAGACTCATTCTCAATTTGGTATCCATCACTGTTTCGTGGGATAATTAACTGAGGTTGTTTTTCCATGCCTTCCTTAAACATGCCTTTGATGCAACACCACCCCTCACATGGTCGCCCCATTAGGTTCAGACGCCTTTTCAGCAGCCTCACTATAAAGCAGTCGCTACGCGGGCTACCCCTACACATCGACCCACGTATACCCACATGGATAACCCTAAGAGATGCAATTTTTATTGGTCCCACAAGCACAGCTCTAAGAATCATCAGAACATCAAAACCCAAACACCACGTAAAGGTTGTAGTCCATTTAGAAGGTCAGAGTAAATATGAATTATTGCACTGGCTGCTTTATTCACACTGCTAAAAGACAAGGTAGTTGTTTATTCTAAATCACATTTATCCAGATTTGGAAATGCAAGATATGAGATTTCACGAATCATAATGAAGCAAACACACACAAACCTTCGTTTAACAACCATATCTCATTTCTTTAAATACTTCAAAACTTGTTCTTATCCGCAACTATGATAACTGTTGGGAATCTAGCTTTTGACATTTCTCAAAACTTGACATGAACAAATGCTATTTAAAATATAAAGTCCGGGTCCGAGTCCGGGTAAAAAAATTCTTCGTAAAATGGAACAGAATAATACGTTACATTACTATATATTCAAAAATGTAGGTTATAACGAAAATATATCGAAGTTGGTCATGAGCTGACCTCTAAATCTTTCAGCGAATTGCAAATCAATTATGTTTTCTGTTGCCTTCAAAAGCACAAAACGTTTGCGTGAAACCGCGAAAGAGAAAACAAAGTCTTGTTGTCGAGTTTCTCGAAAGGATTTTCAATTTAAATGATCGACACAAGTGTAAATTGCGTATTTCATGGGGTCGTTTGTCTGAGTGATACAGACGAAAAATTGGTCAGATGGGCATAGTTTCGAGCTCGTCGAGACACAAACTCACCCCGGGCATTATCTTCGTCTCCACGTCTTGCATGATATCATTCCAGGGTTCGGCCTGCTCAGGGGCCTCCGTGGGCAGCAACGGCCGCAGGTAGCCCGGCTCGACGGATGGTGTGACCCGTCGCTTAGTGCCCAAGGACTGCATGTACTCGCAGATGTAGTCCACCATCTCCTTCCCGGCGCTCCGAAAGCTTTCGGCGTCCATGATCCAACGACCCCGCCGTTGGTGGGCGGACCTTGTGGGCGACGATTAGACTCTCACGTCTCTTGGGGATGCGCCACCCACAGCCTCAGCCCTGCGGAAAACCAATGACAGAGAGTGGAAAAATGTTTGGGTGTTGTCAACAAAAGTTGAAGAATTTTTGACGATTTCATCAGTCTCACTATTACATTCCCGGGCACTTAATGTACAAAGTCTGAACCATGCAGCTTGCCACCATCTGGTCTTTTAGAGCCTTCAACCAACCAACCCTGTCACCCTATCACAGTAAAAAATAAGACACCCTCTCGTACAGCTAGGCGCGCAGTCTCTAGAGAGGCCGACGAATTTACCAGATGGCCGATCCCCTCCCAAGGGCGTTGATGGGCCATTGCGGTGTGGTAGGTATAGTAAGTTTAGACAGCTGACCGGAGGATCCCAACATTAAATCCCGGTTCTATGCCTTTGGGCTACTTCACCAAATTGAAGCGGTGAAATCAATATTCTGACCACTTCAACTTCGTGGTAAACCGAGCATAGATATAGGAGAGCCTCGGCCCCTACTGCTCCTGAATGCGTGAATATTTCGCGACCTAAGACCGGGCGCGTCGATCGATGAGTATGTATGATTTCAATTCTATGTACCACACTCACTATGCCGTCTCGACGAGGCGGTCGCGATAGCCGTCAAAATCGCTGGCGTTCCACAGCCGACCGACTAGTCGCTGCGGACATAAACAAATTCATAATTCAATGTAAAGTATGCACTGCAGAGAGGACCACAATCACGGGCAGTCACTACGTGGACTAATTAGTGTGTGCCACGATGTGCTTCGTGATTTGCTTTAGTATTTTTTTTGTAATACATCTTTGCTTCTCACGGCTGTGCTTTCGTTCACTTGTTTTCATGATGGCTCATAAGCCTTAGCAGACAAGGGTTGGCTTCTATACGGATTTATTCATAATGGAGATACAGAAAGGACAAAACAAAAAAAAGCTGCCCCTTGATCCGTGTCCATGCTGAGAAGAACTCGAGAAACATCCGCCCCGCCGTATACACTGCAAAGAAATTTCGGGTCGCTTGACTGGCTTCACATTTCTGCCGCCCCACATCGGTCGCCAAAAACTTTGACCTCCGTGGCCCGAGTTGCTAAGATCCTGGAACTCATTGCCTCGGTAGGTTAAAATCAACCGTCGGATCTCATTACCGTGGCAGTCAAAGACAGTGCAAGATTCACCATTCGTCAAGTAAGGTTCGGTCAAGATAATACTTACGACTCTTCCGCCGGCGTAACTGCTGTGCATAAATACACTTGAGCCTATGGCCCAGTATTAAGGCGCGTCTTAGAATGTGTGGCAGAAGAAATTCAGAGGAAAATTCTTCTCGTTCACAACGGGTAGAAGTGTAGGGGTGGAGGGGGAAATTAAGCCTATTCTTTAGATATCTCCCAGCAAAAGAACCTATATGACTAGCACAACTCCTGCGTAATTGTGCTTCCAGAGCTCTTTTAACTCAATTGTCAGGGGAGTGTAATTAACATTTTTCCCTCCTTTTGTGCCAGATTTGAGTCATTTGACATTTGTTTACCTACAAAGCCTCACCCAATAGTAGCATGACTTATTTTTTCACGGATAGACGTACAGGCGGTAGTTTCTTTGGCTGGGTTCGAGGAAAGGCTGGAGACCGGTGGTAGTTGGCTCCCAGCTTTTGTGGAGTGCGGATCGCTCGTTTAAGAAACCTCTAAATTTAGATAGTTAAGTACCCTGCAAGCCATCACTAAGGTGTGTGACAGGTGGTGAATACACACCAGACTAATTTTTACGCGAGCATGACACTACCGCAATAATGTTATCATGTTATTATTATCCCCTATCGTTCGTGGAAAAAAATGACATCTTCAATTCATCTAATCTACCCTTTATTTCTCTAATTTTATTTACATGATCACTCTTACCGCAGTTTGATGGAGTTAATAATACATTTTCCACATTAATTTTAAGAGACATCCTTTCAATTTATGCAAGAGATTTAATCTGTAATATAACCTTCGCTCCGTGAGTGATTCCCAGCCTAGCTCCTCTAATATTTTGGATACGCTAAGAAGTTTATCATAGCAATGTTTTGCAAGTCTAGCACCTTTACGCTGCACGCCATCCAATCAATCCAACTTCGTGAGGATCCCATATGCTAGCAGCATATTTTAAATTATACATAATCAGCGAAAGATAACATTTCTCTTCCACATTTTTGTTATCCTATAACGTGACCTCCTCACGCTCCGTCATGAACCGGTTATTGGAAGAGCGCTACACCATCAAATTTTGAGTGAAATTGGGAAAAACCGGAAATATGGCTCATGACATGTTCAGACAGCTTATGCTGATAATGCCTTGGGTATATATGGTGATTTATAGCAGTACAAGTTGTTTCGGGAGGGTAGAGAATATGTTGTAGTCGCCGAACGTTCAGGACGCCCTTCGACCTCAAAAAGTGACAAAAATCTTGCAATAGTGTAAGCTTTGTTGGACAAGGATCACAGATTATGTGTTCGTATGGTTTCTGTTGAACTTGGCATCCCTAAAAGTGATGTGCATCGACCTTTGAAAGTTTGTGCCGCGAGTGCTCTCGGACGAACAAGGAGAAACTCGCACGTGGATCTGCCAAGAGCTTCTTGACCATGTGGATGACGATGCAAAATTGTTGGAAAATGACTACCCCACCAGACTTCTTCCTCTTCCCCCGTATCAAATCCGTGCTGAAAGTACGTCACCACGGCTGAGTGGAAGCGTTACGAAAGGCCGTGACGAGGGCGCTTAGCAGTATTCCGGGCGCCGCCTTCCAGAAGGCGTGGAAAACTCGCTGGCAGTGGTGTGTGGACGCACAAGGGTGCTACTTTGAAGACTTTTGAGTGAATGTATCAATTCGGGCAATACATTTTTTCAATCGACTCAGTCCTACTACTTTTGGGACAGACCTAGTATTATAAATGTTTTATTTAATGTTTTGTTTGCATGTATGTAACATCCAGGCTATCGCTAATTATTACGTTATCAGCATGGAGTGTCCTGCCCCAAATTAGCATGAATTCCACATCGACGGTGCTCTCAAGAGTGCACATGCAGTACGGAGTGCGTACTGTATTTATGTAGTTGCTGTCTGACAGCTATTTCCTGATTTTTTATTTTTGCTATTGTGTTGTGTCTGATAGTATATATGCATTAAGTTACGGCCGTATTTTGCATTGGACCTATGTGTCGCAGTTACACCAAATCGCGGGCATTCACGTCATTGGTGGAATTGGATGTAGATCTAACCTGTTTATGTATTTTCTTTCATTATATACCTCCTCTAGTTTCTTGTCGCTATTACTTGATTTTACGACAAAACCTTCTCGTCCTTTCCTCTTTTAGTCTTCTCTCTACTTCCTCATTCCTCACTTTGTCTGTAAATTTAATATTAATCGCTTTCCATCGGCACTATGTTCTAAAATCTTTTCTTGTCCGTTTGTCCACTATTTCAATATTCCATATCTCTGATCAGTTGAGTGTCACTCTCCATACGAACGTGTTGACGAGTGGTTTCCTTGTTTGCAAACTCAGATTCTTTGAATATAGATGTTTCCTCTTCATTATGAACACATTCTTAGCTTGAACTTGACGTCGGTCGAACTTATTCCATCTCCGCTTAAACTGCTACCCAGGTAAATGAAGAATTCCACTTGCTCTATTTTGACTCTTCGAATTGTGATATCTGCCTTCAGCTTCTGGTTTCCACACTCATGGATTTTAGTTCTCTTCTTGTTAATACTCATATTATATTCCTGAAGTACTTGGTCAGTGGCATCCAGACTTGCTTGCAGGCCCTCTCGTGTTTCTGCAAAAAGTGTTACATCATCTTCAAATTTGAGTATTTTAAGCCTTCGTCATTCACCTCAACTTCTTTGATACCCATTCTTGTGTTTTTATTGCCTATTTTAATTATAAATGGTTTATGTAAAAAGAATCGGGAGAAGTTTCGGAAAATAGATTTATTTCAGATATTGCTACTAATTGAACTTAAAATTAAACCACTTGGCTTTTCCACATAGAAAAAATGTTTTCCCTCAAAAAATTTTTCCCTCCCTCCCTCCTTTTCCCTCCTTCCAGAGCTATACATACTGTGTTTGACTTATATTTTTACTTCATGATGTTATATCACAACGAAACCTAGGTCGTAAATAAAAAAAAATTTTGTGTGGAAAAGCCAAGTGCTTTAATTTGAAGTTCAATATGAAGAATTTCCACCAAGTGACGCCAGAAACTGTTTTATTTATTGCTACAATGCTACGAAATTCTACGAAGTACGAGTACATCCCTTGAGCGCCGGCACACTTTTGTCAGCGGCTTTTTCACGACTCAAAGGCTCCCTGGTCGGAGAAATCGGAAAGGTCCCTAAAGGTACCCGAGCGAGCTTCTTTGACGGTCCTAAGGTGGTGTCCTTTGCGGGAAAATTACACTTTTGGGAATAGAAAATAGTCTGTTGGTGCTAAATCGGGACTGTAAGAGGGTTGGGGAATCGTCGCGATGCAGTAGCAGGTCTTTGTAAGCAGACACTCGACTCTCCTTTTGGTCGTCCGTCAAGGCCTTAGGACGAGTTTAGCGTAGATATTTTGCAATCGCCGAATTTTCAGTGATAATTGTGTGCACTGCCATCTTATAGACACCAATACGATCTGCGACCATGCGTACACTTAACCGATGGTCTGAATTCATCACTTCACGCAGACGTCAGGAAAAAATTGTTACCGATACTTTTTATGCAAACCTTGTATGTTGAATATAGTGCTGGTGAGAGGTTAAATCCTTGTCCAACTCCTGTGTTTGTTTGGGCTACTATTTTCCTTCACTTTTTTATATGTATGGCTGATACCTGAGTCATGTAGACGCGATTGATTATTCGTCTGTCGCTGTTGTCCATTTCAAACGCCAGAAGCAATAGTGTGTCATTATAATCATTATACTTATTCATTAATTAGCGCTCTTACTCTTCAGGAAGCTCAAGAGTTGGTGAAAATTTTGCGACGACTGAGTCACTTAAGTTGTGTCATCCGCAAGAAGATGGAGCGCGTCGTCTTGAAATGACGAATCTTGAACGCAGAACGCGCACCCCACTTTCCGCGCTCGGGGAGCGGGGACGGACGGCATGTGGGGAATATGGGAATACGCGCCAAGGACGCGGAGACGTCTCGGAATGTGGATTTTCACGGCGCCGGAAAATCGATCGAGGAACAATAGAAGAGGTGTAGTGAGATACGATGGGGAGACCATTCAACTAGTTTCACCGGTGCAGAATACGCGTATTTTCAAAATGAATGAGTGCAACCAACATGTATTTATACTCATGCTGCAGGAAAATTGAAATAATTCCTCGTTATTTAAAAGGTTTCATGACCATTTATATCATGTTTCTTCCCGTAATTAATTCGCAGATTCATCTTGTAAACATGCGCCCATTTCTTCGGTCACTGTGGTAGATTCTCTTTTGTAAAAAAACAACTAAAGAATAAATGATACTGCTGATTTTCTTCATGGATTTGGTTCATTTCTTTCTATGATTTCTAAAAATTATCAAGGGATATAAGTTGAACCTTGACCTCTTAGTTTGTGATAAAGAAGCCTCAGAGGTATAAGTTTTCATAATAATGTTAAGACTTAACCCTGCATTGTAAAATGTCATTAGATATACCATTCAAGGCTAGATTAACTCAAAATATTCACTTTTTTTACAACTTCATTTTAACGGTTATAAATATCTCTGCAGTATTTTTTCATCCTGATGCGTTTGACTCGCTTCCATGAAGAATGCACTCTTCTTTAAATACATAATTCATCCTCTGGTTTTCTTTTATCAACAATTACCAACAATTAAAGAACAACCTCTAAAATAACGCGAGATGGTTACTATTTTCCATCTGAGGCAGAAATTGTCCATATTAAAAAACAGAATAACTCTGTAGTTTTTCTTTTTCGTCAAATATGCCTTTATCTAAAAAATATTAACACTCAAATGAACTAATTATTGAACTTTGTAATTACCTATAAGTGTGCACAATGCCTACGCCTAACCTCAGAGAAAATAAACATTACAAATAATTTTCGCTGATAAAAATTGATTTTCTATGTGCATCGTACGATAATTATATGATATGAAACCATTTTTAGATTAATGAAGAGAAAACGACCAAGTAAACGTTGTATACATTTTTCAGTTCAAATTGCGATCGGTACACATAAGGCTCCGTAATTTACCTTTACCCACACCAAAGTCCACGTAATTTCGCGTGGGGGACTTGAAACGTCTCATACTGTAATGCAAGAATCATTTCGCAAGAATAAACCAAGGAAGTACGATGCCCAGCAATAGTTAAATGAAACGATGTTGATGGAAGAAAAAATTTAATCGAATACCTCCATTCCCGACACCAACAGAAACGAAATGACAATACTGAAAATGATTTTCACAGACGTCGACGGGAGGCACTCGTAGTAATTCGACGTCGGTTTCCTATTCTTTAGTGGAGACTTTCCTTCGGTGTGAGCCTCGGTCGAACATCGCAATTTCCTCGGTGGAGTCTTCTTATGCGGGGGTGTTTTTGGGGGGAGATGGGTTTGCTCTCTGACTGAGATCGCACGCCCTCTTGCACTGCTTGGGTAAAAGGTGGGAAGGAGCGAATTGAACCGACTGGTGGTGGGTGGGAGACCACGGGGGAGCGAAATAGGAGTCGTGGGGCGTTGGATGGGAGGAGATGAGGGAGATTGCGATTTGCATGCAGTGAGCCTCCCCCCCCCCTTCAACTGATAATCGCGTGAGAAGAAGGAAGGGGCGTGGCTGGTGGGGGAGGAAGAAAAAGCATCGATCCCTTTGGAGGGAACCTCCACGGAAGCCGTTTCCCTTCATCCGGCAATTAATTTCGCGATTGTAAAAAAAACACCCATTGTTCTCCCATCGCTTATGCCGGCCGATTCTACCCTTGCACAAGGGAGGGGGCAAGAGGGAAGTGATGCTCCAGCGCTTGCGCGGAGTCCGATCGTCCACTAACCCCCATTCCTCTCTGGATGCGTCGCGACGGCTGCAATTAGGCCAGGTTGTGTGACGCAGGAGAATGACCCCCGAAGACGAAGGTTGGCGCGGAATAATGAACAGAATTACTGCAAATGGATAAGGTTCCAAAATTGCATTTATTTAATCGGAATAGATGATTTCTTTTGAGGCTCCAAACATATTCTTCGCGTCCGAATACGAAGGAAAGGATAATCATCAAAGTTTTGTTGCTCGAATTGATTATCATCAGAAAATCCCGTAAGTGTGATTTACGAGGGCTTGTAAGCTCACTTGTAGCTTTGTGAAACGGGCCTAAAAAATTAATATCACGGTCGCTACTTCCCATTACTCATCGTCTCGTTTTTTTGTTGCGTGAGATTATATTATTTTTAGATATTTGATACTCTCCCATTTAAGGAGATGTGACTTTATGGATTTTGGCGGACACAGACTCTACACCGCTTAGCTTCTTCATGGTCCCGTCTAATAAGATATAACCTACACAACTTGACACTCTATACCACGGAAATCCCTTTTTCAATTTTGCATGCATTCTACCTAACTTCATTGTATCCAACAGCATCCCCTTGTCTCGCTGGTCCAACTTCCTCCCCTCTATCACAGTTTTTTACTTTCTATCGTCTATTAAAGTGGACATTTTAGCAAAGATACGTTGCATTTCTTTGTATCTCCTAACAAAATACAACCTGATACTACACACTGTCATGAATTTTTCTTCTGCAATCACCCCTTCATTGAATAAGTCAAACCTATCATTCCTTTGTGAATCTAAACCACACCCATCCAATAATCTCGTATTCATTCATTTATGAGAATCTTTCTTAATAAAATATCAAAAAAATTATTCCTTCATTCCTTAAATACACCCAAAAACCTGGCCCACCATGAATCACTTTCCCTCAAAAAATTATCTTCCTCCCACAATATAAAAATGCCAAAGCAGATCAAGTATCATCTGCTGAGATAATGGACACTAATATTAGATTTCTGAAGCAATGTAGCAGCTACACGATCCCTCCTGCTGCACCCTCGTGCTCCCCGATCAACCCAATCAACATTATCAAAAAAAAATCCTCCCGTATCTTTTAGAATATGGGCCCAATGAAGGACTCTGATCCCCAGAAATTGCCGTTCTCTCCCCTCTAACTCAAAAAAAAAAATTCGGAATCCTAACAACTACGGGCACCCTATTGTTTACTTATTAAAATAACTTATTTTTGTATTTATGTACCGTAAAAGCTACTGCTAGGATGTGTGGCAGGGGGTGAATATACACCAGACCCGAGCATGGCCCTATCGGATAATGTTATTATGATCCCTTATCGTTCGTGGAAAAAATGACATTTTAAATCTATCTGATTCACATAATCTCTCTAATTTTACTAACAAGATCAGTCCTACCTTAGTACGATGGGGGCAATAATACATTTGCAACTTCACTGCTAAAGAGACGTCCTTCCAATTTATGTAAGGGCTTCAATTTGTAATTCAACCTTCACTCCGTAAGCGATTCCCAGACTAGCTACTCTAATATTTTTGATACGCTGCTAGTTTTATCATAACAACGTTTTACAACTCTAGTTCCTCTACCCTGCATGCGATCCAATTCGGCAATAAATTCAACTTCGTAAGGATCCCATATACTAGCAGCATATTCTAAATGAGGCCTAGCCAATGACAGATAGCATTTCCTTTTTACCTTTTCATCACATTTACCCAGTGCTCTCCTAATATATTCTATTTTTTTAGCTTTCTCACATACTCCCCATTTATGTTTCATCCAGGAGAGATCGTGAGAGAGGGCAACGCCTACGTATTTAATTGAGGCTACACAAACCATTTCGGTGTTCCCAATGCAGCAGACGTTCGGGAGGGAATTGCTCTTTTTCCAAACATCTATCAGTACACACCTTTTTAAGTTTAATTCTAATTGCCAAGTGACTGTGATTACCATTGATTGCCAAGTGACTGTGATTTGCCTCTCTCTCTCCATCCCCCGCATTGAAAGCGTATAAATCTCTCCGCTATTACCTTGTGCAAAACCACCATACCACCCATTCACTCCCTCAACCGGCTTCCTCAACCCCCATGCAGAGTTAGTAAATCAAAACCTCCCTTCTGGGGCATAAACATTGACGTCGTCGACATTCTTTGGCTCCACGGAAATGAAAATATATCAACTTTTATTTAAAATACCTTTCAAATCTTCTATCTCGTTATATTTCACATGTCTTAATCCGGACTCTTCTGCAAATGTCCATGCATATCGAAATCCTGCATTAAAATAATATATTTTTAAATAATTCAATTAGACAATAAAACCACTTCTGTGCGCAAAATTAACAAACCGTGAATAGATTGTTAGTTTTTAGTTTTAGTTTTGTTAGCACAAAACCTTAGTTCATCAGTTTGTATCCCACCCAAACTAAACGCTCCTTATCATATTTCCTCTCCTTATGCGACCACCTCATTTATAAATACGTCTCCTTCCGACAACAATATACAGAAGGCTTCCATCGCTCCGTTGGCAAACACGGGTGGTCCAAAAAATTACTAAAGAGCAAAATCCGGATACATTTCTCGGAACAAAACACCATTATTCTGAAGGAACTTTACGCCGATAAAAATTTAATGAGTCTTATTCTCTCCTCCTTCTAACATACCCCTTCGTCTCTTTCAAGCGCCCAAAAAATTAAAAATCTAGAATCCATAACCCATATGACGCCCATTTCGCGACAATCCCTCCAAGTGTGCACATACGAGGACACACACACACACATATATATATATATATATATATATATATATATATATATATATATATATATATATATATATATATATATATGTATATATATATATATAGAGGGGTTAGTTAGCATATTATAGGTCACGGAAACCTTTTGTACGCTTGTGATCTGCTCGATTCAACCCTCCCCAACACTAATGTGTCCGTATTTTATGTGTTCCTAACACTTTCCATGTGAATGAATGAGCTCACCGAATGATGGGTTTCCATGTTATATATGAATGTAAATATATATATATATATATATATATATATATATATATATATATATGATTCAGAGTCTGACTTGAAGAAGGCCCCAGAGAAGGCCGATAGCTCAAACATTCCAAATATATAAATGTATATACATATAATGTATATATATATATATATGTATATATATACTCATTTATATAGATGAGTATTTATTCGCCGTTTGGCGGGATTTTGTGTTTGAATGTGTGTATATATATATGCATATATATATATATATATATATATATATATATATATATATATATATATATATATATATATATATATATATATATATAATTCAGAGTCTGACTTGAAGAAGGCCCCAGAGAAGGCCGATAGCTCAAACTTTCCAAATATATAAATGTATATATATATATATATATATATATGTATACTCATTTATATAGATGAGTATTTATTTGCCGTTTGGCGGGATTTTGTGTTTGAATGTGTGTATATATATTATATATATATATATATATATATATATATATATATATATATATATATATATATATATGTGTGGGTCGCGGTAGTCCAGGGTGCAGAGCGCTGTACTGCTGACCGTGTTCGAAGTATCCCCGGGTTCGATTCCCGGGTAAGGTACTCATAGCACCTGCAGCTCCCCCCAAGCTATGTGATTTTTCGGGTACCAGGCCTTCCTGGAAAACCAAACCCGGTCCAGGGAAAGGAACTGGCCCCCCTACCCTGATGTGCGAATTTCACACGCCATCGGGCTTAGTCCTGGGTGAACTCTACCGTCACCTACCTAACCGACCTTCGGGTTGATTACTATATTTATAGTTTACATATATATGTATGCGTGCGTGTTTGCGATCAAGGACCTTATTTATTTGTTCTGAATCTAATCCCGAAGTAATCCTAGCGCTACTGGAAGTGAAACTATCAAAAAACCAATTTATTTTTTCATTAGAAGAGGAATTTTTATATCCGACCAATTAGGAGCTTCTTAATTAGGTAGGTTACCCATCGTGATGAATTTGGTCGAATAACTTTCTCTTGGCGAACTTAGTCGAGTGCTTTATTCAAGCTGATGGAAAGTGACGCCGGCGTGCCGGCTGCCGTCTCCGAATTTGAGCATAACAACCGCACGGGACAACCAAATCAAACTTTTTAATAGATCCGTCGTGAGCCTTCTCCTTATCTCCTCCGCCGTCTTACCCACTCCTCCACCCCCGTTCACCTCCCCCTAACGCCACCCCTAATGGACTCCGCTCTCTCGATCTCCTTCCCACAATGCACCTCATTACCTTCGAGTGGTGTTGAGGGGCGGGCGAACGGGTTGTCTGTCGCTGGCACCAAGGCTCCCGGAGCTCACTATGAGCGCCCTCTCTCCCTCCACTCTCACTCTCAATCTTCACCCTTCCGGCCCAAGAAACCATCCCATCCGATCCCTTTTCGCACCTCTCCCCCCTTCTTCCCCGCATACCTCGTGTCTCCGTCCCCGCCCGTATCTCGACATGGTTCTCACCGACGGCGGACTGGGGTCGTGTTTCCCATGAGACTAGGGTCCGCGGCAGGGGTACGGACGGAGTTAAGGGTATGTGTAGAGTTTTTAGGGAGCAAAGTGAAGGCAATTTTAAACTACGCATTTTTAATCGACTGAAATCAGGATGTTCAATAATTAATGCGTTGGAATAATATTTGAGAGATCAAGTGTGAGACGGACAGAACTAATTTGCCATTTTTTCCAGCGAAAAATAAAAAATTAATAATTAAATAAAAAGAAAATAAAAGAAAATATTAATAATTGTTAAGCACCTCCGATAGAGGAGCAAAATATTCTAAATAGCATAGTATGATGCCATTATTTTTTTCCTTTCAATAATTTTTCGTTTCTATTTTTGCCTATTTTTTCTTCCTTTATCAAAAGCATTCGAGAGACTCACACATGGACAAATCTCAAATTTTCTCAATGAAAATGACTTATTGATCCCCTGCAATCAGGCTTTTGGTTCTCTCACAGCACAGCTACTGCTCTCCTTAAAATAACTGATGACATTTGACTATCCATGTGTCATAAAGAGGTGACAATAAAAACTCTCCTAGACTTTGCGAAAGCCTTCGACTCTATTGACAAATATACTGGTTTTGAAAGGCCCACTCAATCTCACAGGAAAGGAAAAATATTCCCAGCTGAGAAAAAACTTTTTTTGATGAAATGAAATTTTAAGAAAACGGGCGCTGTTCCTTTCAATTCCTGAATTTTTCTTCCTCGTCTTTAAAATATACACGCTCATACTTAAGTAACCGATTTCAAAGAGTCATCACACCTGGTCCATCCTCTAACTGGCTTCAAATACAAAAGGGTGTTCCACAAAGATCCATTATTGGACCCCTGCTTTTTTCCCTGTTATGAATGATATTAGTGAAGGTATTTCTAATTGCAATTTTCGAAGATTTGGTAATATATCACCATTCCCGTCTCCACGGCCTACCTAAAATTATTAACGAAATGGATTCAGATCTTGCTGCTTTGTCGCTAAGGAATACTACCTTGATCAAAAAGTTCCCGGAATAACCACCGTGTGGCGCTCCCATCGTTCCGATTTGAGTTCTGTTTTTTTTGTTAAGTTGGTACATCTGTTGTTGATATTCCCTTTAAATCTTAGTGTCATAACTTGACATTTGCAAAAGTTACGGTCGGTTTTCGGTATGTCCATCAGTGCTTCCTGCGATTTTTCCATTACTTCCTCTCGGCTGCTAAAACGCGTTCCCCGTAATGGTTTTTTAACTCGATTGAACAGAAAGAAGTCACAGGGAGCCAAATCAGGTGAATTCGGTGGCTGTTGGATGGTATTTGTTGCATTTTTCGTCAAAAAATTACGAATAATGATAGCACTGTGCGACGGTGCGTTATCATGGTGCAAAATCCACGAGTTTTCTGCCCACATTTCTGGTCTCTTTCGGCGAATTGCTTCACGCAAACGTCTCATAACGCCCAAATAATACTCTTTGTTTACTGTCTGGCCTTCTGGCAAAAATTCATGATGCACTACACCGTTGTAATCCATGAAAACCGTCAGCATTGCCTTCTTTTTTGACTGAAAACGACGTGGTTTTTTTGGTCTCGGCTCATTTGGTGAACGCCATTCACTTGCCTGATGTCTGGATTGCGTGTCGTACTCATAAACCCACGTCTCGTCTCCAGTAATGATCCTTTTGATGAATGTGGGATCGGATTCAGCCTCGCAAATCATGTCTTTTGCGACGTCAACACGGTCTCTTTTTTGCATGAAATTGAGGTCTTTTGGAACCAACTTTGCAGCTACACGACGGAAACCCAAATCATTAACCACAATGTCTTGGGCGGATCCATAGGCAATGTTCAAGTCCTCCGCTATTTCTCTGATGGTTAATTTGCGGTTATTGACCAACATTTCTTTTACTTTATCAATTTTTTCACCGACTTTCGATGTCGATGGTCTGCCACTGCGTTCATCATCTTCGATTGACTCACGACCACTTCTGAACCGCTCGTGCCACTGGTAAACGACCGTTTTTTTTAGAGAATCGTTGCCGAAACACTTTTCCAACATTTCCAACGTCCGTGCGCCACTAAATCCGTTTTTTACGCAAAATTTCATACAAGTTCGTTGTTGCAAATTTAAATCCATTTCTGAAATTGTAAAAAATCGCCAACACACACAGAGATAGATGTACTCTTGGCTACGTAACTTTTGCAAATGTCAAGTTATGACACTAAGATTTAAAGGGAATATCAACAACAGATGTACCAATTTAAAAAAAAAAACAGAACTCAAATCGGAACGATGGGAGCGCCACACGGTGGTTATTCCGGGAACTTTTTGATCAAGGTAGTATATATATACATATACATACATTTTTTATTTATTATCGGATGTCCATTGTTGCCACATTTAACATGACAACTAATTTTCTCCTCGAGTCAAAGGCCGCAGGAGATATCATAAGGAAACATTTCACACCTTTCCTATCGAAATATAGAGATCGATAAGTTTCTTCATCGACTTTGAGGACCCTACACAGCGGCAAGGTTTTTTTTTCTTTTTTCGAACCATGATGGACTTTTTTCGGACCAGCGCTACCCAGGAGAGGAATTTTAATGATTCATCAGTTCATTGGAAATCTGGAATTTGAAAATAATAATATGCAGTATCTAGCTAACATGGCCGAATTCAAATATTCTCCATCCCGTAGTGTATATCAGCCCATAAATTAGGCTGAGGGCAAACTCAGGTAGCCCTTCTTTTAAGTAATGCCAGAATGGGTGAAAATTATTTTCAAAATTTACACGAATTTAAATGCATCGCTACATGTAATTTTAAAGATAGCACTCTACCATTACTCAACTATATGATCTCTATAGTTAAAATTTATCGCTGATGCAGATATATCGATGCATCGTTGCAACCTCTAATCTTGATGGGGAATACCTGTTGCACGGGCGTTGCCGCATTTTGGGTGCGGCAATTTTCTTTGTCCAGAAGCGGAAAGGTTCCGGTTATAAGATTTAACATCCAAGCAGTATACACGTATTCTCTGATAGTTCGTGGAAAATTAATTGGTTGCACAGGTTAAGGAAATTATTTCTAATATAACCGTGAGTGAGTGAATACTACCGTTCAAATGGCTCATTCTCATATAGTCTTGAGCTTTACACTAACCTATCAATTCAACCTTCTGGAAAATTACTTTGATATATAATGCTAATAATTTGGATCCACATATCCGTGATTGAAAAAGCACCCACTGTAGTCAAGACGAAGACAAATGGCCAAAATTAAAACATGGTAGGAGAAGATAGAATGTTTGTTGAAGAGGGCAGGAAATGTGAATGAAGAAAATAGTGAGAGATAGTGGGATGTTTTCAGCCGTAATAGAAGGGAGACCGTTAGGTTAGCGGGGTGGAGAAAGGAGAAGAATAGAAATTTTAGATGCCGTGAAGGCAGGCAGTTGGTACGAAAAACTGAAGAAGGGAATGAAAGGTATGCTACAAACAAGAGGAAGTCCCTGTGCTAAGATAAAGATAGCTGGTAATTTCCGTCTAAAATAGTCTAATACAAACCTATAATTGATAGATTATCTTTCAATCTTACCGTCAAATTTATAGCGTCATGAAGCTTGTAAATGACACTTGGAAATATAAATAAGAAAATATTGAGGACCATTCTGAGGCGCGACAGCTTATTGAAGACAATAATGGAAGAAAACATGAGGGTAAGAATCACAGAGGAAGATCAAGAATAAACTATGGGAAGCAATATTTCAGACCAAGATGACACGGAGCAATGGAGGTATTTTTGTTGGACAGAATAGTTTGGAAAGCTGCTACCAAGCAATCTTCAGCTGCTGATAACCAGCCATGTTGATGGCATTTGGCTCGAGGAGCAGGTCGCAATTGACAGTAAAATTTGACAAGAACAGGTCCATTTCTTGCGATATGCTATAAACAAATTTTTTTGCAAAGAACGCAGTTTTCACCCAGGAAATGATTTCCTCTCTCTATTCCCCCATCTTTAAGGAATAAAGACAGCTGAAAATATTCCGAATGAACTGAAATCGATAAAATTTTCACCTTTAACATCTAGGTACAGTGATAATACACCGAGAAGGCAGTGAAGAGGAATGGCTTATTGACGCTATATGAAGAAAACCATCTTGAACGAGAACGGGTTTTTACTGTGCAACCGAGACGTGGGATTAATAAAATTTCATTACAATCCATCGCAATTCTCCCAAGGAAGAATTTTCTGCGTTGAAATAAAGTGGGATGTAAACGAATCGTGATCAAACGGCATATTTATTCATTATTATTCACTCTTCTCCTCATTTGATTTTTTATTGACTATTAATACAGTGCGTGATGGTGGAATTTCCATTTGCGTAACATCCTTTCCTTCTTCCAACTTGTTTTTATGAATTGGTGGTTGTATTTATGTCGCCGTGGCGCGAAGGAACGGAGATTCCGTAATTTCACTAGCACTGCGCATGGAATTGAATATAGAAGGGTAAGAATTTGAATGGTCCAAAGAGGCGCAGCGGCGCCTCCTGAATTAGTCTGGGAGACAACCGGAAGTACTATTCGGTGAGGTCATGACATTGTCGATTATCTAAAATACCGAGGTTTTGACGCAGCAAATTATAATTCCATCCTCAATTCCAGTGCACGAAATTTAGCATTACTTGAGACCACGACGTCGAAATTTCGAGAGTAGACATTACTGATTCCTTTCCGAATAGCCTCTCATTCATAGCATTCAATTTTGAGCAAATATTTATTAGGTTTCCAATGCTCAAAACCAAATAAGTTTCTACGTATTTTTGGTAATAATTTTTTGTCCAGAGCTATGGTCGAAATGACCTCATCACGTAGGAATCTAAAACACGGGAATGAAAATATGGCTTTTTGAACAGGGTATGTTGAGACCACTAATTCACTGCTCCACTTTATTGACATATGGCAAATTGTCAATCAAGTTCTCTACCTTCCAACGAAACCTAACCTCATTAAAACCCTCCAACACTGTAGAAGCAGTCTATGGTTTCTTAACTCATGACGTGGGAAAATCACTAAAAAAGGATTTCCCTCATAATTTTTACTTCACCTTAACGAAGCTGATTTTTCACAATATTTATCACATTTCCCATTAAAGATGTGGGTGAAGAATGAAATGAGGAGGGATAGTAGAGTGAACTCAAGAGTTTTGATCAACCCCCTCGCACACCTCTCAAGCCCCCTTGAGTTCATACAGCTAGGGAATTCGGTCGGGTGACGCTACCCCCCCCCCCCACTCCTCCCCGTCCAGGAAGGGGGGTCGGTGGTGCGGAGGAGAAAGAAGGGAGGACGTTGGAGGGAATGCTGGGAAGGGCCCTCTAAAATTCCCTCCGGGTGTGGGTGAATTCTTTATTGGACCACTCTCATCCCCTCGCCCACATATCTGACCTCGGAAAGCTGGGGGAGGGAAGGGATCGGGTGCGGAGTATGGGTCTATATCGCAATAAGGGAAGCCGGCCTCCTCCTCTCTTACTCTCAATGGAGAATCACCCCCACCCGAATACCTCGCTCTTCCACATTCCTCGCCACTCGCTCCCTCACTGCGTTTCGCGTGGTGGGTGGGGGTGTGGAAGTAGAGGGATCCACCCCCTCCCTCCAAGCCCCTTTTCTTTCTCCGGAGAGCGAGAGAGAGAGAGGCCAGAGTGGAGGAATTAGTAGGACGGAGTGGGAGGGAGGCCGCCGCCACAAATCGATTCCCCCGGCATCAACTCGCGGCGGCTGCGGTCGTCTCCCTTCTCTTCCATGCCTTCCGTCCGTCCTTCCCCTCGCACCGACGGGCGGGCGGGCGGGTGCCGATGACACTCCGGGCACATCCTCATCCGCCGTCAACTATTCAATCTTTCAGCCGTCTTCTTCCACGATAGGAGAATTGGGCGTTCGGAGCGGGAGTTCTTTGACCTCTGTGGACATCCGCGCAACCACCGCGGTAGGAATGGCAATGCGTGTGGGTTCGAATTCAAAACCTTGCGAGAGACACTGACGCAACAATAACTAGAGCGGAATCATCCGCTGGTGTGACCTCACGGACACGATAATTTTGTAGGAATAATTCAAACAATTTACATCATGATAGCTACAAGTTCAAGCAATGCGGTGTTCTTATCATTCTTATCGTTAGGTAGCCTACGTGTTAAGGTTGGTTTTTCATATCTCCAGACTTGGAGCCAGAACCCATTTCTTTGCCTCTCCTAATAAAACACAACCTGACACCCGTCACTGCATTAAAACCTTCCATTCCGCATTCTTGGCGAGTGTGTAGTATGCTTTTCTACGCATAAGTGACAATATAGTTAAAAGGAGAAAAGTATTAAATGTCAGTAAAAAGAATGAAAATGAAACGAAGGTTAGATAAAATAATGACAACTTGAAGATGCAGTATAATTGGAGGAGTAGGCTATCCTGTTTGCCAAAAGCGAGAAGTTAAATCATTCGGAAAAATAAGATAACAAATAAGCTATTGAAATGCAGTTAAATTCAAAAATCTGTTCTCGACAACTTTTTATTTGATGCTGCAATATTGTGTATTCTCTCTAATATGACATTGAAATGTAAGTAGTATTTGCCTAAAAATTATTAATCACCAATTATTATTACGTAATTATTATTTTCAATTTTAAACGGGCATTCAGCTAGCTACTTTAAAAGGCTTTGGTTGAGCAAAGCACGTGACTAACACTTTCATGAAATTTAAACACGAAATGGCGGCAATGATAATGGCTGCAGACAATTAAAAAGGGATCCCATATTTCAATACTGTGCTTGAATCTATACGGCGTTCCCACATCTTGATATTGTTATTGAAATGAACGCGTTCCACATTGGAGCTTTCAATCCAGTAATTGGATTCTTTCCTCTAATCAGTGAGCCGTGGCGGGTGGGTTGGCGACATTTGGACGCTCCCCACAATATTGCATCATTTTAGGCCACTCAAACCAGAGTTAGTAAACCTTACCTGACAAGCGGGAATTACAACCAGTAAACATATCCGGTGGCTTCTATAAAGTGTGTAATGTCTTGATGCGATTCTTGGCAAAGTCTGGCGTCAGAATACCGATCCCTTTATAGCATACTCAGCCTAACCTCACCACTTTAGATTGGTTTTGTCCTGACAACTTCGCAGGTCCTCCTTTCAAAATTACGGCATGATGTTTTATACCACCAAAAAAACACATTCACCACTGATTCTTGGGTCCTTCTATAACGCATTCAGTCCTCCTATCGTCTTCATCAAGACTTTTTAATGTCTCTGCTGGGATTTTATTTCATAGCAAGTTCCGTTATTCTCACCTATAACTGAGTTTTTAAATTCGTATGACATTTTATGAGCCGAAATCACTTTGCCACTCTTGTAATCGCTCTGCGCACTGACCTATGCATCGGCCATAATCTTATTGTGGAACGAAAAAAATGGAAAAATGGAAGATACAAGACTTCCAGGAAATATAATAACGAATGAAGGATGTCACACACTAGCAATACCGGGTATTTTCCTTTGGCTGATTTAACGATAGGAGAAAAAATAGAACTTGGTGAACATACGTCTTGTTGGAAGGCTAGTCAACCGATACGAATATAATATGCCGTTTCCTTTTGGCTTAGTATGGTAAAGAAAAATTTAGCTTTAGATTATGAAAAGATACTCAATGTCTATTACTAATATCTTCCCTATTACCGCATATTATATTTCCTCCGCCGCATTCATACATAGCTTCATACTAGCTCTCCACTTCTTTTAACTTCGAACATTCCATTCTTTTAAAAAATGTAATAAAATGACCACAACCACAATTTCAGAATTCTCTGAAATTTACATCTCAATGCGGGCCCTTATTTTTATTTTTGCCTGGCGACGCTTCTTTTTATTGCATTAGTGGTTGCGTGAGGTTCTAACTCCAAGATTAATTCTCAGCTGGGCCACGTCGGGGGCAATCGAGGGAACAGAAGTCCAAATCTGGCATGCCCCATGGGTTGAACGGTCAAGCCATTTGCGGTGCTGTATGCTTGCAAGTATATGTATGAAATATTTAAAGCCACATATATGTATGTGCATATATATATGCACATACAAAAAGGATAAGCGGTGTTTTCTTCCAGTAAGAATATTTCCAGTGTACGACCACCTTCTTCAGTGAAGGATTGCGAAGGACAGTAATCTGGAGCAGACGTAAGGGGAGGGGATGTTTGTTGTATGGCGGGTAGAGGATTCCAGTAGGATCGAGTTGGGGTAGGGACTTGGTGACAATAATATGTGCGAGTGGTTGGAAATCTTTGAGTGATCAACAGCGGGACTGCCCTGTTTTTTAGTTTGAAACGGTGTTACTGTGAGAGAATTGGATCGAAATGGTACCATTCACTGAGGAAATTGTTAAAATATTGGTTTTTGGAGCATTTTTTGGAGTCGAAGAGAGGTGGAATGGAAAGAGGAACTGCCTGAAACGAGGTGGTAGTTAATCCTATAAATAAAATTCTCTCTGAAAATTTTGTGGCATTAGATTTCGTATTTATTAATTTATTAGAATATTCACATCCCACAGTTTTCGAATAACGCAAGATATGGGTTTCAGAGCTTTAATTAGCATGACTAAAGATGAAGTATAATCAAGTCTAGTTGTCAGAAGTTTTATCATCTGATGTATTTACAATAAATTAAGACCAATATGATCAAGACAAATAGCAATCGAATTTATCATTGGCCACGAGAAAATTATCATGGCCTCGCATAACAGCGGCAGAATGAATCACGAAGATTAAACAAGAGACATAGATGCCAGTACTAGTAGATCCAAATTCTCAATCTTCTCTCGCACGATAGATACTCGGTACAGAATCCGAGGTAAACACTTCTACTTTCTAATTTCAAAAACCAAAACTTAAAAAGTTACTCGAACACACCCATTTTGCATGATATGGATGAAATATATTAGTGTACGCGCGTTTTTGTGTGTAAATACATATATATATATATATATATATATATATATATATATATATATATATATATTTGTGTGTGTATGTGTGTATACGAATCGAACCCGGGACCCTCCGGTCAGTAGTCCAACGCTCTACCCCCTGCACTACCGCGACCCATAAGTATATTATATATAATTGCTTTTAGACAAGATAAATAAAGCTGAAAATAAGTAAATTTAATATTTCCGCGGTCCCTAATTTATAGTATGTACCGGTAAGTGATTATTTATGTATAAAAGTTTACTGTCTGAACAACCCTCGCCACACCCCCTTGCGGCGGTTTGCAAGGCTTTGCATTGTTGTATATGAAGACACTAACACCTCATTCGATATATCTTACGATGAGTAAATCAATATAAAGACATTTTTCTATCCTCCCTTGCCGTAATATACTGTCCAACCTCTCCCCTTGAGAAGAGCTCGTCGAGCCCCTCCTATCCCTCCCTCTTGGATTCCACACCGTCACATTCCACGGCAACCCTCCCCCCACATATGGGGGTGAAAATAAAGGGTGGCGCACCCATTATAGTACTCTCTCCCCCACCGCTCTACTCCACCGCCCTTTCCTTGAGCACACACTATGCATACGTATGTACAAAGGGTGCACGCAAAATCACCGCCAAATCCACTGCGAATACTTTAACAAACCACCTGTAAAAATTGATACATTACCCGGGTTTCGATGCATTAGTACTGTCGCTAGGTGACCTGAACCCTTTTTAAAGGTATTGAAAGAAGAGATACAATTTGCTTTTCCACATGGAGCGTTTTTATTACGACCTAGGTTTCGTTACAGCGTAACATCATTAGGTAAATTTCCAATACGCTGTAACGTTACAGCTTAACATCATTAGGTAAATTTCCAATTTACCTGAATATGTTACGCTATAACGAAACATAGGTTTGCAATAAAAATATTCTGTGTTAAAAAGCAAACCGTAACCTTTCATTATGAAGGACTTCCACCATATTTTTACAAAAACTGTGTTATCATTATTTTTTAAATGTGATTTATAAAAGTTTTCCAGCAGTGCGTAGTTACCAAAACACTTACCTGCATATATTTTACTCCGTGAAAAAATAATTTAACAATCATACAAGGGATCGAAATATATATATATATATATATATATATATATTATCAATTATTCTTTCATTTGATGATAAAAATCTTCACTTACGTGGCATATATTAAGATCTTGAGAGGCCCCATCTGAGTTTTCTCAACTTTGTTTAACGCAAGGCATAGATGTGGTGCAATTGGAAAACTGTTACTATTGCTTTGTGTGAAATTCATACTATGTTGATTTTAGAACAAGGTGAGCTCTACCCTAGACTAGAAAAACGGTATTCGGGCTGAATAAGGTGATTATATAATATATATATATATTATATATATATACATATATATATATATATATATATATATATATATATATATATATATATATATATATATATATATATATATATATATATATATATATATATAGCTCACCTTGTTCTAAACTCAACGCCATTTGAAATTCACACATCAGAGTAGGAACATTTCTCCAATAGCACCACCCCTTGATTCTCAAGGGTTAGTATACATTTATATACTATTATCTATATCTGTATCTGTTTATTTTGATTAACTTTAACAATCAAATAAGCGAGTGATTTTTTTCCATACTGAATTTTAATACGAGTCTACTATTACTAAATACTAAATACGATATTTGTTGCTTCGTTTTTTCCTACATTTTCATCTGCTTAAATTATCTGTGATGAATTAATATGGCCTTATTAAAAACTATTCGATTTCAAATCTCGGTTTTTTTGATAATGTATTATTGGTAAAAATTGTCAACTTTCAGTCGTATACGAACGGACATAGAATTTCACAGGCATTTTATACCCTTGACTGTTGATAATTTTTACTGAGACTTAAATTACTACTTAGGGAAGACATCGTCGTTAACATTTTTATAATCAGGGGGTGTTTTTAATACAGTTCTTGGGAGACCTGAAATTGAGAGAGAGATTGAAAATCATCAGAGGAAGCTGATAAGGTCTAACTATTTGGGAAAGGTCAATTATTTGGGAAAAATTGAAAGAGTGGGTGGTTTCGCTACTTAATTACAAAAGTATTCTGAGCTTAGGCTATAGTTTACGAACGGGCAATTTTTGCAAAATATCTTTGTAAATATACAATAAATAATCGTATTGGGAATTATTTTGACCTCGAAATACTATGTGATAGAAATAAATAATTTGTTCGCCATTCCGAGTCCTTTCCTTCGAAATATTTTCTCTCGTTCTGCACATCTTAAATTCCAGCTTTCACAATGGTCTACACCCAGATAAGTGACATACAAAAGCGTATGCATGCACGCTTAGCCATATATATATATATATATATATATATATATATATATATATATATATATATATATATATATATATATAATATATTTACATATATACATTTCGCTTTTCGCCTCATGATACAATCGTTCTGCTAAAATATCATGCTCGTTTCTTTAAAGGAATTATGAGAAGCTAATGCTTTGGGATAATAATCAATATTTTTCATTGAAATTCAATCCGTGTCTTTCAACATTGATTCCTTGACTTCTTTCTCCCTCTCTCTGGCGGTGACAACACATGCTTATATATTCGATGGCTATTCACTGCCTAACGTATTCGAACAGTTCCAAGATGGAGTCTTTCCTTCAAAAGGATCGTTTGAACACAATCCACGAAGTCGGGCACAACTTCTAATGGATTTGAGCGCTTCCGTGACGTTTGCACAGTAAGAGCAGAGTTTATTTCATAATTCCGCTATTTGAGAAATCCAATACCTTTGTCTCACTTCTTACACTAATGATTTTTGTCAAGGAATCACTGTAGAATAAGCCCATATTTTCAGAATGTTTCACTGGAGGAACTCTAAATATAGTTTCATCGATTGGAACTTACAATAACTCTGCTTTACACACTATTTATCCCGTATAGTATTGTTTTTCAAAAATGAATGTTTTACACAAGCAAATATGGGCGATGTTCATTCAAAACATTTTTTATCGTATGATCTGAATCAAAATATTACTTAAGACTATGGAGGTATATCAGAACCTTTTAAAATTGAAATGAAACATTTTTTTACGCTTCCTTATTCGAAAGTTCTTCATGCCTTTCTCAACTTATTGTTAAAGATATGTATTGAATACTTGCTATAAAAGAACCAGTGAGTATTTTTTAGTGATCAACATGACAAACAGTACAGGTTTTAGAAATGACTGTAGCAACATTACTAGAATAAAATTTGGCATTGATTTGTTCTAGTCATGAATATTCCTCTTTTCCCAAATACGAGCAATAAATTAAAGCTTACTTAGCGGCGGTAAGTTAAATTTCGCAATCAAATCAAAAGATAAATTTCAAAATGAAAAAATGGTCAATCGCAATGAAATCGCACGTAGTCAGTTCTGATCCATTTTAAGATGTAATTTCACAATTATTTTATAATAAGTAGCGTAGTTATCTCCAAGTGAGTCATGCTGATTTAACTAATATGATCAAAAGTTTTAAGTCTGGTGGAACTACAACATACTTTACATGAAAAACTTGGTGTATTCCACACAATTATATTTTTATAATGTAGAAGCAGCGGCTGATCAATTCAGTTTAGTGGAGAACATAATCTTTTTATTTTAATTTTTGATTCAATAAAACCAAATTGTGCCTTTCGAGGGTATTGGGAGGTTTGTGTTACTCAGTTACATTTGGTGATAAGCTAGGGACTAATTATGATGTAATTTTTCTATGGATTCATTTCAAAATATGGTGGACATAACTGTAATTTCAAACGGATTTAACAAGTGCTACTTTATTCAAATACTTCCTTGAATGTGCGAGTGTAGCCGATAGAGGAGATTAAAATTAAATAAGAGTGATAAACGAAAATGGTTCCATAAAATTATTTAGAATTTCTCCTGGATGACCACGTAGGAAATTAATATGTTTCAATATTGTTAGATAAAAAAGGCAGGTCCAAATTCTTTCTTTCAATTGCATTATGAAGGAGTTGGCAATATTGTATTAACGTCTTTAAAAAGTGATCCTACTTAAACTCACGCCTGAAATTCAGCATCTAATTAAACCTTACGCCTATGAGTTATTTCGATGTTATGTGGAATGATAAATCAACTAAGCAAAATTTGGCAATCTATTTTAAAATACGAAATGTGTTTTTTTGGATTTTACATTGTCATAATCTTCATGATGTTGTTAAATAATTAAATTACATGTCATACTTACAAATTAACAGTGAAACTTTTAATTATTGATTCATGTGTCCTTATTTATATGGAATATCACAAACATAAGACAATTAGTCATCCTCATTCCAAATTAATTCCCCTAATAGTTTAGCGGATCGTATAGTACATTCACTATGGCATGTTATTACAACCTGCAACTTTCCTGCTTGATCTAATTTCTAAAATTAAATCCATCCCAGAAGGAGTCCAATTAGTATGGCCAAATTCTAAATTAGGTCTATTCCAGCAAAAATGTGCATTTCTACTTATCATCGCATAGCAGTTGCGACTGCAATAGATGGTGTTCAGGAACTTTTGATTGGTGCACCGATCATTCGCCGAATTTGAGGAGGGTATTCTAATAGAAGTTGCACTCGAGAGCTCCCACTCCTTAGGGAGAATCAATGCTTTCTGAATGTGAATCTCATATTGAAGTATGCCAGCAAAGCGGATTGAATAATTCGTCCTCTTTCGCGCGTACGTGCCGACGATTGTCTTCCCCGCTTAAAGCATATCGCCGAGAGGGTGGAGACGCTAGGCTCCAATTAGTCACTGCAGGGAATGCTCGAATGATGATCTCGCGTGGGCAAACGAGAAATCAGGACGAAGCTTCTCGGGATATATTCGAAGTGAGCTCCATTGACAAGAATTATAAGGAGCTGTGAGGTGAGATAGGAAGGCTCTAACGATTTGAGGAAAACCTTACCTCTCTCTTTCTCTCGATTTGTCTTTACAGCTCCTCTTCCACGCGGAGAAGCAAATTGAAACCCTCGATTATCTCAAATCACCCCTTTTGCGTAGTCCTCTTTATTCTATCCGGTGAGGGGATTCGTTGCCCCAGAAATTGCTCTATTCTCTATCCAACTCGCGGAGACACTTTGACGAAATTTTTCGGCAAGCTATTTCCTTTAACGGCAAGGTAATTCCTTTGACTTGATAGCCAGTTCGTTCATAATGGATAATTTGCCAACGCTGAATGTAACTTCTGTATGTCACCATACCGTGTAGCTAAATGGTACGTTTGGTAAGAGAGATTAGATAGTTCAGTTTTCGACTGTTTCCGTTAACGATGGACTAACGACAGTTTCTTAACGAGTTGCAGAGCGACAGCGAGGGAAGCTTACGTATTTAATGGTACGGGATCAGGAAAGATCGAAAATTTAGATCATAAGCTTAGTTTTAAAATATTAACCCAAACTATTCGGTAGAGTGGTGCGAAATTTGAATAAAGTATGAACAAATATGACGTCCGTGTTCCAAATTATCGTGCTTGTAATGAAAATATGGTCAGGGATGTAATAATTGTTTTTGGATGTGGATGCCATCAGCAAACGATTACGCGAATAACTGTCGGAAACACATTTTTCTGTCGTAAGCTTTAAGTTTGCTAACGATTGGTCATTTGCTTCATTAGTTGTTGATGATATGGTTGCTCAATTTTTAAATTTTCAATGTTGCTATTTAAAAAAAATAGCAACATTGATTTTATTACTGAATCTGTTCTTCGTCAAATATTCTAAAGTGTGGCTGTAAGCAAACCTTCATTAACGTCTGGAATCGGTCATTAACACATTTTGGTGTTCAAATTTTATCGTTCAAAATCCTTTATAGTGAAAGCTATTTCTTATTTATTAACGTCGTGCTAAAACTAGAATTTTCCCTATTTTTCCATCTCACTACCTCTAATATTTTGAATTAGAATCGTGGAGATAATAGTTTACTCTCTCAATCTATATTTTTGCGCATAGCGGAGTAGATTTCTTTATGAATACGTGTTCACTCGCGAAAAAAAACAGAATTAAATCCTTAAGAAATGATTGGAATATTTTGGTATCCATCTCTAGTAAATTTAGACTACGAGATCGAAATATTTAACGTTTCATGTATTGTAAAAGTCTGGTATATTTTCTTAAGTAAGTCGCATACTTGAATTGTTTGCCAAAATATTATTGGCTATCAAGTATTTAAAATCTGTATTTGTCTTTCTCAAGGAGAAATTGTTTTCTTAAATAATAACCAGTTCATTGCGAGATTGCATTCATTAGAAACTGAACATCGAAAGTTGATTGAATATTTCTGATAGGTTTTTGCTTTGAATGGAAGACAAAATTATTTTTTTTTACAATTTTAGTAGCCCTTCAATCGGTTGAAGGTTTTCTCACTTTGAAAGAAAGATGGGACATTGTTGAAAATACCACCAAGTATAAAAAGATAACTAACAACCCATTTTTCTTTTGATGGAAGCGTGAAACATTTGACTTTCCAAATACATATTGTCAACGTTGTTTCAATTATTTGCTCCGAGAAATTATTGTTAAACTCTTGAGAAACAGCCTTTTGCAATCAACTTTAATACTTAATGTGTCTCATAATTACCTTCGTATTGATGAAATAATATGTCAAACTTGTATCTCGTAAAGAAAGATTTAATAGTCAAGTTCAGCTTAAAAAACCAAGCTCAAGCCTGATCAATTCACTCTCCATTCAATTCCTACTCTTTTTTGAACTCTAAAGGTCTGCTCTGCTAGTTAAACTTATCCATCTTTGATTTGTTTTCAATTCTTCTCCATTATACTCAATTATTTTTACCTTCGAACATTTTACTAGGTTCACTTCCGTATTTTTTGTATTGTATTCACCTAAGACTTTTCAGTGTGCCACTTTTAATACTTTTACAATTCAAGGTAGTTTACAACCTCGGTATGCTAGCAAATCCATAACAGACATTATCCACCTTTTACTTATCATTACATGATGTATTTGATCGTAAAAAAATCTCTGCTAGGCATTTTTCAGCTGCCATTCGAATTTTTAGGTGTTCGAAAACGAACTGCTAATGTCTAATATATGTACTTCTGTGATTTTACACATTCTCTCCCCCAAATACGTTGGTAGTATAATGTAAACTAGATTTAATAGCTAATTTGAATGTTAATTTGCCCTACCTTTCAAATGAAATTTCCTTAACCTATTAAGACATCTTTTTTTGGAAAATGTTCCCATTTTCTTTTCAAGCATGATATGAATGTTTTGATATCGTATTTCTATATGTATCCTCTTTTGGTGCATATACGTTGAGAAAATAAACGATTTCCTTGCCTCTTGTACGAGGCAAGGAAATCTCGTATAATATGAAATCTTGCTTCATATCGTCCGTTTCTATGAAAGTGTATGTTCCACCACATTTTGTACCTAGCGGGATAAATTGTAAATTTAGATTGTCTGCTGATAGTTAATTTATTTTGAGTGATAATATAAGGGACGTCAAAAATATTTTCAATCCAATTTATGACCCTGATGTTATCTCTTGAATGACTTTTAATGTGAAATGAAGCGCTCTGCGAATCTGAGACCTGGTTTTTGAAGAATAAGGATGTCTCAAAATTAAATTAACTTTATTTTTTATACTCAAGTAAATGTAATTAAAGAATAAAAGAACTAGAATCACTCTTTTAGGCGTTGTTATGTTCAATTGCCAGACATTTTACCTGAGATATTGGGGTAGTTGTACCTGATGGTGCCTTCACGGGTGAAACTAGTTTCACTATTCTTTTATTGACTTGAATTAATCTATGTAACCAATATAAACAGATTAACCTACCCAAATACTAACAAAATTATTTTTTATATTTTTACAATTTTCCTGTATTCACCGCGCCTGCCATATTGAAGTTGAAGAGGATGAGCTCAGATAGAAGGCTTTTAAGATGTGGGTGTGGAGAAAAATAGAAAAAGTAAATCAATGGACGGAGAGGGACACAAATGATGAAGGTTTATGTGAAGTGGGCGAAGAGAGGAAGTTTTTAGGAGAAATGTGGAAAAGACAGAGAAAGTGAGAGGAAACTTTTTGAAAGGGGGATGTTAAAGGTTATTTAAGGGTGAATGTTGGGTAAAAAAGGTAGAGGAAGGAAGAAATTGGGTTTTGGGGAAGGCAGAGGTTGGGATAAAATGAAGATGTAAATGATGTAGGGAAAACAAAAGAAAGTTATCGTAATTGGTGCAAGAAAATTTTCAATTAGATCAGTCTATAGACCTAATTTTAAGAAACAGAATATCTGGATTGAAGTTGCAGGATCAATAATAGCGTTTCGATAACTGTGACAACCAATTCACTTGATTTGAGAAGAGTTTGAAAAACGAAAAAATGTATTTGATTGTGGAAATGAATTTTATAGCTAATTGACAGAAAAAAACTGAAGGTTTTAACAAAAAAACCAATCATATTTTTCTACATAACGAACCAGGAGGTCGTCCTTTCATCAGGCTCAGAAATAAATGTATATATCCTCGACTTATAATCGAATTGACTCTAATTAACTGTAATTTAGCGTTCTTCTTGCTCGATTGTAAGAAAATGAACCCGCTTTGTTAAAACTCCCACCATTTCAATCATTGTTTGCCATTTGAAACATTAAAAGAGCCCTTTAAAACTGTCTATTCACATGTACATTCTTCCGTCAAATTTATCACGCCATTTTCTTCCCCCTTCCTTTCAATTAATTATGCTATTTATGCCATTATTTTCGCGCATATAAATGGCAACATTTCGTTTTATAGAGTGCTATATTTTAGCGCAAAATTTTTATAAAATGAGTATTTATCAACTCAACAATAATAATTCTTATCCTCCCACTAGAATTATATCTAGAGGTATACTTTTTTCTACTAACGCTTGCTAAATGAAATGGGCATTAACTGCTAATGAGTGAAGAGAGTAACCTTCAAAGGGACCACAAAAGTGCGTTAAACCCTTTTTGTGGAGTCCGCTTCTCGGAGCCCTGGCGTTCGCCTTCCTTCCTCTGGTCGTCGGAAGGATGATGGGGTCTCTGCGATTGGTGGGTAGCGCCTGCACCAACCACCAACACACCCACTGTTGCTGATGCTCCTAATGCCGTCACCTAGGCTCGGGGAGCTCAACAGGTGTAAGCCACGCACGATAACTTTGGGACGGCAGTTGACAGTTGCAGCTGACCTTCTGAGCTCGTCTCGCTCCTTGCAATGGTGAATCTGCGAGGAAGGTTAGAATGCAACCGATATATGTTGCGTGCCAATCATTGTTGCCGACGCAATGGACGCGCGCCGCACGGTTGCTGAGCGATTGTTGCACGAGTGTTGCGAGATTGTTGTGCGACTGTTGCGGCTACTCTACCGTCGTCCGCTCTGCTCTGCCGCGCGGTCTCTTCGGGCGCGATGGACGTTGACCTGTGGGGGGATGGATGTCCTTCCCGTGCTGCGTGCTCCCGTGTGCCGGTGTGCCGGAGGCTGCCTGCGTGTCTGGGTCGGGGATCGGTCTCCTGCGTGGGGGTGTCGAACGAGGGTGTCGCTCTCCCCACTGTGCGCGCGCGTCGAGGGTCGCTTGTGTGCGTTCGATGTGGTTGAAGTGTGGGGAGTGGGGGGGAAGGGTGGCGGTGTAGGAGGGAGAGGTGGTGGGAGAAAGGGTCCATTCGCGAATGAGAGGCGGGGTATTATGCGATCGAACGTGAGGGGGGGGCACTCCTCTGACACCCGCCTTGGTCCTTCCCCCGTCGCTTGGACGCCGAGGATGGATGGTTGGAGTCCACTAAGAGGTCAAGCGGTCACTTTGGGGAAAGGGACTCCTCGGCAGAGGCAGTCCCGACCTTGAAATTCCTTGGCCAATAGCATTCATATTAGCTAGGGTTGTATCTCAACTTTCTCAAAAGTGATTCCATTGGTCTTAAACCTTGGGTCTGTCGCAATTCGTAAAATAATAATTCGTTAATTAACCCATTGAGTGAAATAAAGTTTAAAGTTTGTGTAGAACATCGAACTGAATTAATATGTTATCAATACACTATTAACAATTTAAAATAACGGTTAAGTTTTCAACAAGGAAAATCATCTCGGAGAAAAATGTTTCTAATTTTTTAGAGCATTTGTATTTGGTGATATTTTATTGAAAAACAAAAGTTGTTGCATTGATGGCATCTTGCTAGGAAAACTCAAAAGCTATATTGGCATTTGTACTCCATTATTCAAGACTACATTATTCCCTTTTTTACGTATGAATGGCTATAGTTGTGCTGCACAGATCCCATGACTTTGATCATTGTTTTTTTTATATTTATCAATTACATTGTTCAAAGTATAAACTGTGCTTCGAAACAAAATTATTTAATATATAATTTAAAATTTTATACTCTATAATAAAATCTACGAATGAATATGTTGAAATAAATGATGGGTTAAATAGGAAAACATGGTTAAATGTAACTATGTATAAAATATAATCGTACTCCATCCAGTACGGTAATATTCAATGTGACTCTAATTATTGAAGAAAGATTATTTCGGATTTAAGAATTTACCTGTGCAATACTGGTAAATTTTGATTATTATTAAACAATATAATTAGCAGAAGAACTGAAATTATCGGTTTAGTTTGCTAATATGCTAGGGGTGTCAGCAATATTTATATATTGAAGATAGTATATCGCGCCCTAGTTAGAGCAGTAATAGAGTATTACTCATTTTTTTGGAAATCTCATTTTAACCACTGTAGAAACAATGCAAGGAATCAATAGGAGTCCTGTAGGGTAGTTAGCTATAAAATGGGATTCGATGTAAGGTGTTCAAATATACAAGGTGCCTTAGAGGTCTAAAATATTCTATTATTTGTGACAAACTGCTTAAACTAGAAAGATAATATTTTTGTTACTTCACAGCATAAGTTCCCCGTAGGTGCATGTAGGTGTAGGTGTATGTAGATGTAGGTGTAAAATTCTTGAATAAAAACCAAGGCGATACTGTGGAGAAAGAACTAATGGACAAAATTCGTGGCATAGTTGGAATAAAATAATGTGATTTAAGAACCCCAAGTGAAATCAGGGAGGAATTAATTGAGTTTCTTAAGAGAAGTGGTTTGACGGATTCTTTGACGGATGTGAATTACTACAAAAAAGGTACAAGCACACAAGAATGGTTCCTGGAGTTATATTTAGAAATCAATCCATCGCATACTGGCAGGAGATTTAGAGACAGCCTCATGATATACTCTAGCTTCTAAGAACGGACCGGACCTGAATATAACTTAAATGTAAATGCAGATTAACTCGAAATTATGAAAAAAAATCAAAGTAAAAGATGAATAAAACCGTTACAATTAATGCTCAGCTGAAAAAATAAGAATTAGCAAGGTGAATAAGATGTTTATACCTTACCAGTAAAGTCATGAGGAGAAAGATGAGAAGGATATGAGTTACCGTTGCAATTAAACTGCGTGATCTGAAAATTAAAAGCATAAAACGTGGATAGTTGTAGAACAAGAAAAGGGAATTATCCAACAAAATGAAAAGACGCAGTGAGAATAACACTAGAAAGAAGAGACGATTTAGGCAAAGGAAAAAGCTCTAACAACTTAGTCAAAGAAAGGAAAAGAAGCGCCATGGAAGATTACTAATTCAGATCTTATACTAATAGGAGGTAATTAATGCATAGTTTGTCGAAAAATATATAGAATGATTTTTTTCTGCCAACGTAGATGGCTCTAGCGGAACAAATTGTAACGGGATAGGTGGTGTAATGTCTTGGGAAAGCATTGAAAACCGTGTCAGTTGTCTGTGGGCCATTACAGTGTGCTGATCACTACAAAATCGGACCCCCTGTTCCAGGATCGCGTCACGAATTCAAGGTGCCACGTTCCATGGAGCAACGATACACGGTAAAATTTTTTGCTAAGCTTTCATGCCTTTTACCTCTTGGACCATTTTAAAAGTGGACCACATTTTTAAGAATAGGTGGTTACTGGTGACGAGACATGGGCTTTTGAGTACGACCCAAGTATAACCCATTTTAGTACCCTCTTGGGCCTCTGGATTATGTCAAAGAAGCCATGACAAGTTGCCTGAACGAGGATTCTGTCATTTCTTTACAAGAAGCGTACCAAAACTGGCGGACGCACTGGCATTGGTGTGTCGATACATAAGGGTGCTCTTTTGAATAAATTTAGCAATTTGTACTTTAATCTGCCATAATGTTTTCCCCAGATTCATTCTACTTATTTTTGGAACAGCCATTGTAGAACCGAAAATGATACATAGAGGATAGGCAGGACATATGAAGTAGCTTATCGTAGTAGTAGTAGTTTTGAGGGGAGGCGACCGACAGCTGAGGTCATTTGCGCCATAGGGGATGGACAAGAAAGGATGAAGGGTGGAGAGAAACCCGGCGTCGGCATTAGCCTGCTCTTTACGAAAGGCGCCAAGGGGTCCGCAGCTTAACGTCCCATCCGACGGACGGCGTACTCACTCGAAGTGCCCTCCACAAAGCACCTCAAGTAGGGATCGAGATACCACTGAAAAATATTCAACACCACCGGGATTTGAAGTAGCTTATCCTTTCTTACGAGTACCATATCGATCGCGGGAGAAATTTCTCCTAAGAAGCTCCGTCAAGCAATTGAGATTGACCAATAAACCATCAAAAGGCACCCCGTCAAATTAAGTGAACCACTTATCTCTTGGGTGCTCATTGATGGAGCTATGGCACTCGTTTTTATCCACCAAGTAATCTATCCCTATTTGTCATCCCACAGTTAGATCGCATCCCCGACATGCTATTCAGATCTAATGAGTGACATCAATCGCATTATTAGTCAGGCATTGAGTGTAGCAGGCAGTCTGGGGAAATTGTAGGGGTCAGGTCACCTTAGAAACTTCTCCAACCTCTGAGGTGAATACATTACGCAAAAGGGAAAACGGTTAATCAAATCACCCTCAAACAGAGCTCTTTATTTTTAAATGGCACGAAGGTTTGAAAGCATCATTTCTTCTCGTGGCTCCAAATCAATTGTCCCTTAAGGTTTATCCATGCGATTAAATTTTTGCCCAAACTTCATTCAAGGAACTTCAAACGTAAATGACGTCGTGATAGAGACAATGTATAGTTGTTAATCAATGTCCTCTTGCTACATATCCTATTAAGTTTCTCCCTAAGCATCTTGGTAGAGAATGTTTAATTGCCGTGTTAGTGGAATTCACGAAAAATTCACAAAACATTTTTGATTCACAACTGATGGCCAGCACTGCAGCGGAAATAACTCCTATTTCCATGACAAACTAATTATATCGTTTAAAGTATCCGTAAACGATGTGCATATAAATACATGTATATACATGTATATTTATTTGCACATATGAGTACAAACATTGAGGGTCCGAAAAGTTTCCGACCTAACAAAGATATAAGACATTTTTTCTGAAATTTGTAGGTCGGAAATTGGAAGGTCCGGGAGTAAACTTTACGACTAAAGGATAACCGAAGGAGGGAGAGAGAATGCCCTCCATTACCAGAATATGAGCAGCGGAAAATTCTGTCAAATTTTTATACGGTGCAGAGAAGGAGAAAATATTCAATTACTTTAATCGCTAAGTAATGGAAAAGGAGTAGTTAACAAACATGCATAGTAAACACAAAATAAATTGAGTACATTGACAAATGTTAGTAACAATATGAAAATGAACTATATGGGGATTTTTAGCTAAAAAAACGGCATTTAGGGATGGGAAACTCAAGGACGATTGAATAGAAAGGACTAAAAATACTTTAACGGTAAGTTTAATAATCAATCCGTTGATTAACTCAAGTGTTGTTGCATTGTTCTCATGGTAAATGATCGCAATTTGCAATTAACTGGATTGCTATCAGGAAAACTGAGCATGTTTCCCCTGTTGCAAAAAGGTGATAACAACTGACAATAAGAACTGATGCGAAAAAATCAAATTATCCCTAAAATACGGCTCACTTAAACCATCGGATTATCTTTGACGACACGGCAAGTTGAAAGACATTAAATTCGTAATTTGACGGTTTTGGCAGATAAAAATACAGGTATCTTGTGTACTTGTTGAGGAATTGTCAATCTACGAGAGAAATCATTTTCATGGCATATTATATTTAAGAGGTTAAGAGCCTCCGCCCGGCAAGTGGAAAGATCCGGAGTTCAAGTCCCGGTCTAGGAAATATTTTTACACTCGTGATCTGCCTGATTCCGCCTTCCCCACCTCTTTTGTGTTCGTCCTTTATGTGTGTTCCTATCCCTTTTCCTTATATCTGTTTCTATGTAAATGAGTATATATATATATACATATACATATACATATACATATATATACATATACATATATATATATATATATATATATATATATATATATATATATATATATATATATATATATATATATATATATATATATATATATATATATATATATATATATATATATATATATACACATTCAAACACGAAATCCCGCCAAACGGCGAATAAATACTCTTATATACAGAAACAGATATAAGGAAAAGGGATAGGAACACATATAAAGGACGAACACAATAAAGGTGAGGAAGGCGGAATCGAACGGATCACAAGAGTAAAAATATTTCCTTGACCGGGACTCGAACCTCGGATCTTTCCACTTGCCGGGCGGATGCTCTTAACCACTTGAGCTATCGAGGAAACGTAATTTACCCTGAGATCCGTGGGTCTAATATGTCGCCAAGCGCCCCGATTCTTTAGCCAAGAGATGGCGTCAGGGGGCTGTTTCACCCACCAAAGGAGAGATAGACAATACACAAGAGGAAAGGACAGTGGTTTAGAATTCATACAACATCAACATCCTCACCTTTATTGTGTTCGTCCTTTATATGTGTTCCTATCCCTTTTCCTTATATCTGTTTCTGTATATAAGAGTATTTATTCGCCGTTTGGCGGGATTTCGTGTTTGAATGTGTATTTGGCCAATGTGGCTCATCTCTTTCTTCTGGCTATGCGTGCCACGAAACGCACTGTTCCTTTCCTGTTGATGTTGTATGAATTCTAAACCACTGTCCTTTCCTCTTGTGTGTTGTCTATCTCTCCTTTGGTGGGTGAAACAGTCCCCTGACGCCATCTCTTGGCTAAAGAATCGGGGCGCTTGGCGACATATTAGACCCACGGATCTCAGGGTAAATTACGTTTCCTCGATAGCTCAAGTGGTTAAGAGCATCCGCCCGGCAAGTGGAAAGATCCGAGGTTCGAGTCCCGGTCAAAGAAATATTTTTACTCTTGTGATCCGTTCGATTCCGCCTTCCTCACCTTTATTGTGTTCGTCCTTTATATGTGTTCCTATCCCTTTTCCTTATATCTGTTTCTGTATATAAGAGTATATATATATATATATATATATATATATATATATGTGTGTGGAATATCTAGGAATATACATGTATATGTTCACCGTTCATCACAGCATCACGGTTGGAGAGTGTAACTTCACAAAACGACACGAAATTCATGGTCGACCTAATTGCATGCGCGGGAAGGACGAACGGCATCTTTCCAGTAGTTTGGAGGTGGACAAAATTGAAAAGGAAGCATAGAATGCGCGTAGAATAGAACTTTTTATCTGACGCTGCGGGTGGGCGGAGTACTTTCTTAAAGCCCCTTAATTTTTGCCAAATGGAATTCCGCAAGGCGAACGAGTGGGTTCTTCCCTCGATTATTATGTGCGCCGGGGGAGGAACACTATGTGGGGGTGATGCTTTCGGAAGGGGGTGTGGGAAGTTGGAGAGGAGAAAGAAGACGTCTACGGAAAGAGGGAGGGAAGGTTGGGAGGACAAGGGTGGTGGCCTCATTTCGCCGAAAGGGCGAATGAGTGATCGCCCCATCCCTCGACAGATGGAACCGCCATCGCCCCCACCCACGCACTCCCCCACCTCACTCCCTCTCTCTTTCTTCCCCCTTTCCCATCTGGAGAGAGAGAGGAGGGAGGAAGAGATGGGGAAGGGGGTGGGACCAAGCCGACCAATGAGGAGGCGCGGATTGGGTCGGGAGGGCAGGGAAAGTAGAGTGGGAGGGTGTGTTGAGACGGGGTGGATTTCCATCAGCACACGCCCCCTCACGTGTTCAGCCGGTAGACTAAGTGCCGAGGGTATGCGCGTGTGTTGGTATGATCACCCTCCGCCGACAGCTCCAAGGATTCGAACCACCATTGCTAGCCTCCAGTTGGTCAGTTGTACCGTAGGAGTACGTTTCCACTGATATCAACGTATATTTATACACACGATAATTTTAAGGTTCATAATTTATTTCACTTTACTGTCATGTTTCCCTTTCATAAAAATCATTATCAAATGTTATCCTATACACACTTGTCTCTCTATCTAAGGTAAGTCTTTAAAATTATATCGCTGTTAGTAATCTTTTTATGAAATTTATTATTTCATGTTAATCTTTCGAACAATTTTTAATACGAGTATAATTTGAGTCTTTAATACGAGTATCATACTGCAAATACTTTTTCTTTCATAAAAATCAATGTTTAAAATTTTCTTTTATGCATATCATTTTGTATTTATTATTACAGTATAGGAACTGACATCCAATAATTGTATACAGACTTCATTTGAAATACTGCATATATCTACAGGTGACTTCACTTTCTCTACACATTCAATTGATATGACTTTATTTTCATATTCTCATCTAATTACCCGGAAATCTAATTATTAGGGATTATGATGATATTTTATATCGCTTATGTTTCATAACTTGTCTCGCGATTCTTGTCTGATCGGTTGTCCAATCACGATTTACGAGTAATTTAATCGCCAAGTGCTTTTTTCTTTAAAATTAGAAAACATTATGATAAGAATGGAATATGTTAAGATGTTCGTCATGCGCCCACTGAACAAATCATGAGTACAATTGAAAAACGAGTATTCAGTTTTTCTGGCGTAACCCAAGTCAAAATTCTGTCGTATGGTTTTCCACGTTAGCGTTTAAATATATTTCTGTTGTTATGATTCAAATATAAATCATATTTTTTCTGTATAACCCACTCATACTTTTCTGTCTTTCCAAATTAAGATTTTAATCTTGACGAATTTACCATTATTATAATAATTTCTCATTCATATGATAAAGGGTAAAATCTAAATTTTTAACTAATCTCATAGTGGTATGTCATTTTTCCGCCCAGTACGTAATATGGTGTCCGCGAATAATTCGGCCTATTTAGATGGAGAACAAATGGAAGAATTCAAGTTCCAGGCTGATGGCTTCTCGAGCAGACGCGAAAAGAAAAGCTTGGAATGGATCTAATTAGGACACCCGTCAAATTCCGGAAGAAGAGTGGAAGACAGCGTGAATTTCTATTACGTGAGAGAATGAATAAGGAATCGGATTGACCCTTACATACACACAGGCAGATGCAAACACGATCTTCTTCTTACCAGCCTCCACGTCCGTCGTCGCCTTCTGCGCCTGCCACGAGTATATATAGGCAACTTACATAAACGGCTAAGTATATTGGATTGCATAAGCATGCATAGCCTTGTTGGAGGGATCGAAGGATTAAATTTCGGGCGTGACTACCCGGGCCGTGATATTTTTTACTTCGGCATGATGCTTATCAGACCTTCGCATTGTAATGTATTTTAGCAACTTGCAAAAAAATCTCCCATTTCTTTCTAAGGTGCATGAGTGAAAGAAGGTGACGCTTCAAAATCGTTTCCTTGTTTTTAAGTAGACTAACAGCTTAGGGTAGGTTTTTGATGGACCCTGGGCCTACACTCTATTGTACTTAATATCTTACATTAAAATAAGTCATTTTTTATCTTTGCGTACATCCTCCCTCTTTGAATGCCATTCAAAATTCCTGCTCATATCCTTCCTCTACCTCCCTATCACAGCATTCACTCCCCTATTACCGTCTTCGACATCTGACTGGCTCTCGCTAGGATGCTAAAAGCAATAATATGGGGGATACTGAGGCCGTTTATTACATAGCATTAGTGATTAAATTTTATCTGTTCCCAAAAGAGATTTTTCAGATAAAACTGCAGTGCCAGGGGTAATTAAGAATGATAATAGAGCATCGACAAAGATTGTGGACAATTCCTTCAACTATATTTCACAAATAAAATGAAATTTATGTAGTTGAATAGGTTTTTGACTTTCATATTATCGTTTTTCATTCTTCGTAAAACTTTTAAAATTAACATATTGATTCTTGTAAGGTTAATTCAGATTCGGATAATTATCAGATCATCTGAATAGGATTTTAGAAAACGTGTCATGTGTAGACTCCAAATCTACTGCTTGCTTCTATCTTCTTATGAGATATGCATTCTTGTATGAGTCCTTTGATTGGATAATTATTTCTTCTGATTCTCTAAAACTCGTTTTCAATGCTGTCCTTGTAGGGTTACAGAAGCTTTGAATTGCTTTTATAAGTTGTAATGGGTGTCCTCTTGTTTGAAGTATCTTCCATAATATCTGTTTTTTACTTTAATATCTGATTGGATAATAACAGTGGTAATCGAGGGATATTTCTGAGAAAAAGATGTAGATGGAGGAAAAAAATTGGCGTTTTGAATGTACCTAAGGCAGATTTGAAAAAATGCAGAGCTAAATAGCAAGTAATATTTTTATATATTTTAATATAAGGTGTAAGGTTTAAGAATATTTTTTTATCATGTTGGCTAAAACTTTAGAGCACAATAGTGTATGGTACCAGGATACATTCAAAACCTATTCCAACGTGGTAGACTGTGCATAGTAATAAAAGGCTATTTCCAATTATTCTTTTACCTCTGCATTGTATTTTCTGATTATATAAACTACTTACCTGGAACTGATTAGTGGAAGCAATGATTGATCCTGTTAGAGTCACTCATGGTAGATCGATGGGAAGTAATCAGACAAAAAGTAGTCCACGTAGCGTCTCTGTTCTTAAGTAAGAGTAGAAGGGGTATAAATAAGGCAAAGGGATCTCTAGTGGGACGGCCACTATAGAATAAAAATAAAGCCGGCTTTTAGCGATGGTAGCTCCCTGAAAACACCACTGAGGTAGCCTGCGGGAAAACATCTCAATTACCTTTTCAACAGAAGTAATATGGAGAATAATATAACGAACATTCATTTGTTTAAGGATTAATTCAATGGCCTTGTAATCAGTGATGTAGTCCGATTAAGTGTTATTTGTCATTCAGATGCCAATTATCTTTTATTCCACAAATTAAAAGACGAGTACATAATATATCATAATTCTCCTTAACTCAGTTTAAAAAAAAACAAATCATAAAAAAATCAAAACAAACGAATAAGAGAAGTGCGATACGCAAAATCAAGTGTAGAAAAATTCTCCGTAAGACCCTCACATAATTTTTTTTCACCGTTCATATTCGGGTCAATCGGAAATGAGCGAGTGTATATTGTTTTGGTGTGAATTGTCCTTATCACACTTTGTAAGCTCATCAATCACCAGAGGTGGGGGAACAACGAGATAAATTGGAACCGTTTCTATGTCAGGTACCTTACATTGAGACCATTCTCACAATGGGCCTATTCAGTCCTGGTGCCCATTTCTTAAAGCTACAAGTACATGTTCATTTCCCTGCAGTTTTCTCATGCACAGCCTTATAATGGAAATAAATGCATTACATGTTTACCACATATAAACATGTTTATCACATATAAACGATTCACACGCAGTGACTTGAATCAATTTTGATGGAAGATTGGACATCGTCAGCGCCGCTTTCGTCGCAAGTTCACGTCCACAGTATCAAGGTGGAGTTGCACGTCACAGATCGAGGAATGATGACGTCCAAGATGGCGTCCTGCGAAAAGAGATTTGGATTTATTGACAACGGGAATTGCTACCTTGGACGAGAATACTAGGTACTCGTCCTGAGTGCCAAATCTTAGCATCTAGAAAATATCCTAAGGCTAAGTACTAAGTAATTTGGAAGCAGTACAAGAGCACTAGGGTGTTCGTGAAAAAATTATTAATGCATATTATGAACAAAAAATATTAACTCACAATAAAGCCTATTTGCTTTTGCTTTCTGTAATGAAGATGCAGGGATACCAAGGTTTAATTTCGTCATGAATGAGTACCAGGCTAGGAAAGGATATGTACTTGATTCTGTCAGTAATGGTGGCCATTTGTCTTATTTTATAGTAGTATAGTATAGTTAGGGGAGGCGACAGCTGAGGTCAATTGCACCATTAGATATGGTGCACTAAAGAATACACAAGGTGGGAGAGAAACCCGGCGTCGGCATTAGATTACTTGTAATGAAAGGCGCCAAGGGGTCCGCAGCTTAACGTCCGACGGACGGCGCCAACCGACATCCGGCAACTCGCTCAAACTGCTCTCCACCAAGTACCGCAATCGAGGGATCGAGGTACCGCTGACAATTATCTGCAGCCTCGAGGATTTGAACCCGAGCCCTCTGGAAGAGGACCCAGCACAACAATCCTCATCCCCCCTCTTGTTTTATCCTGGTACTCCAATATGTCATGCAATGTTAGACTACTATTATATCCTTGGTTTGACAAGTCAAGTCAAATAATTCAAAATTTTCTAAAAGTTATAGCCTTGCCTGGACTTTTCCTGGCTAAAGGAGTCCCCGACTCAGTTTTCCCAGCATTCTCTCCACGTTTACCCTTCTACGGATCCTTGGCTAAAAATCATAGGCATTTTTTAATATTTCGGTATCGGTGCCAATCATAAACTGATGAAGGGCAATAAGCAGCTCAGGAACTCGTACTCTTGAAAGCATTTACATCAAATTAACCACACTATTTTGTAAACATTTCGTCTTTCCGATCCTCATTCTTTGCCTCAAGATAGTGAGTTTCTTACTCGTAGATACTTGGACTAGATTAAATAGTTCAATAATTGATGACTCGTTACTTTGGAGGGAATACACACACACACACATATACAAAATGTATGTATGTATACATATACATATATAATTATATGTATATATATATATATATATATATATTTTATATATATTATTTATATATATTTATTATTTTAACAAACGTGTGAGCGTTCTTTTTATGTGTACCTGTATTGTTTGTTGCTGTCCGAGTTTTTTATTCAACACTTACGTGTTACTTCGACGAGATTATATATATATATATATATTACATGGAATATAGAATACAATCAGGAAGTATTTCCCTGTTTCTTAGATTTCCAAAAGGCGTTTGATAGACTGAATTGGGAAAAATTAATGAGTATATTGCAGAAAATAGGAATAAATTGTCAAGGACAGGAGGTTAATCCGCAACTTGCACTCGTCTCAGACTAATCAGGTGCGAGTGGGGAACGGGGAGTCCGGATGGGCAGTGTTAGGAAGAGGTGTAAGGCAGGGTTGCCCATTATCACCGTTGTTGTTCAACGTATATGTGGAGGAAATGATTATAGAGGCCTGGGAAGAACTGGAGGTAGGACTGAATGTGGACGGGGAATTCGTAAAATCAGTTAGGTTTGCTGATGACCAAGCTTTAGTTTGTCAGTCAGCCAAGGGATTGCAAGCAATGCTGAGTAAATTGGGAGTTCAGTGCGATAGATACGGGATGAGAATACATAATAATAAAACAAAGGTTATGCGATTTTCTAGAAACAAAAAGGCTAACCCAAACATTAAAATAGGAGGGCAAAAACTAGAGCAGGTAGAACAGTTTACGTATCTCGGTAGTGTTTTGGACCAACACGGTCAAAGTAGTAGGGACGTAAGGAGAAGAATTGCGCTAGGCAAAGAGGCTTTCACAAGGAGGAGGGAGTTGATGACAGGGAAATTGAGTTAGGATATTAAGAAAAGACTCGTAAAAACTTTGGTATGGAGCGTAGCTATGTACGGCGCGGAAGCGTGGTCATTGAAGCAGGAGGATAGACGTAGACTGGAAGCTTTTAAAATGTGGGTGTGGAGAAGAATTGAGAAGGTGAAATGGACAGAGAAGAAAAAAAATTAGGAAGTACTTGGTATGGTGGGTGGAGAGAGGAGTTTGTTGGGAGAAATCCTATGGAGGCAGGAAAAGTGGGTGAAAGGGGTACTGACCGGCAGTGGGATGTTTAAGACTATAATAGAGGGGAGAATGTTGGGCAAACGAGGAAAGGGAAGGAACAGGATAGGGATGTTCAACGGGATGAAGGGGGGAAAAAGTACTCAGAGATGAAGAGAGAACTGATATAGAGTAAAATACTGGATTTTTTGTTTTGTTAGGAGTCACAAAATATTTATTTAGTAGCTGTGTCCATCCAAAAACCTACCTTAACCGGTAGCTTACCTAATAATAATAATAAATTATACATATATAATATATATATATATATATTTATGTGTGTTCCTATCCCTTTTCCTTATATCTGTTTCTATATTGTTGAGTATTTATTCGCCGTTTGGCGGGATTTCGTGTTTGAATGTGTATTTGGCCAATGTGGCTCATCTCTTTCTTCTGGCTATGCGTGCCACGAAACGCACTGTTCCTTTTTTGTATGATGTTATATGAATTCTAACCCACTGTCCTTTCCTCTTGTGTGTTGTCTATTTCTCCCTTGGTGGGTGAAACCGGCCCCTGACGCCATCTCTTGGCTAAAGAATCGGGGCGCTTGGCGACATATTAGACCCACGGATCTCAGGGTAAATTACGTTTCCTCGATAGCTCAAGTGGTTAAGAGCATCCGCCCGGCAAGTGGAAAGATCCGGTGTTCGAGTCAAGGAAATATTTTTACTCTTGTGATCCCTTCTCCTTATATCTGTTTCTATATGAATGAGTATTTATTCACCGTTTGGCGGGATTTCGTATATATATATATGTATATATATATATATATATATATATATATATATATATATATATATATATACACATATATATATGTATATATATGTATATATGTATATATATATATATGTATATATATGTGTGTGTGTGTGTGTGTATAAATAGTTCTATCAAATATTTTAATTTACTTTCCGCACTTACCTCAATTGGCATGCAAGTCTTGCGCGCGTAGTACTCGATGCTGTAGGCGGTCAGTAGGATGGCCACACCAGTGCTCAGTGACAGCCACATGAAAATGTTTCCTATGGCCCCTTTGCCCAGTTGCACGAGCATCAGCGCCACTGCGGGAGATATCGGAGTCGGACCGTAAGTGAGGTAAGTAGTTTGAGAATACCGTCACATAAATTATGATCAAAGGATCCACAAAAATCCCTCTACCCAAACATAGGTTTACTTGGACCCATTTCTGAGGCAACAGATTTCCCTAGCGAAGGGGTGAGAGCAGAAATTAGCGCCGAGAGCTTGACTCATTTTCAATCTTCCTAAATGGAAAAAAATAGGATTTTTCTACACATTATAGTTATTGATCTCACCAAGAACTCACGCCCTCTCGTTCCATGCAAAGATATGACTTCTACCTGCCTGTTCCCGCCATGAAGGAAACTTTACCTTAATGTGCGGTTTTATTGGTCAGGCTGCTTTGATTCAAAGGGTTATTGGATAGAGAAACTTGGCTAGTGTATCGACAAATATGATGATTTAGTAACAACTGGTTCGTAAGACTGAAACCAGATGATATGAATTGGAAATGTAAGATTTAATTTATAGAAACCCACTGAAAAAGTGGGAACAGATTTGGCATAAAGGAACCCGTTGAGCATGTTGGAATATATGGACCGTTAAAGAATTTATTTTCACAAATAAAGTGCCAGGAAGGCACTCAATCCCTTTCTGTTACACTAATATTTAACCTAAAATTTGTACCCTAATACCTATCAGTCTCACGTTACTTTTCTTATGAAAATAATCCGTGTATTGTTCATTGTTTACTTGACTTCCTAATGGGAGAGCTGGATTTTAGTTGATACACTATGAATTCCGCGATTGGGACTCACATAGTAGCTTTCGACCAGAAGAGTATGTTTTTCTTTTTTTCAGGTTGGCTTGTGCATAAGGGGGGGGGTTAAGTTTGGGTCGTAATCATTGTTTAGACGTCTTCAAAAATGCTGTGCATGTGGAAGGCTTACGTTATCAGTGGACCTCAATTTTCGAGCGTTTTTTTACCATTCATCATCAATAGCGCTTCATATGAACAAGGAACAGAGAACACTTCTAGAGGCATTAAAAAAATTCTCGTTGTTTTAATTTATAACCAAATTTTAATGGAAAAAAATGCTCAAATAAATATGTGACATTTTCAAAGAAAACATGTCTTGCTGTCATCCTCTGCTAAATGTGCTTTTGAAGAATATTTTAGATGAAGGTTTCGCGTCCATCGATACGTTAATTTTTTTAGAATAGGACATTACCTAATCTATTGAAGTGAGAGTCCTTACGTGCAGTCTGCATTAGGCCGATGTTATCTTTAATCCTAATTATCTGGTGGATTTTTCCCCCTTTTAAAAAGGGTTTATTCTTGGTCCAAAGAAAGTTAAAATGCGAATGAGGTGCCTAGAACTTTTTCCCAATAAAAAACAAACACTTTCTCACGTCTGTTGTTTGTTCCATTTTTTCTTTTCGCATCGACAAAAAAGAAGTACTGCATAAAATATCAGTACCTTTAATTTTGGATTTGACAGTAGAAGACATGATATCATAAACATCTATGAAAAAATGATTACATGCATCTGAATGTATAACTTTTATAAATGTTTATAAACGGTCTATACTTACTCTATATTCCCTGCCTGCGTTTTAAAGATGATGGCCCAGTAAGTTGGGATTGATGTCCCAAGAAATGTTTTTGTTTATTGGAAAATTTCGATATTATCATAATATATTTCAAGACATGGCTTGCTGATTAATTTTAAAAAAGTTATACGGGGGCCTGCACCCATTGAAATATCTCACCTCCGATGATCCCGAAGAGCAGGAACAGTACCGGGTACAGGAAGCGGACGCTCAGGGCCGACACATACTCGTGGAACAGGGCCGACACGAAGAAGACTAGCGCCTTAATGGCATAGTTGCTACCTCGACGGGGCGATGGTCGAGTACCTTCAGTCACCTCGGCCCTGGAGAACTTTTTCACCATGTCCAGGTAAAGGTACTCATAAATCCAGTCGTGGACGATCAGGTTCCATGAGCGGTAGTAGTCCGAGAAAGTCGTCGTGGTCCACCAGTCCTGTTCGAATGCACGGAACACATTGTCACGATTTCATGTTTTATGGTGAAGTTCGAATATGTGCATCGCTGCAGTCTCAGCTTGATGACTTTAGCAACAGCAAACGACAAATCAATACTTGGTCCGTCCAGGATATTTTGATGATTTTCTCTGGACTAATAGTAAATAAAAATAGGTTGACCTACAAGTGTGCAAAAATTCTTTATGAATAAAAGGCGGATGGGTCTACAGTACAGTTTAAAGGGTTATTAAAGCTGAGATTGAGTGGACAGAGTTTTTAATACTTAAAATAGCGTCCAATATAGCGTATCATCCGTTTTCTCCACTCTGAATGTCTTTAAACCAATCAATTTACTACATCGTAAATCAGGCGGGACATTGGGACAGGGATTTACACGTAGAAATCTCACAACAAAATGGCCGTTCTTGGATACGAAATCTCAAAGAAGGTCGTGAAATATCGAGCCTAAGAAATCTTGGTTACGTACCAGCCGGTTTTTCCAGTGGGCAAAAGAGACCCCCGAATAGCGAATACTAGGCCGGCGCTACGGCCGGCGAGATCATTTCAGTCTACCAATCAAGTGGCGAGACTCACCTTGTAAAAGAGTCGATCTCCAAATCGGAGTATTTCTGCCCACGCATTCATCCAGGCGTGGAAGAAGACGTAGAAGCATAGGATGAGGAACATGAGGCCGGGGAAGAGGGAGCGGAAGAAGAGGGCGAGGATCCTGTGAAAGCTCAGGGGTTCGTCCCAGAAGGACAGCAGGTGACCGTGTAGGAACTGCTCGAAGGTTATTGACGAGTAGAAGCAGATTCCCACCGCTTCGCATAAGTGCCACGTCACTATCTTCCAGCGAACTCGATCCGTTCTTCATGGGTGTGCGTTGTTTGGTGTTTTTGTCGTTGTCAGAGAAAGAAAAGAGAATCGATCATTACCGCACCGTCCACTTACCTACGTCGGAAGCAAGAGAGTTTAAATTGAGGTCTTCCTATCCCTAAAGTCGAGTGAACCAACCAGAGACTCGTAATAGTAAAATTTTCTGAGTTGATCCGATCCCTTTTCGGGGTACCACATGGAAAACACCTTAAAGTGGAGTATACCTTCCTCGGAAGAGACTTTAAAATGTGTGACCCATTGGCGTTTTTCGACGAGAGTAAGCTAATGCTGGCATCGAATTTCTCTCCATCCTTCCTTCATTCCCGGAAAGTCCTTTCTTTGACCAAATTCCCGTATGACCTCAGCTATTGACCGCTTTCTCTAATAACTAGTAATGACCGATAGTTACATGTTTTGCTTGAACATTATGGAATAATAACTTTAAATAAGTTTTTCTCCGATGGCCCCTATAAAATCTGATTGTGTATACTGATGGTGAATACACAGTCGATTTTAGTTTTATATATAGTATTATTGCATTAATAAACGTAATAATGGGCATTGACCAGGGTATAATTGATATAATTGAGAAATTATCGATAATATTATAGTTTCTTCCGGTTTTATCTGTGGAACCAATACAAAATATTAAAAATCACCAGGTAAACATAAAATTTAAGATGGGAACGGCATTGTCTTTCTAATTCTAAAAATATCGCCAAAATAACTATTATCAGGGTTTTCCTTTGAAATGTATGATAACATCGCTTTTCATGCTTGATTTCCCATAAGTTGCCCTTCATACAAGTGTAATTGACATGGACTCTTATGGATGCTGGTGTTTCAACTAAAAGGGTTTAATTTAAAATATGGATAAATATCCCAGTTATAAAAAATAATATTTAAAATATTGCTTTGATTCCACTTTTGTAGAAATTGTTAAAAAATGCATATGTGAGTTCAAAAAGTAAGCTGACTATATATTTTTACGAAAAAATATTTATTTATTCTTAAATATTCAAGCTGTGCTATTCAAAGTAATCTCCCCCAGTTATAATACACTTGTGCCAACGCTTTTTCCAATCCTCAAAGCAATTCTGATAAGCACTTTATAGTATAGCCGTGAGCTCTTACAGCAATGCATTCTTACTCTCTTCAATCGTTGCAAATCTCCGTCATTTTATTGGTCTCTTCCATTTTGGGAAGAGGAAAAAGTCACACGGGGCCAAATCCGGTGAACATGTTGGCTGAGGCATGATTTTGGTGTTACTTTTGGCCAAAAAATCTATCACAAGCAACGATAAGTGAGCAGGTGCATAATCGTGATGCAAAAGCTGTGAATTATTTTTCCACAATTCCGGACCTTTTTTTTATTGCTTCTTTAAAACGGCGCGTAACTTCAAGGTGTTACTATTATTTGCCATAAAACCATATGGTAAAAACTCCCAATTCACTACGCCCCATTAATCGAAAAAAACAGTGAGCCAAACCCTGACATTTGATCAAACTTGACGTGTTTTTTTCTGTCTTTGTTCTACTGGGCTATTCCATTGGGAAGATTGGGCTTTCGTTTTGATGTCATAATATCCACGATTCGTCGCTAGTTATGATCCTTTTGACAATTAAGGACGTCATTGACGTCATTCAACAGCTCCTGAGCGATACTCATTAGACGATTCTTCTGGTCAAAATTAAACAGTTTCGGAACGAACTTCACTGATACACGTCTCATGCCCAAAACATCCGAAAAAATTGCATGGTTCGAGCCAACCGATATGCGAACATCCTCAGTAACTTCTCTAATAGTGATTCGAAAATTTTTCAAAACAATTTTCTTCACTGCTTCAACATTTTTATTTGTTGTTAACGTGCTGGGGCGTCCAGGGCGAGGCTCGTCATTGGCATCTTCTTGGCCATTCCGTAAGAGCTTATTTATTAACATTTTTTTTACTCAGAACAGACTCACCGTATGCTACTGCCATTATTTCAAGTTTTTTGGAGCACTTATTTCCATTTTTTACACAACATTTGATGCAAATTTTTTTGATCCATTTTTTTATAGCAGAAAATCACCGAGCACATCAAAACACGTTTAAAATTTATATCCGTCAATAGCTACATCGCTGAAAATATTAACAAATATTTGAGACATTTATACCAACAGAACAAATCAAAAAAATTGAAAATAAAATGTATATTGCCCGCAAAGTTAGAAAAGTCACCTTACTTTTTGAACACACCTCTTATATAAATTTTCCTACCTCCGGTGGCATAAGTATATATACACACATATATTTGTATATATATAAATGTATATAGGAAATAGTCCGGGGCAAACGTAAGGGAGTTCTTACAAGACGAGGAAGATATTAGTCCTCAGGCACAAAACTAAAAACTACCATTATTAGGTAGGATCCCTAGTATGAATTAATATAAAAAAAGAAAGAAAGAGAGTCACCTGGGGTAAGAATCCCTGTAAACAAGCGTTGGCGCTATGTGAAAGTAGAGGAATTGCTTGAAAGTGGGGCGATCCAACTTCACGTCTTCGGCGCGTGTTTCTTTGGCGCCCTTCTTCCCGATGACATTGCGGAGGTTGCTCCGCACAAAGGCATGGCTCTTCATCATCATTCGTAGCTTAAAGGAGACAGAAATGGCGTCAAGGATGTTTATCAGTGAATTAATGTTGGAGTTATTATCGATTAATTATGCATCGTACATTAATTGTGATGTTTATCGATATTCATCTTGGCGGTTTATGGAATAGCACGCCCTTAGAGGTCGTAAAAGCCATCCAGCTAAATCTAACATTAACTTTGGTGATAACCATAGGATATATTCATAATATGTGATGAATGTATGTATTAAGAAGTGCGTAGTTACCGCCGGCGTTATCAGCTATCGATTTTTCTTCAACATGCATATCTCAGCTCGAACCATTGTAGCTGGCCAACTCACCTGTTCAATGACGAGCAGAGTGGTGGTGACGGGTGCCAGGTCTCCCCTGAGGATCAGAGCAGGTGGGCCGCAGAGGAAAACGAGGAGGTAGATTGCGTAGGCGCCGACACACATCAGATCGAACGAATGCCGCAGCAACTCTATTGGGAGAAGATAAAGATTTAGACGGTCTCTTGCCGATTCTGAAAAAAATTATATTGCACCCAACGGGAGACTAAAATCCCATTATTTATATACACACACACATATATATACAGGGTTCGTCCGGAAAATAAGTGTACTGAGCTCAGGAAAAAAAATTTATTACACTTTTACATATCTTAAGCTAATATTCCTCAAAATAGGACCCTTGTGAGTCGATACACTTGTTCCAGCGGCGTTCCCATTCCTGGAACGCTCCTGCGAAGGCATCATCGGGAACCTCTCGAAGACACGTCGTCACGGCCTCTTTGACGGCGTCCAAAGTCCCGTATCGCGTTCCTTTCAAACTCCCCTTTATCTTCGGAAACAGAAGAGTTCTCTAAAAAATGTGGATCATTTTTGCAGTGATCCGCAAGTTGTGTCGCGATTTCCAAACGATTGAGTCTTTGATCATCACTGAGCACTTTCGGCACCAACTTTGCACAAATTTTTCGCATCTGTAATTGGTGCCTAATAATCTCGTGCACTATTGTTTTTGGCACATTACACTGCTCTGCTATCATCCGAACACTAAGACAACGATCAGAGTTCAGTACATCGCGAACTTTTCGCACATTTTCGTCGGTGAGTGTCGTTGATGGGCGTCCAGGCCGTGGTTCGTCGTCGACCTCTTGTCTGCCCTCCACGAACATCTTGTGCCACCGAAAGATCATGTTTCTGGACATGGCTGACTCCCCGTAAGCCTGGTTAATCATACCGACAGTTTCGGTAGACGATTTCCCAAGCTTTACCGCAAATTTGATGGAATAACGATGCTCCAAAAACGTCGGCATCGCGTTCCGTGACGTGGGTCGAGCGTGGAGGTTCGCGTTAACAGAGCTCCTCACTACACCACAGCTCAGAGCCGACTGCCTTTTTCAGCGTCGCTTGCCAACATACCCCCCTCCAATCGCAGCCCGTCAGAGCGGTGCTGGGCGCGCCTGGAGCGGCGGGAAAAAATCAGTACACTTATTTTCCGGACGAACCCTGTATATATATATATATATATATATATATATATATATATATATATATATATAAAACGATTGTGAAAAACTCACACGAGCGGCACTATAATGGGACGGCACAATGGAACACAAATAGAATGGCAATATTTAAAAGGACACTCACACGGCAAATAGTTCGAGCTTTTGGCCATCTCAGAGGCCTTCTTGAAGAAGTATCGTGTTCTATTGTGCCGTCTCATTATATATATATATATATATATATCCCGCCGTTTGGCGGGATTACGTGTAATATATATAATAATCCCTCCAAATCCCGCCAAACGGCGAACAAATACTCATTTATATAGAAACATATATAAGGAAAAGGGATAGGAACACACATTAAGGACGAACACAGGAGAGGTGGGGAAGGCGGAATCAAGCGGATCACGAGAGTAAAAATATTTCCTAGGCCGGGATTTGAACTCCGGATCTTTCCACTTGCCGGGCGGAGGCTCCTAACCACTTGAGCTAATCAGGAAATGTAATTTATTCTGAGATCTGCAATGCTTTATACATCACGAGAGTAAAAATATATTTTTACTCTCGTGATCTGCTTGATTCCGCCTTCCCCACCTCTCCTGTGTTCTTCCTTTATGTGTGTTCCTATCCTTTTTCCTTATACCTGTTTCTATATAAATGAGTTATATATTCCGTTGTGGCGGTTTAAACTGTCGTCATTGCAAACACCGTGTTCGTTCACGTTACAATAAGATTACGCTCTGTCTCTATTAGTCTGGTGTTGGGATTAATGAGGGCCTTGGGTATATTTCACACCAGAAATCGTGAGTTTCTCTGAGAAAATTCAGCATATTTTTATTTTAATGTATTTCTTTTCCAGTACATTAACCATGCAACGTTTTTTGATCAAAGCTTAAAGAGCTTTTATGAACCAATGGAAAATAATATTTCAATAATACATTATTAATTGTTTATTTCTCATTCATGGGCCAAATTGTTCTCTCTCATGTTGAGTATTGTGCTGAAAGATAAAGATGAAGCTTACATTGAATAAAAATTCAAATATATTTTTGAAAATTTGCTCCTATATAAACATTTCAAACAGAAACTCGTAACTAATGCATATATCATAGGTGAATTTATCATGGTAGCAGCGCCTATGGAAATTACCTATGGTACCTGTACTTTTGCTTGTGGTACATGGAGTAAAATAGTAGTATGCTTGTAATTCTCGGTTCCGGGTTCCGGGTTCTCGGGTCTGGAGTCGCTCGATTTTAAAACTAAATTTACAATGCCGGTTCTTTTTTTATGTTGGTGATAAAGTAGCAGATAATAGGGAAGGGATACATCCTTAGGCGCGAAGGATGAGAAGAGGCTTGAGAATTAGGTCAATGAAAATTATGTTAATGGGTTAAATATTAATCAACAGTATTTTGATGCAATGGCACATACTCTTGGAAATTTAAATTTGAAACTGGTGCATAAAGCAAGAAAACCGGGTAGCGTTGCCTCGACACTAGTAATTCGACATTATCCAGGTGGTAAATTCTAGCTATCGGTTCCTATAAACAGCTTTCTTGTACAGTAATACTAGTTGCCGGTTTCAAGGGCTTAGCTACACGTCAACAAGGCATTCGTCCAACCCCTAAAGGGAAATAATGCCGTCATTCGCAAAAGGTTTTTGTATTGATTCCATTTTATTCGAAACAAGTTTTATCTTCATCGATGATATGAATGAATGTTATTTATTTGAACTGGCTATTTATTAACATTATTTATTGTAACTTTGCGACTAATTTATTGTATTCCAAGGCAATGCAATTTAAGTTACCAAGTCTGTGAGCTTCCTTCTACTATTTGGGATAAATCTCCACTTGTTTACTGAGCTACATCAGAGTTCTAACAGTTAATTGTGATGGATTCCATTTCCTTAACGGGATTTTTTTTGTCCTTCATTCGAGTTTTTAACTAAAGATATTCCTGTATCCTTACCATTAGACTTTTCCACGGCATGACTTAGTGACTTTATCGAGCGACATCGAGTTACTTTCATAGGTAGAGCGTGGCTCGCACAGTTTATCCATATTGATTTACAGCTAGCCATTACATTTTACTCGAGGTGTGTGCGATGTGGTGTTAGGGGACATGCCGTCAGGGTAGTTAGCAAATGTTTCATTAATCAGTGAATATATTCAAGGCCTGGAAACATACCCGCCTTCAAAATTAATTCGATCATTTTGGACACTAAATTTTTCTCAATGGCTTAATTTGTGCCATCTATGTTAAGGATTCAGACCCCGTTATCTATCATCGATAGCAACGTCTTGGCCCAAAAACATTGATTATTTCGATTTACGTTTCACAACCAATTTTTCAGATGGATCAGTATAATGCTTGGCATTAGGAGTAGGTACGGCAGCCGTTACGATGGCTGTTGCGTGAAATACTAGAAATACGAGCTCGTATCATAACCTCAAAAATTAATATTTGAACGCCACTGAAAAACAGCAATAATTGAATTTCAACTCATTGAAACTACGAAGTGACAAAAGTATCGCTATTACCTCGAAGTTCGATAATTTCAATCCCTACCCGAATAGAACAATAGTTTATTGGAAACGAAAAGAAGAATTTTTCAGGCAACATTTATCAGTGAACACTTGTCTGTCGAAACGTAATGGAATTGCGACCCCTCGTACAAATCCGAATATGCCACGTCAGAGTTCTGCTCGAAACGTACCCTTATATTAGCTAGACATGACCTAGATTTTGTGTGAATTCCAAAACATCACTGTTTAAAACAATGGTAATAAAGCTGTTTCTAATAAATGAAGGTGAAAACAATGTGCTATTTCATCAACTCAAAATGAAGACTTCTCACTAATCTACTCCAGATAGAATTAAGTACACCGAAATGTGCTGTTTGTCAAATTTCAAATGATATATTCATAACTTTTATTCAGGTTTTTGCTTTGCGTATGCAAACTTTCTCTAGTTAGTACATGGGTCGGAGGTCAAAGCGCAGTATAAGCTCAAAAAAAATAAATGCACATGCTCACAAGAAGATCACGGGGTAAGATGGCGGAGTATATCAATTACCGACTAAGTATACTTTCGAACAGAGCTTTGGCGAAAATATTTAAATGCCCGTAAGGGTGTGACTTACTGGACGATTGTAACTGCACCCTAACGTAGGCCCACATTTTGAAGAATCCGAAGAACACCAAGGTGGCCCCGAACATGAGGAGCCAAGTGCATGTCACGACCAACATTCCATCGAAGTGCCACGCGATGAGGTCGAGGTGCCGTTGGAAACTTTAAGGAGAGAGAAAAGTAGAGGTAATGTTATGCGTTTTAAATTGCAATAATTTTTGCTGACGCAACACTGGAGTTTGGTCAATGAAACTTTTGCAAAATGTGCACTATTATTTTAAAGTAACATTTTCAATTAATATTGAACTATGTATCATATGAATAAAAATATTTTTCATCATTATTTGTTAAAAAGCTCTCGTAGAAAGAATGAGCGAGTGACAGATCAACTTCCTTTACTATTACAATAATATCCGATAAAAACAATGAAAAAGCCAGTGATTGTTCAGAAAGAGGATTAATATTCACTCGGATATCAGGCTGCCGTGGTAGACAGAGCCAGCAGACTCCCAATGTCCCTCCCGGTTTTACCAGAACAAAAGATAGATCTCCAATCATAGCTTAGTGTTATGCTATATTATGGTGAAATATTTTAGAAGTCCTTATAAAAATATATTTACTATTGCACGGATTATTTACAAAATAAAATAAAAATATTGCTATTTTCCCAGTTATACCCCAAGCAACACTCTTTCCCGCATATCTAGAATCAAGATTACACCATTAGCTATATCTTTACCCATTGAAAATTCCGTGATTATTTTATGATTTAAGTGGTGATTCATAGTCCTGTACTTCTTCAAGTACTCATATAACATGAGAATAAAAGAAATGGAGGCATAGTTACCGATAAAAAATCTGATAGTATATAGGAGATTATTTTTGTACTTGGGATTCTTTTGTTATCGTATACCTCTATTGCATAAATGTAGGCTATTAGTAGGTACACTTCATTATTTTCCCCTCCTCCCTGTTTCCATCACCGCTCCCACCCACCTATTATGTTCGGCGATATCGTTCACGACGATGTTGATGAATAGGAGGATGAAGGAAGCTGTGAAGGCGTTGTAGATCGTCTTGATGTGGCTGATCTTGTACAGATCGGTTAGCACTGAGTTTCGGACCTTGAACTGCTTGTGACGGTACCTCCTCTGCTCTGCTGGCGACCTGTAGAGTGACAGAGAAAAAGGAATACTGAGAGGATGGTTGCGGATTATCAGTTAAGTGATGTGTATCTACCCGTTAAATAGTATTTTCCATGTTTAAGTGGGAGCAAAGGGTAGGAAAAGTGAGTAGGATACGTCATCTTGTGAGAAAATGCGTAATGATGATTTGTTTTTCCATAATGTTTGGGAGTAATGTTTTATACTAGGCATCAATTTATTTCCACGTAGTAAATCTGATCATGAGGGCTATCAATTGATGGCTGGATGAAAAAATCTAAGAATTAAAAAAAACAGTCTTGGGTGAAGTTCGTGATAGTGAATAAATACTATAAATTTCTTAAGTAGCGTGAATGCAATTGGTTACTCAGAAGCAGGCGATAAACTAAATGAGCAGTGGCATAGTAAATAAAGCAACTTTTGCGACAGAATATACGTATAATACTTTTTAGTTACTTGACCAATGGTTTCCTGGGTCCACTTTTATTTTACTTCAGTTAGTTGGGGATTCCTTTGAATCTTAGTTCCCCTTTTTACAAACAATAATCAGACATAAGGAAACAACATTAGTTATTCTAAAATTTTAACATCCACAGGTGCTTATATATGTTAGGAGTTAAACTAATGATAAACAATTCAAGAAAAAAATCACTCAATAGACAAATATATAAAATCATAATCCAAATGACCCATAGACTTCGCGTAGATCACTTGCGTAGAAGTAAATTTTTATCCTTCGTCGCAGCACATAAAATAATCACTCGCCGTCATTAATTTGTTTTCCAGCACTGGTGAAGGATGTGGAAGGGAGTGCGAATCACGAGCGGCGCAAGATAGATCACTATTGCAAAGTTCCGGTAAAATTTCCCATATTATGAGAAAGAATCGACTTCAAGACTATAAATATGGAAATATATGTATACTTATTTGAAGTATGTGCAATTAACGAATTTGTTGGAGCGTAAAGGAATCGACTTAATTTGAATCAATCACTTCGTAACTGTATGCATAGGCTCCAGCACCGGAAGAATGACGTCAAAAGCAAGAACACTTCGCTTTGGTTATACTGAAAACAATCTTTTTATTCAAACACTTGACAATATATCATGCAATTAATAAAAAGAAAGCCACTTTTCCAGGATGCAATTAAATATAAGGTTAAGACGATGTAATTTAATGGTTGCTTCATTTAACGAGAAGAGTGACGTCAAAATGAAAAAAACATGCATGATATAATCAACATAGTTGTGTTCCTTATCCTAGCCCTCGAAGCTAAATAACGCTATATGTACTAGAAACATTAATGCAGATTCGATTTGAGCGTAGATACCTACGACTGATGTAATGCGATGGAGCGTGGTTACTTTATCCAATATTTGGTTTTCATCTTTCATCATAATATTGCTTATAATCAGAACGTATCAACATAGTTTTTCGAGTACATTTTACTAGGTATTTTTTATTAACTTATAATAAACAATACTTCGCATAAAAACACTTGCAGCATAAAAGTTAAGGTAAAATGTAGTCTTCAAAACTAACTGCAGATGGGTGGAATCCAATTGTTCGTTCCCTTTGTGAGAATAGCTAATTCGAATTCATTAAATATTGGTTTTAATTTGTTTTAATAACTTTTTTCAGACCAAAACTGGTGTGAAATTCCTCTTTATATCATTCTGATAGGTTTAACTTGGTATTTTGTGCAAAAGGTCTCAATCTCTCTCTCTTTCTCATATAATTCCCGTGTCAATAATTCATCCTACCTTAGTAAATATTTTTACCAGGGCGTTTATTCATAAACTAATTTTTAATTTAATTTTACTTATGATACTCGTATAAAAATCTAGTACACATTTCGTTATCTTCATCAAATTTTGGTGATCTAAGTATACGAGTAGGGAAAACGTAAAATCCATTTTCCGAGCGGATGGTTTTCATAGTTAGAAATGGCATTATTTTAAATTTATTTCTCAGTTAATGGGGCATTTTAATGTGTGTTTCATTTTACGGCCATTATAAAAATATTTCATGGCAAGTAAGAGCGAATGTGGTATTTGCTGAAGCCGTTGGCATGGTTCTAAAATTATTCGACGAAGATCAAAGTTCGGGCAAACTTAAGAAATTCGGCGGTGGTGTTGGGGTAAAAAATTAAAATCATGCGCTGATAAGATGAATATATCCTCACAATCAGGGTCATTTACGACCTGAATAAACACGTTTCAGGCCGTACGGCTATAAATAAACGTCGCGAGACAAGGAATCAGGGGATATGGGTTCATTAAAAAAATTATGGACAAGGATTAGCATGACTTAAATAAGATGTCTTAAAAGTTCTATTGTATTTGCTTTCATTTCAGTTTAAATTTGCGTTCAGTTCAAATACCTAAACGATTCTTATTTCTGCGAATGGCAATGGTCATGTTTTACCAATTTTGCTTCCTTTTATGCATGCAAAATTCCACAGCCGAAGGTCGGAATAAATAATAACGGATTACTCTCACTCCCCTCCCGTAAAAAGTCCCCCCCTGCAAACCTCTTTCTCAGAAAAGGTTAATAATTGCATTCCAAGGACTGGCATAACGTCAAACAAGAAAATAATACGTAAAGATACAAAATAAATGCATTATAAGTAATTAATATTTTTCCAGATGCACCTTTCAACCAAAGCAGCGTTGGAACGCAGTTCTTTAATCTTCTCTCATCAAATGCTCATTCTTTCGTTGTGATTATACCTCTTTAACAACCCAATTAATTCATATAATGGTCTATTTTGACCTTGCCTGAGATTTTCTCTGCGCCCTAGTCTCTCAGAATTAAGTCGTGTTACTAAGTCCCAGTTTTATAATGTACCCTTAATTGGACGCTTAGTAAGCCTAGAAACTACCGGCTGGGACGATTTTATAAATGATCCAAGCCTGGCTTAGTGACGGTGAGTGTATTGGCAGTGTCTTTAAGTTAACTAGGGCTTAAACGGTTGATTGAAACTTAGCTATTATTAAACAGATAGTTGGCTTAAATAGAAGTTAATTTTAACCTTCATTTTAACAAAACATTGTAAAATAGGATCGACGTTTATCATATCCATAATGAATTTTCCAGTAAAAAGTTCCAGGACGAATTTTCTTCATTTAATCTACCTTAAACTTTCTCATTTCTCACTTTACCTGCTAGTTTCTTCTCTGCCTTCGGCAATTGTAACTAGTACTAAGGCTTTTTAAATACTTCTGTCGATTTCTCGTCTCCTCTCCCGATTAATAATGACTCCGGTTCACCGGTTTATAGATTCATCCTGCTATGCAGACATATTCTTTCACTCAGTACCTTGTTTACAGCAAGCGCAGATGCATTATTCTGGCTGTAGCAAAGTCCTTATCAGTAATATATCATTAGCATAAAATGTAAGATCTCGATTTCAATCTAGATTATCCCATGTGATGCCATTCTGTTTCTTTGTTCAGTAAAATATTCCAATTTTCCAATTCCTGTCACGCACGCAATAAAACAATCCGGCGCACACTTATGAGGGGCTTAATGTGAATCCGCCGAGCTTCCTCATCATCCATCTGCAATCACCCTCTTATATTTTTCTCTTTTCGTACTAATAGAATATTTCACACGATAAATCCGCTGGAATTGCCTTCACTCTTTGGTGTGTGGTGATTTGGTTATCGTTTGTGTCATATTATTTCGGGGAAAACTGACTGTACAGGAGAAGCAGCCAAATGCCTTGCGAAAGTAAATGAATAACGTCCCTGAATACCTTGTTCATGCGTTATACAAAAGCCCTCGGCCACGTTAAAGGTTAATGCTTGTGCGAGAATTTAAACAAAACAAAGTTCAAGAGTTTATGTGCTGTAAATGTGTCACAAATAAAAAAAATTTAATATTAATTTTGAGAATTGAGTACTTTATGCAAATACCTTGAGAAAAACGTATGCCATGATCGCATTTCATTACGGGAGTAGACTTACCTTAGTGCCAGTGAGAAAGGCGAGGAATCGCAATATATTTGAGAAATTTTATTTTGCTTTCTATTAAAGCGTTTAAATCTCTCTCACCTCCATTTTCATCATAACAGTTAACACCACTAATGTAACACTTTATACTTGTCCAGGGTGTGGTAGTCCAATGGATTGAGCGCTGGGAAATAGAACAGAGAACCCGGGTTGGATGATGGTTGCAGCCTATGGGTACACTCAGATTCACCCGAGCTGTTCGGTGTTTCTGGTGACAGAATTTCCTTGAAAACCATAAGCGGCAACGGGAAAAGAACTACCTATCTTACTCTGAAGAGTGAATTTCACAAGCCTAGCCGTTGGGCTTAGTATGGGTGAGGTTAGGTGAGCCTCTCACCTATCAAAACATTTTAAATATAGAATACTGAATTTCATCACCACAGAAAACATTGACTGGAATGAAATCGTAGCCATACATTTATTTCCAGCAAATCAGGTGATTTATACGATATTTATAGTTCTCAAATGGCTCATAGCGTAGTTTTCCTATCCAAATTTTTAATCACAGTAACTACGATTCTCGGGATGAGCTGTGCTGTGTCGTGCGATGCAAATATCACACACGTCTAACAATTACATCTTCTTCTTCAAGCCACCGAGAGGACTGCTGACAGATTGACCACTAACTTCCAAGGGTATTTGATGATTTTCAAAAAATTAGATTTCATTTAATTTTCAAATAGGCCAGAATCTCGTACAAGGTACCAGCGTGGTCACGCATTTTGAAGGAAAACAATCTCTCTGTTATAGGTCTACTCTTTCCCCAATTTCCCTTTACTTTTGCTTTTGATATCTCAGCTAATTTTAGTGGAGCATCTAAAAATTTTCCAAGATTAAAACTCCATTTTGAGAAGCTCTGGTAAAATTCTCAAAAGAATTAAGGCAAAAAAAAAATTCATTCTTAGTCTTTTTGGTGTTAACTCATTGAAATTTTCACGCTATACAGTTTCCACAGTCACCTGCGAAGGTTGTGAGTTTGAATTCAGCTCGTGGCTGGACGTAAATCTGTTATGAAATGAGATCTTACGAATCAAGTTGCGGTGCGGTGCGATGTGGAGTCCTTCGTTGATTAATCTCCACGTAAAGAATCTGTGGAAATGCATATCTGACGTCAGTTATGATTATCAATGCGTGAACTGGTTTACAGAAGCCCTCCGAGCTATTGCTGTATTCCATTTCAGCCTATTTGCCCCCACGTAGTTTCCTTCCGTTACCTGTTGTTTATTTATTTCATATTGTGTGTTTTGTATAGTACTGATATGATTCATACTGCTTTAATCCTGATTTCATAACACTGTCATTCAGAGTAATACGACATTTGAGTTGTATTTTATTGCTCTCTTTTTTCATGTTTGTATGTTTTGATTATGTGGAATGCAGTGACACGGTTGTTTACAACGCCCTCATTCTTACTCGGTTCACCATGGTGAATAAATACGTGTTCCTCTACCAAGAATCCAACACTTCCATCACTTGATTTTTGATTCTTATCTTTCAACCTTGACGGTCTATCTGTGGTTTATTTTCTTTCTAAGCCTCTTCACATTACGGTTTTCGGTAAACTATCATGCCTCGACATGCGTCCAACTCGTCCTTCCTCCTCTTTTTCCCAATGCTTTCCTTAAGATTCTCTTTTCGCCCACTACTCTGTGAGGTCCCTTTTGTATGCTGAGCGGTCGGTCCATTTATTTGTACTCCACTTGTTCCCTGTCACCATATCCCCAAGGTTTCCAATTTTCCCTTCTCTGCGTGGACTATGCCAACTAATTATCATTTTAAATGAGGATTGGATGTCGTCCAAGTCTTTTTTGCACGACTAAGGTTGGTGGGATGATGATTGCGCACTTCTTAATGTTTTGCTGGAAAATGTAACTTGTGTGCTAAGGCAAACCCATTTTCCCCTACAAGGATTGTTAGTCCCATTTGCCCTGGTCTAATCTCGATTTTCGAATCCGTGATCTCTGATTCCTAATAGAGACGCTAAGAGTTAGTGCGTGATTATGCAGAATATAACCGATATCACATTTGTTTATCTATTCGCTCTCTATTTTTCCGCTGTTTTATAAATGAAAAATAAGTGGCCGGTTTTTCCTTGATTAGTCAATGGTCTCCGCAATAAATTGCCTTGCCAAGGTGAAAAGAGTCGCTTAAACTTTTAAAGTTCGTCTTCAAGAAAGGGTACGCAAAAATTAAGGTAGGTACTACCTAATGAAGATCCCAAAGTTCAACAATGTCCCTCATGGAAGCATGAAGGATATTTAAGTTTACATATGTGTCTTTAATACGTTTCAGTTTGTGTCAATTATCTTCTTTCATTATGTTTTATTCGTTTTATATCCGTGTAGGCTGTGTCGTATATTAAAATTCGTCAGTGGGAGAATTATTTAGGTTGGAAAATAAATTCTATCTCTGAAAACGAGAGTATTTATGAGGGTAAATAAAGGCGTAGGTTTTTTGTTCCTAAGATGAATTAAAAAGGGACCTCTAGTTATCATTGTGGGTTTACATTATCTGCATATTCTTCTCCACTAGTCATTCTGACTATAGAGCACGATAGAAAAATAATCCGTTAATTTGTGAAAATTTTTAGTACAAATAAAGACTGATTTTAAATAAAAATGGTCACATTTCATTGTTAAATAAATCAATTGAAATAAACCTCATAAAATATTATTTTGATTGGGTTAATTAATCACCAGCCGGTTTCTTTGAGTCTCGACATCATCAAGTACCTACACTTAATAGCATTTCATAGGTTTATAACCCATTGGAGAAGGGTTGTAGTTCTGACAATGAACTTGAACTGTAGGAAATAGATCAATAGCTATTGTTTTGATGGCAAATTGTTTTTAGGTTGAAGTGGCCCCTCAATGGAAAATATTCGGTGTTGGTGCTTAAGACGAGTATCCAAAGTATTTAGCGGCGTAAGGTTTCTTTAAACTCTAGCAAATTACACACGTTGCAAAGTGTTTGATAGGGTTAATACTCCGGTAGCTGTACCTACGAAGGACAGTACTGGACAAGGGCCTTGCTTTCGGATTTAAAATTCTAGAATTATGATTTTTAAAGTGTGTTAATCTGGTAGCTACGTATTGCAGTGTATCAAAGTGTGATGTAGATTTTGAAAACTTTTTGTCTAAATTGAATTCGTGGCATAAATTGGTAGACGTAAATCTTAATTTAATTGCTTTTAAAAAGAAAAGGCTACGCAGAGGAGTCGAAAAACAAGGCAAATGGCGCGTTTGGTCAGCTCACGGTCACCGTACAAGAAAAAAATGTATTCATGCTGACAAAAATTTCACTGTAAAAAAAGGTAACTATTAAAAAAATTCCAGCGGTCCTTGAAGGATGAATTAATGTCAACTCATTTGAGGAATATCAATGCTTCCCGACCGCAAAATCTTTATCACGTTTTTCAGATCATTAATGCTTTTTGTCAAGTTTCACATTATTGTATTAAAGCGATATTTCAGTTACTGTTGCAAAATTTACTTAAATGTGTTCAAAATATCTTATTTGTAGTTTTTTCAACCTTCCGCCTCGCGCACCTTTAGAGTGGGTTAAGAGAATTTTGGAATTTGATTGCAGCAATTGAGCTCAGAGTCAGCAGTCGTCGAAATCTCCGTCAGCCGTACGGTCAAAGCGTTATATTTGGACCAGATTGTATCCCATTTTATTTACTAGCCATCTATCATATTTCAAATTTCATTATGACTATAAATTTGAGTTGACATCATAGAAGGAATGGCCGATATGGGCCTGGTCATTGTGCATATGGGCACTCGCTGGTAGAGCACAGAATGTATTGCCATCCACTTCTGAGGGAGAAGCCTTCTTCACCCATCGCCGACAACACCTTTCCTTAAAGCCAAGTTTATTTTAGCCCTTTGGAAAACCCCTCCCATTTTTCTTCGTGAAGCTATATAATTAGTTCTATGTGATGTCGTACTGTGTGCATGTTGATAGTGCGATGCAAAGAAACCAACTCGCTTTCACAAATAAACTTGCTATGGGAAACAAACTTCCTTCTTTTAATTACAGTAAGAAAATACACGTATTCCAATGAGTGACGTCTAATACCATTATGTTCACTCCTCTCACTTTTAGCCATCATTCTAGCGCCTTTCGCAACACTCCACCTTCCATTGCCTCTCAATATATTTTTATTCCACATTATCTGCGTGTTTTGAACGTTGCGGGAGGAAAAATTCCTCTTTTCTCCCACCATATTCAAAACCTTTGTTCTCATCTGTTCTCTGCTCCAATAGGTTCTATTACTTCTCCCCATGCGTGCATCTCAAAGACTTCTGATCAAGATTCCACGAAAACCGGTTTTTGGAATCATTCAACGCCACGCTCTTTAAGCATCAAATAATTAATCGTCTTTTATTTACGTTTTTACGCTCTTAAACCACATATCACCATTTAATGCTTTTTCTACCATTGTAATTTCTCTCATGAAATCCATATCATTGCATCTATCTCCATACGAAAATGTTTATATCTTTTAACTGTTATGTCTAAGTCAGTTTAACCCCGTCCATTTTTAAGTTCAACTTAGCTACATCTTTATCATCTTATTGAGTTCTGGTTATTATGACTTATAGTCGTATATTATGTCTATATCTATGCTGTATTTTGCTCGCGAAGGTCAAAACTCCCTGGATTTCTTGCTAAATAACTAATCCTTGATCTTTTGCCAATATTACAGACTCCTGACTTAATATACTTTCATTTATATCAAGCCCATTCCATGTCTCCCTCACTATTTCCTCGCCATTTAAGTAAACTAAATACTACTGATGGCGGAAGTCACTGGGTGAATATTCATTAATCCTGTTTTGTTTCGCGTTTTTGCGAAGGCGTGCGTCTAGAGCAAATCCCGTTTTTATGCCTGTAGCATCGTCAAAGAGAAACAGGATGCAGCAACTGCCTTTCCGCCATGTGTTTCGATGAGAGACTAACCAATGACAGACAGCGATTGCCTATTTTCACCTGCATCCAAAGCTTTCGCCTGGCCGCATCTTACAGCGCTGCGCGGTTTTGATATGTGTCGAGATTGAATGCACAGCCTGCTATGACCAGAAACAGGGGGTACGAAAAATTCCCCATACTTTTTGTTACATATACCGAGCTGTCATACACTATCCTAGTGTGTGTTGCTTGGGTCATATAGAGTAGAACTACCTGAGAAGATCTTGTATACTATATGTTCGTATACATTCCGGTTTTTGTAAACAAAGTATTTTTGATCCATTGCTCCATCCAAACAGCTACCTCAGATCTAAAGTAATTAATGTATAATGTTATGAATAATACAGAAAGATACAAGTACTTGTACAGTGAATAATAAAAGCTGCGGTAAGTTACGCAATTGCGCCTCGGTATTTCGATTGAAATCAGTGGAGTAAATAAGGATAATCACATAGTTAGGTATTAAAAGTAACCATGATACATGCGGTCGATGAAAACTATATCGGGTATCGCCATTTTCACGACAATTAATGAAAATCACCATGGTAGTTTTGATATTGACAAATCTCAGACTGCTAGACCAGCATGGGAGGTGCTGAACTAATTTGAGAGATTGTTGGTCCACAAACTGATGCTTTTCTACTTACTTGAAGTCCTGCACTGCATCTGGAAAGAAAAACAGTCAGCATTAATCGAACGAAATAAGTGTGACGGATACGATGGGAAAATTAGATTGGAAGCCCCACAAAAAAAGAAAATTTTTACATTATGTCTTTTAGAAAGGTGCAGAACACCTGAGTTTTCTTGCGACTCCATTGTGTTATTTGGACTATTGTAACAAAACATTACTCAGATAAATTCAAACATTCAGATAAAATCAGAAAGACAAAATCATCACCGACAGATTCAAGCATTCATTCTTCCCTCTTACTGGACAAAATCCCAGAAAAATCAAACTTAAGTGCCTAATTATCAAAATTTTATTTGCAAAATTAAAATTTTAATGATTTAGTCAAACACACCCAGTATTTGACTATGTATATATATATTCACGTTTGTATGCCTATGTTTTGTGCATAAAAATATAGGTACATACATTTGCATGTGTATGTGTGTATATATATGTTTGTTATTAGTGTTTATACATATATATATATATATATATAAACACTAATAACAAACACTTTGCCTGTAAGGCCAATTAAATCAGTTTGATTGCTTTGTTTACTAACTCTACTTCAATATAATCCATATTTTGTTCATATCAATTTATATGACTTATTGATTAAAGAAAATATGATTCACCCATCAAAAGTAATTGATCTTAGAGCATCAGCGTAAAAATATCATAGAATGTTTACCAAGGTTTCTTGGGTTAAATAGTTGTAACCATAAGAAATATATTTTATAGCTGTGGTAGTGGTAGAACAAACCTTATGTAGCATTAACATGAGTTTTTTCTACCGGTAAATTATAGAGAACAAGATACAATAAATAACATGCTATAAAAGATATACTAGTCCAACCATTTAACCTCTTTCTGCAAGTTAATTGGCGTCATCACGTCCTCCGCAATGCTTTATCCTTCCATACCTCATGATGACAAATTGTGGAAGGAATGCTCTCGATATACTGATTTCTAATTAAAATACCGGCGTGGATATACACAAAATATTAATTCTCGCCTACGGTCTTGGAAGAGTTCCTCTCGCTCTGCTATAAGCAGGCGTCATTTTTTGTTTACTTTTTCGGTGGTGTTAAAAGTTACACGAATAGTTTCTAATTCAGTTGGTATTAAAGCGTCTTTGTAATAATACATGCGTCAACTAAGAGTGAGTTGATAAAAGCTTTTTTTATAATTTTAGGTTTAACCACTATTTTGTTTTTTTACAATCTTATATTTTTTATTTAAACTTCAAGCGTGTCTATTTTTTCATTCAGTTTTCACCATTTATTTTTCTTCAAGCATTTCTATTACGCTGACTTAACCACGATTCCAGGGGTTAATGGAAGCATCTTTGAAATTGCAAATTTTAGTAAAATACCTCCCGGGAAATATCGTAGAAAACTATATTTCCTATAAAATGGTATCCACAAACAATTTGTAATGTCAAGGGGCAAGGAGATACGTAGTGAAAGGTCAAATGAATGAAAATATTCTCTCAAAGATTAGTGTCCAGGGTGTTTGTTGTTACTCAATGGTTTTTGTTTCCGTATTTTTCAGCAAACAACTCCTTCTGTACCACCAATATTTTCAAGGATACGCTTTTAATTTAATTCTGATTCCTAGCAATGCGTGTGAGATCTGTATATAATTGAAATACCCTGAACCATAGTTGTCACAAAAAATGTATACACGACTCCTTTGGGCTACGTTGCCATTCATCAGGTAATTTTAATCATCTTGACTTAAGGTCTTACTTGAATAATAATAAATGAATTGTTCATCCACCCTTGGATTGCCATGCATTGCGGATACTTCACTATGCGATCTATTTACTACTCTCTTATATCATCTAGTTCTTCTGGTTACTTATTTTTTCAGTTTATTACAGTTATTCCACCTTGATTAAAGTTACACCTTACGTAGATTGCATTGAATAACGTCACCCTACAGCTTATTTTGTGACTCCCAGTCGCTTTTTCTCATAGTGCGCCATATTTCCCCCATTGTGATCTTATTCACTATTTTCTCCGAATATTTTTATCTACCGCGCAGGGAGGCATAGTTATGTTTCTTTCAGTGTTTATGGCAACATACCTTCCTATCTGTGTTTTTCTCTTTTACCTATAGTAGTGGCAGCATCGTTCTTCACTGAGTTGTGATTGTTGTTGATAATCTGCATCTGGATGGCCTTCGAAATATTTTACTCAGTTGTTCAATCTCTACTTCATGTTAAACGCATTCAAGTTGAAAAATTCTCCTGTCTCCAAGCGTTTTATGCTTACGTCCTGTGCCGACTCGTTTCGAAACAACTTGTTTGTAGCTACTAATTTATAACGAGAGAAACATTCAACTGGCCTATCTCTTGTTTTCATCCCATTTTCCCCATACATGTTTTATTGGTTTTTTTTTCTTTGACTGGCCTTTCGGAGTAATGTCGTTCCGTTCGACTGCTAGATCAAGGATTAGGATCTTCTCCACTTTTACATTTGGCCGTTCTTCGGGGAATTCTTCCTATGCCTCTGAAACTACTTTAAACTAGCAACTTGTAAGTTTGTAGCAGTCAACTGTACAAAGGTACTAATATGATGTGAAATAAGAATCGTTGTTAACACAACGATTCTTATATGATATAAATAAGTAATATGTAGAAATATGATAATTCACTCTTTGCGGCAGCACATACCTCCTCCCTCTCCTCCAAAAACTTTCCACACCATCGTGACGACTGGCAAGGTATGACTCAGATGTAGACGTGTGAGGGTGCATTAGTACTGCATTCGATACCACTAACAGCGCTGAATTGTGAGATTTCAATTAGTCTCACAGTTTAAGTAGCAAACTCGAACGACTTTTATCCCTAAAATAGTCCACAAAGTTTCGCTTGCGATATTTGTAGCTGTCTGTTTAAAATTGTGGCTGTCTTTTGATTTCTTTTGAGGAATTTAACATATTTGATTGACAGATTATTTATATTTACAGATGAATTTCAATACATGCATATAATTGGGTTTATTTATAGTTTTATTAATCTAAGGAAAGAGAAACTATAAAATCATAAGCACAATAATCAACCCGAAGATCGGTTTGGTATGTGATGGTAGAGTTCACACAGTACTAAGCCCAATGACGTGTGAAATTCACGCATCAGGGTAGGGGGGGCCAGATCCTTTCCCTGTGTCGGTTATGGTTTCCAAAGAAGATCTGATACCCGAAAGATCACATAGTTTGGGTGGAGCTTCCCAGAGACTTGCCCGGGAATCGAACCCGGGACTCTCCGGTCATTAGTCCAATGCTATACCTCCTTGACTACCGTATGGATAGTATATAGTATATATATAAATATATTTTATATATATATTTCATAAAGTATATATATTATGCATATATATACAAATGAGAGGGAAATTCAATTGGCATATCTCTAGTTTTCATCCCGTTTGTAAGATACATGTTTTATTGGTTTATATATGAGTGTGCTTATACATGTATATACATATGGGTGTATACATATATATATATATATATATATATACATGTATATATATACATATATATATATATATATATACATGTATATATATATATATATATGTAATTCATTTATTATTATTCTATAATATAGGGTACGTTCAAATGGGCATAGAATAATGGTACCTTTATTTGCCTTTTCAAGAATAAATAGTAACAATTTTCCACTAGATAGGTTTAATAGTACGACCGGGCTTCGATTACATCTTCTTCATGTTATGATGACGTAATACAAAGAAACCCAATCGAACTGTGAAACTTATCTGGTGGAAAATTGTCGCAATGTTTTCTTTATTATGCATGAATTCTACCACATCACGCCTGAAACTACTTAATTTGTTCATTTGCCTTTCCTAACAATACACATCTTGGCATATGACTTTGTAATAAACCATTTTACAATTCCACCACTGCTTTCCTCCCTTCCTTCCGTTCTACCCCTACATCCTAATTCTACCCCTTCTTCGTTTTTCTAACGTTCTCTCCTCTACCATAGTCTTCAACATCTCATCGCCAATCAAAACGCTCGGTATTCATATTTCCGGCCTCGCGTCTGCGATCTAAGCTGGGATCCACTCCCCCCGCCTCTCCTCTTCCCCCTCCCTCACCATTTGCAAACGCAAACCCGTCCGTGACGCAATGACCTTTCCCCTCCCCCACTCCAAGTGAGGGAGCGCGTGAGAGGGAAGGTGTGTATCACAAACGTAACTGAAAGTCGTCGGTGATTTCTCCACTGTACTCTCGCTCCCTCCCTTTTCGCAATGATGCGCCTTTCAAAGCACGAGCAAAACTCACTGAGGAAACGAAACAAGTTTCAACCCCCTTTCCCGCCCCTACGTCCAATACGACTTGGCGTGAAGCTGCGCCGGGAATCCGGTGAAGCAGTTGAAGAGGCACTCACCCCTTCCTCCCGTCGTAGGAGGTCCCGCGATGCAGCAATGATGATTGACAGCCGTTTTTTAACCAACTTTTTTTCCATCAAAAACCAACAGCCATATAGATTATTCTAATGATAAATAGGAGAATGGTTTTGTGCGGAACTATTTTTCCACTAATGATGCTCATTCTCAAACATTCTGTTATAGTTTGCCTGATGTGCGATCAAAGATTTTTGTTACTTTTAAGTATTTCCTCAACGTTATTTGGAAAGTGTTTTCTTTACGTAAAAGAAGAGTTTATTGTAGCGTGGGAAAAACAAAATGATTAAAAACTCGAAATCATCTCCATTTTTCATCGAATTAATATTGCTATTAGTCTAATGTAATGTCATACTAGAATGGAAAGCAAACACTGACGTTTTTAGAAATGTACATGCACAATATGTCACACAACCATTGGGGATTACTGAAGACATTACTGAGAAAACCTTTCTGAAGGAGCTAGCTGAATTCAAACAAAAATATTGATCGAACATATGGATGTCAATCCAGGGGCATTACGCTGTTCTGTCAATGAGAATTGAAGTAACATTTCAATTGAAATTATTTCGAAGGTTACGGCAGTTCAACAGGCAAACGTTCAACTATATAAACAATACACTATACCGCTAATCATTCAGTCAGACTTGGCCACGGCATCCAACTCCCTTGCTTCCATATTAACGTGTAAAGTCGGAATTTATCGGTGAAACGAGGGTGGGGATAGACTTTTGAGGCTGGGACTGGTGGGGTATTTTAACATTCACTCATCCAGCGACTTCCGGCGACGTCCGGCGACAGAAATGTGACGGTGTCCGATTCGATCGAGAAAATAATTCTTCGGGAATCGTTTCGTTCACGTATTGTTCAATTCTAAAGATTTTTTTTGGGTTCTTTATGAGTGCGGAAGGAGGGGAATTCGTGTTGTCAATCTTAATGAACCACGGTTATGTCTCAGCGCCCACTTCGGACCCCTCGCTTCCGCAAATTCTGAGAGCTGCGCACGTTTACCAGCCGACGTAAATGGAAGGTTGTCTCAATGGAGGGGCACACACCCATTCAAGGAAGTTGCCCTCTCCTTCGATACGGGAAATTACGTCCACGGTAAATTGCCTTCTTACGAGACCCGCGAGGGGTAACTTGCGTAACTCTCTTCATTTGTCCATTACCCTACATTCGACGTAACATTTCTCTTACGGTAATTCGCCGCAGCTCAACAAAGCTGCCAGAAATTACGAGAGCCACGATCCATGATATTCTCAAAAAATTTGAATTATTTTTAGAAATATTAACCTTAGAATCTTACATTTCTCTTAAATGACGTTTGGTGAAATTTTAGGTTCTGAGAGAGTGCACTAAGTAAGACTGAAAATAGTATCAATCTTCTTGGCTTATTTATTTCACCCCACTATTAGACATAATTAAGTACCATGGTCAACCGTAGTTATCAACGCAAAAGTTGGTTTGATAGGTGAAGGTAGAGATTACTTTATCCTAAACCTAATGTGGCGTGCAACATTTGCACGTTCAGGGTAGGGAGGCCAGTTCCTATCCCTTTTCCGCCTGCGGTTTCCAGTGAATATCTGCTCCCCGAAAAGTTTACATAGCTTAGATGAAGTTGAGGTTCCCAGATGCGCCACACAGATCCAAAGCCGAGTCCCCTGGTCCCCAGATCCAAAGCCGAGGCCCAGTGCGCTACCCACGGAACTAACACACCTCCAATTATTCAAATAAAAAGTGAAAAAAGAAGGAAAGGTCTTAGAATCAGGCCAAAAGTAGAAATGCGTAAGCCAGATTAAGAGAGTGGGGTGGGAAACAATAAAGGTCTAAGAGAATAACGACGAAATAGGGAATTTAATAATCCAATTTATGTCTAAGATTTCTATATTTACCTACATCGATATAACCACTGAAAGTTATTTTTTGTTTTTATATTTGTATATTATATATTGTTTTTTTTATCTCTATACTTGTATTTTGTCATCTAGTTAAGAGGTCGACTGCAAAATGGGATATTTTAATGCGAATCAGATCATTTAAACATACTTATCAGTCTTTTTCGAAAAAAGGGCTTAAATCATGAAAAATTAGTATATAATTAAAGAACAAATTAGTATTTTTTTTATTCTAAAGAGCCGACGGCATCATTTATCAAAATAGAGCTAAGTGATATTCAATTATTTAAAGTGTTTTATTGAGTGACGAATTCCTCATCATAGCGTAGGCTAAAATATGGCCCATATGGTGTAATGAACTCATTATCTGCAGACATGTAACATGGTGTCCCGCAGCAAGTTGAGTTGGAGATTCTAATATTCCGAAGCATTTCAATTGCGTAATACAATCATCAATGGCACGCATGCACTTAGTTCATCATAAGCGTACTTTATTCTATTATTATTCCCTAGTGATCAAGGTAATATTTCAGCACAGTGACGTGATTGAAGATTGGGGTCGCATCTAAAAAGTACACGGGGATGAACCTGTCGAGCAATGAGGTGAAGAAATGAGGCACAAATAAAATAAAATGGGTTTAAGAAGTCACATCCGGCAAGACATAGGTGTGACTCTCACTTTCATGGAGAACAGACAAGGGCACCAAGGTCTACAGAACAGTTGGGATTCAACTCAAGGATAAAGAACGTATGTCAGCCTTTTAAAAGGTGCTAGTCACAGCTATGCGTAGTGGACGAAAATGCTACAGGACCGATTGATGCTAGCTAAGTATTCAGTAATAAAAAGAGCCTTTCTCAACTTCTCATTTTAATGTAATGAGTTTAAATGTTATCAATTTGGTTTAATAGGGATAGAGATCAATGCAAAGGCTAAAACTGTGTTTCCCATTTAAGTATCCTGTACATTATTTTATAAGGTGCAGATACCGCGACCTGCGCAAGGAGTACTATTCCATCAGAGTCGACCAAGGTCACATCTATGGTGAGAGCCCCATCATCCTGACTAAAGTTTTACTTTTTATAAAAGAAACATAAATGCCATAAGGTATAGTACTCATGTAATATATTTACTGATCCTAATCATTAATGCTAATGATGTTAATCTGATGATATGCTACGTACCATTATGCCAGAGCAATGAACTGAGAGAGGTGAAAATTGGCCTCGGAGTTCGGCTCACCAAAATAACTCAAACCTACCTACCTATCGAGAGAGATGGATGACAAATCTCTGCAGGGGAATATTAAATGCATTGCCTAAGCAATTAGACCTGACTGAGCAAAGAAAAAATAAAATCACGAGCGCCTATTAGGGATCCAACTTTTAAAATTATCAGCAATTCAATTATTTATAGGAAATAAGATAGAAGGAAAAGTGAATGGAAAACTTAAGCAAGACGGCAAATCGTAGGACTAAAAGAGAACTACTGTCTTGAAGCCCGAGAAGACAAATATAAAAACCTTGCGTGGAATGCCATTACAAACGGCATGGATACGTTGAAACTCTCATGAAAAACATTGGAAATATGAATTGAGTGAATGAATAGGGAGAATCTTTGAATAGAGAAAGAATTGAATGAGAAAATACACGGGATGAAGAAAGAATGAATGAATATTAAAAGTACTCAACATTGATGTAAGAGTTGGATACTACAGATAAATATTAATGGGAATACAAGGCTAAAAGAATTGATGAAATTCCCTCCCACAGAAAAATTGACGATAGATATACGTAGACCCTGAACGCACACCCTGAACATGAGCATGATCCGGGGTATATGTTTTACGAGAAAAATGACTATTACTTTGCTAAAGAAGCTGATTGGCATTAAAGAAAAGAGGGAAGATGGTTTCAATAATTTAGAAAAATTAACATCGCAGCGCGTCTGAAAAATTTCTAAAAAAGTTATTTACTGAAATGGAATTTAAAGTGTGGAAAAATTGCCAGGCCCTGATGGGAAAATCAGAGTCAAGAAAAAAGCCATCCTTGCCTTGATATTTTTAAAATACAGAAATCTAAAATACTGGTCTCCTATTTGTGGCCTTCTCACAATTATAGCTATATTCTGATCTTATGACAAATATTTGTGGTCATTTTATCAATCAGCATTATGAAAAAGCCATGAAACCTAAATATATCACTATCATTCTCTATATGTATATGGCTGCGTAGATTTTCGCGGCGGTGGCTTGAAGAATTCTGCATGTCCGGGTTTTCACCGCGTTGTTGTTTGAAGCCGACAACAGTTTCGCCGAAGTTTCATCCGGCGTCTTCGACCTGAAGACGCCGGATGAAACTTCGGCGAAACTGTTGTCGGCTTCAAACAACAACGCGGTGAAAACCCGGACATGCAGAATTCTTCATTCTCTATATGTATTAAATATGTCTCCGAGTCATTCTTCTTTTGTTGATGAAGCCATTTTCATTTTTATGAGGCAATTTTTAAGTCTAGGACCAATATTTGTTTTTTATTTGTACTACTGCTCTTTCACTTTTCACAAGGCCGATTTCATCACAATTCAATATGATTCCAGGGAATTTCCTTGAATTTCTTCTTGAAAAAAATTTTTTACTTGATATTTATACCTTCTTCTATATTCGTTTGATTCTCAATATAATTAAAGCAATATTAGAAAGAGACTAGTTTTGGGTTGTTTTCTAATCGACCAAATATACGTGTACCATGCACGATTCATATACCCCAGAATTTTGCATTACTATGAAATGTATTCAATCATTTTATGCACTCTCCACAATAACATTTTTTAAACCAACCATGGGAACAATTTTCGTCGTTTTTAAGAGTGTGGGGTAAGGATAGGGATTGGAATTACATCACAGGAGAAATAAAATCAAAAAATGAGGTGGACGAGTTGGAAGGAAGAAACTTTAAAGCTGAACTACATTTTCCTGGACCAGGAATCGAACCATGGGCCTTCGGTTTTGAATACCAACGCTGATCCGGAAGGGAATACTTCCTGTCTGATAGCTAAAATTTGAAAATTTAAGCCCGTATTACGCGAAGACTTAGATGCCTTGCTGTAAGTGACAACGCGTTCTCATTAATCCAACATCGCTGGTGTACTGCAATTCTAATGACGAAATTCCTCACTGACTAACTAATATGACACACAACTTTGTAAACATGGCATTTTTTCACGATTTTATCTTTCCATTATTTTTTTTTCAAGTAAGTTTTGATAATTTTACTAAATGATATCCTATATTATTCCATCATTTAGAGCAGATACTCTCATAGATATGCTGGCTTTAAATTTTTAGGAGCAAATCTGGAAAGTATAAATAGATTTCTCATCACCTATTTTTACGTCGGAGTGTCGAAAGTGAACGTGGCATTTGTTCGATTTTTTGTTTGAAGGTTTTTCTTAACCACGAATTCACTAAAACCGTTAACTACTGCAACGCGGTTAATCGCGTTTAGTTTCTTTCTTAATTATATTTTAAAGCAATTGAACATTAATTAATTTATGTGCCATAGATGGGAAACTGCACCATTATTGCCAAGAGGCTAGTTTGAGTTTAATGATGGAATGGTTCGTGTGTGTGGGTTTTGCGTGCATTGAATATTTATTGTTGTTTTTCGCATTGAAAGTACGCAATTCTAAAAATGTTGCTGTTTTTGTATTACAGCGCCATTGTGAATGTAATGTGTGTTAAGGTATAGTGTGAAAATGTTGCAGAAATTCTAGCTTGTCTCAACGAGGCAACTGAAGCAATAGCATAACCTTTTTTTTTAAATTTAGATAATCCAACATAAAATACCAGGAGCAAGGGAGATGGGGCCACGAACAAGGCGGTGTTTTACTTTTCACAAACGCCGCTAAAAGGCGTCACCTGAGAATATTTATTCCCCCTCAGAGCCATCATTTTTCACTTGAAAATGATGTGTATCGCCGGAATGTGTAGTGTTTAAAATGTAATTATGGATAGAACATTTGGTTCTTTTTATTTTTCTATGATTTATAGCCTCGACAAAATTACGTGTGACACCGCTTAAACCATTTTTTCTTAAACATAATTTCTACCGCCCTGCGCGGTGTCCAATATGGCGAATATTTTCGTATGTCCAGCCCACATGTCAGCACACCCCTCAGCATCCCAATTCCCCCTTGGAGTTCCCCCAACAAACTAAAATGATATTTACCGCGAGAGGAACGCTTTATAATATTGAGCCATGCAAATAATTAAGTTGAAAAGACTAGACAAAAATTTTTACGAAAAGAAACACTGCGGCCATTTTGAGATAAATCAGAAATTAATGCAATAGACTACTTTAACTTGCCTAGAGAAAACTATGACCGCCTGTAGGCATCCAAAACGATAGCGCGTGAGCTTTCGACTGGATGTTAACCCGTTTTTGGATTGCCTGCCTGTATTTGATCAATCAGAACATATGAAATCGCTTTCATTTCATCACTACAAAAAGAGAACGCGCGCACTCGTTGAAAATGAATGGAGCAAGAGAGGCAAAAAGAAAGGCGGGTAAGAGGAGAGAGAGACCCGACTGTACTCACCCTTGGTTTCCACGCACGTGATGACGACGTCCGCCGCGACATCAGCGGGCTTGACGGCGCCATCCTCAGCTGCCATGGCAAACCCTCTGGATCCGACACCACTAGGACCCTCGGAGGGTTAAATAGGACCAATGGAGCGTGGCGCAGAGACTTGGTAGCCCAGTGGATAGTGTGATCAAATAATAGCCGTAGGGTAAGGGTCCGTTTACGGATGACCCTATTGGACACCCCCAGCTTCAACCCCTGTGCTTGTGATCCTTAGGGTCCCAGATATCCGCTCTGGGTCAAACCGCAGACCGCACACAAGCTGATCCTCTTGGATGCTCAATTGTCACGCACACTAAAGGGGGAAGTGAGCCCTGCCTTCGCCTATGCACTCGAACCGATCGGTTCAAACACCGTGGCCGACAGCGCTAAAGTTGTGGATTGAGTGGGGTGGAGCAATGGATTTAAAACGAAGAATGTCGCGTGAGCACGGGACGCGACGATGGTAAGAGCATGTGAGGGTTTATGCCGATCCGTCACTCTCTTCCGCGTCCTTCCAAATGAGTGCGGCGTGCTCGGGGTAGACTTCTGGTTCCCCCGGGCGGTGGTGGTACACAGCGGGAGACAGGTGAGATCAACGCCTGACGCGGTCGCTAACGCGAGTGAACATTGGGCGACCGTCTCTCCCTTCCTCCCCCGCTTCTGCCATCCCCTAAGATGGTATTAGAACGCGAGCTGAGAGGCGGGTCCCACCACGAGAGGGGCAGTCGGATCTCGTCCACACCCGACTTCCCGTCCCGTCCAATCAATCTCCCTCTTTCGCCCCTTCGTAGGAATGAGGAAGGGGTTCTTCTCCTCTGCAGGGTCCCTGGATGTACTCCCGCAGCCCTCACCGGTGTTGTGAGCGTGCGTAATGGCAAGCTATCTCGGAATGTCCGTCCGCGCCAGCCCTCTTGTCACTTAAATGCCTGTCCGGTTCGCGCGCGGGAGCGGCGATGGTTGATGGGGGAGGAGTGAGGACGAGATGAGAAGTGACTGATTTGTCAACCCGTTTCCCGCAGCGATACGCGCCTTACGGAGGGATTCCCAACTGGCGTGTTGCCGGGGCTACGCGTACTGTGCAGGTGGGAGAGTAGGTGACGTTAAAATAAACGTTCTCAGACGTTACTTGGTGGAATCTCCTCCTATTAAAAAATTGTTGAAAGTCATACTTTGTAAAATGCCACATATAATTTAATTGTAGCACGGCTGGTTTTACCTACTCAGGTGTTTAGTCATCGCCATCATCAGATATCCAAAGTGTACCTGATCATACCGTAACGAGAAAAACCGTCGTACCATAGTAAAATTCGTAGTGGAATTTTACAGCCTTGGATGGCGGGACTAAAATCAGTCTATCGATATTACTAGAATAGATTATTTAAATATACAGTATTACGGTCATTAGCGACGCGGCTTTTAAGAGATTTAGAAACTTAGTAGCTGGTCCCTTTCACCTAAAACCTACCTTTAACGGTAGATTACTATCAATATTAAATTTCACAAGGCTTATGATTGCCATAATTTAATAAATGACTGATCCTTATCGGAAGTTAGATCTGAGAAATGATCCTCATGATTGCCAATCTGCAGTTAAAGGCCTCCAAATGAGCTACTACCTTTACTTGGCTTGCTTTTACTGATAATCAACACAACTATGTTGGCGGTAATAATAATAGTTTCTCCTGTCGACATCTCTCATGCCGCATACATCGAAGGCGACAGACGAAAGGCAGTACATATGGTATGCATTCCTATTAAAATACTTACGATTCATATAATTTGGTCAATCACGGGCCCTTCTAGGAATTAATTCTCTGGTATTAGTAATTTCTTATGGAAGGCCTCCCCAGAAATTAAGTTTAACGTAGAAGGGAATGTGTGCTCTTACGAACCCTAGGTATGTGCGAGGGAGCAATAATAAATGCTCCTGCTAGGGTCATGCATGCCGGATGGATTCAAAGGGTAGGAGCTAGACGAGAGGTAGTCCACACAGCGTCTGTACCTCTTCTGTGTGGCCAATCTAGGGCTTCTGACTCCAGAAGGGTTATCTTTTCATTGATCGTGTCACGTTAAAATCACTGTCAAGAAAGACAACAAGAAATATCTCAAATATTTCCCTACCAAATAGCGATTTTCAAAAGCGTGATAACCGATCAAAGATTCCGGTCTCTTACTAAACTATATTGTATTACATATCGCAAAAAATACATCTAGCCTTAATTGTTCTATGCCAAAATTATTTTCCTCTTCAAGTCTTCAGACTTGCTATTAGCCTTTATTCTATTCAAAAGGCATTCAGAAAATTTCTCCCAACTAACATTGACCTCAATATCACTCTACCTACCAATATCTCCCGAATAAACTTAATTACCATTTTTAGCATTTTACCCTGTAACATCCTCTTTTCCCTCACCATACTGAAAACGTTTCCAAGTCTTCACTTTTTCCAACTCCTATACTTTATACTATTTTACATATCCTTCCCTATTTCTATATCTCGGAATCCCGTATTCCACGGCCATAATCTTCCCACAAGATTTCTGAAACATACATATATCGCTTGTGCGGGCCGTGGTAGTCCAGGGGGTTGGACTACTGACCGGGTTCGATTACCGGGCAAGCCTCTCTTGGCACCTGCAGCTCCACCCAAGCTATGTGATTTTTCAGGAACCAGATATTCCGGGGAAACCTTGACCGGCACAGGGTAATGAACTGGCCCCTCTACCCTGATGTGTGAATTTCACACGTCGTCGGGCTTAGTACTGGGTGAACTCTGCCATCACCTACCAAACCAACCTGTGGGTTGATTACTTTGTGTATGTGTGTAAGTGTATCATTTGTATCATCAAATTCCCCATCGTTGACAATATTTCTTTCGTCGATCCAATTCTTAAACCAACACCCCTGCTACAACGCCTATTTTTCCCCAAAACACTTCCGATGTTAGTGAATAGGGTGGAACTTGATGACAGAGAAGAGAGGTTACTGCTTGCTGTATTTTGACTAGAGAGCCAGACCGGCAGAAGCAAAGTACGTGAACGAACAGTAGTGTATTATCAAAATCCTGTGTTGAATACACTCTCTGATAAAACATTTTTGATGGTCTTTGGAATAATAAATTTTTCAAAAGAACTTAGTACGTTACGGTACGTTTCAAAGAAGAAAATATTTGGTATTTAACTACATAAGTAAGCCTATATCTCTAAATCTGGTGGAATATTTTCCAAAATTAAAAAATATCTCACTATTCGCAAAAAAAGATGCTTCTCTTTGGAATTTGGTGTACACAATAAGGCACGCCGCGTTTAGTGTCATCTAGAGTTTAAAATGAGTTCAAACTTCACACCAAATATTGATTTCGCTTTCCACACCCAATCCAATCCATTCATTTTTTTCAATTGCCATCATTGATCAATAATTTTTCATCATAATTGGAAATGTCACATTTATTTAATTGAAAAATAAGCGTGCAAATGATACATCCAATTTTTGGACGAGCTGATTCATTAGTAAATTGGTAATACATATATAATACCACCGATTATTAGGTCATCCCACGTAATGTTTTCATCAGAATACACGCAGGCTGATTCGTCGATTGTATTTTCACTTTCTTGCATTAACGTCAAAGTCTCCCCTATGACATTATTCTCAGGCATAATATGGGTGCACTAACGGCCTTGGTTGTGGGATACAACTATTCCTTAAACACAGTTTGGACGTTTTTCATTGTAAATATTCAGCCCTATATTTTTCCTATTTAGCGGATTCACATAAATAAATCATTTTAATTTTTTATTGCGTTTAAATGTTGTGTATTTCTCAACGGCAACCTACGAAAAGCCCAGCGGAAAGCGTGAGAGAATACACCTGATTGCTGTTGGATGGTGCTCTAGCTTTTCATATTTCTCAGACTTGGTATGTTCTACCTTATAGTCTGATTTCCTGAATCTTAAAAGGACACTCTAGTTCATTCTCTGGCAATGGGAGGCTTGAATTGAGCTTATTAGCCCTTTTGAGATAATCATAATTTTTCTCAGATTCTAGGTTCATAAATGTCCATCCCCTATACATCCAAAGAGAAGAAATTCGCAGAAAAGACGGGAGGGCATCTGACAATACCTGCAATTCCCTTCTGTCCACGAAAGTCATTACTTACAATTTGATTTCAAAGCAAAGGAACGTTTCAGATTTTCATAAAAACAAACTAACTTCTCACTGAAACGTTGCTTTCTTCGAGAGTACATAATAAGATAGAACGGCATCTATGTACGTATTACCAAGCGAGAGATGCGATGGGAAACCTGCTCACTCTCACGTCTGCTCTAAACTTTCATTAAGCAGTGCTTCTCTTTACGAAGAGGAGAAATGGGTCAATCTTATGAGCATCCCTGCGTTTCAAGAGTGGCTCAAGGCCTTTGAGACTGTTTACGTTGTGGGCAACGAGTTGGATGACGACTGGGAACATTTGTAGTATGGAATTCTGACGCAGATACGAATCACCTCTTTGCTTTGACGGTCACTCGACGGTTTTCCCGACCATACAAAACTTAATAAATTGCGGACAGAATTAGCAAAGAATGTGAACGTGAATTCTATCAAATGACCGTCGGGGACGTATTTTGGCGCCACAAATGGGCTTGGAGAGGAGGAGGATCAGCGATCGCGTGGGTCGCTGCCCGGTGCGAGAGACATTTTCCACCTTTCGCGCTCTATGTGTTTAATTTAGCGATGAGAAAACCAGGAAACGCACTAGGGTACATCAGAGTACATTATTCGTTGCGTGTTGTGTGGCACAGTTATGTCTGTTCATAAATAGTCATTAACCGCTTCCCCATCCTTAAACTTGTAACACTTCGTGTGGTGGTTCCGTTGAGTTGTGATTTATTGCGAGGCGAGTGACCTCCAAGACGGCGTTGCAACACAAGGTCAAAGACAGAGAGTGAAATCGTTATTTCTCCGATACCACACTCTTTCTACGTAGCTGTTGACAATTCTTCCAATCGCACCTAGATCCTATTTCACTGTGATGGTTCGAAAAATAATATCGGCGAAAGTTAATTAATCTCTTAATCTTTATAAATATATATATATATATATATATATATATATATATATATATATATATATATATATATATATATACACACACACACATACACACATAGTAGAAGTGATGGATATGGTCATAGAAATCTTGAGAAAACTATTCTAGTTTTTCTTAGGCAAAAGCGATAGATTTTTCTGTTTATTTTCATTGTAAGTCTTGAGTATATTTCCTATACGGTAAAACTGTAATGCACGGGTTTTACAAGTTTGAGACCCATTTCCAGTTGGGGTCCCGGTGTAGAGATCCCTCCATTCTATATGTTATGCCGATGGCGTCATTATGCGTATGCTGAAATTACCACGAGGTCTAACTATGCGTGGATTTTTTCATTAACCATCGTGATTTATGTAAAAAAAATCACGACAGGAAAATCCTTTTTATTCGCTTGGGAAAAACCACACTAAACAAAAACGATGTACTCAGCAAAGGAAAAACCTCGCTGAAATTAATTGTAGAACAATAAAAAAAATGTACTTAACTAATAATTGAAGAGAAGTTATATGACCTTGGAATGACTCTAGAATGGAGCTGGTTAGGTTTACTACGTGTGGAGCGTTCTTTTGTGAGGTTGGAAGCCTTGGGGAAGGAAGAGGAAGGGGTTTTTGAGTCATTGATGAGGAGATTGGAAAGAGGAAAAATGGGCTGAGAAGAGATAGTAATTAGGAGGCGGAGGAATGGGAGGGAGAATACTGAATAAGTTGGTTGAGCTCAAGGGAGGATAATGGATATAAAGATACCAAAGGACAAGCCTGTGACAGGACTTAATATATAAAACTATGGGGAAATGGCCCTAGGCAATAAGCTATGATGCATAGCAATCTTAATGTAAACTCACCACTTCCATAGATATATATGCCCGATTCTATAAATTATCTTCGTTTTTAAAAATAATTTATGATAATTCAACATTGGGATTAATAATTGGGAAGTGTTCATGAACAAGAAATGCTGGTAACTACTTTCTTAAACTCTTCCTTGTATTTTACCGTATTATGCTCCGTTTTCCTTTTACCAATACAGTCAATTAGTCATTCGGTCGAAAGGTTATTTAAATCTACAAATTAATTATTTAAATATCGAATTCAATGAGAATGGCCGGATATATAGTGATTCATAAAATAACTTACAATTTTTGCATAAAAATTGAAGGCGCTGTATTATAAAATTTCTCTGATTCTTTCTCTCGTGTGTACGTTCTGGGAAAACTAAAATACTATAGAGTAGCTTATTTATTTATTGGTAATAGAATGCCCAAGAAAAATCAGCTACTAATGAAGTGCGCTCATTGAAATACCTGTAGTAAACGCTGATATCACAAGAGAACAAGTAGTTAAGGAGATGTCATATTAATGGAAATAGTTTTATAACTGAAGTAACTGTTTACGCGTCATTGTGAGAACTCTTGAATCCTCATATATACTAGCTTTCCGATCTTTTGAAATTCCCACCCTTAACCTCCATCTTTAATTCCCTTCCCAGCGCACCCTATGCCTCCCCACCCCAGACCCCGTATTCTCCCTGTTCGTGACCTTCCAGTCTGACCTGAAGAATGCCTAAGAGAAGGCAAAAAGCTAAAACTTTCTAAAATGTGAGTGTCCTTTTACTTGTTATCTATTTTATTTTTGTGCTCTATTGTGTTTTCCAAATGGTATATTGCTCTTGTAAGTACTTCTACATCATCGATTTATATAAATATATATATTTTTGGGTGTGTATGTATATTTATATATATAATGTATGTATGTAAATATATATTATTTATTTATTTATACACACACCAGCACGATTGAACGATTTTTGTGTCCTAATAGAAAGTGGCCTAAAAATATCCTACATTGATATTTCCAAATGTAAGTAAGAATTGTGAATACTATAGCTCTGGAAGCCCATGATGTTATAATTTTAGTCGGAAAAGAATACTCTTAAGATGCTATAAAGAAATTTTCCGAGTTCTGGAATGAGTGACCTTGAGGCCAGAGGAAACGTGAGTATAAACAACGCATGGACAACTCAAAAGTGCAAAAAATACGTATTATGCAGAGAGAATACATAAGATATTCGATCCAGACTGTGTTTGAAAGACATTTTACTCTTGATATTGATAAAATATTTCGAGTTACGCAAACAGAACGCGTGTGTGTTATCAATTGATGCTTGGAAGAAAAAATTCTAAGAATTGGAAAACAGTCGTGACTAAGGACTATAACTATGAATAAGCATAGGCATTTGTTAATGATAGGAATTTAAGAGGGTATTCAGAGGCAGGTGACAGGTGAAGTGAGCAGTGCAACTATGAATGTATCCAATGCTGGGGCAAAATTTACCTACAGGTGATACCTATATATCGCGGTTTACTTACTCTGGTCGTAGTCAAGTATAAAATGATGGAAATGGTTCAGGTAATAGTCATGCAAAGGAAAAACTGGAGGAAAACTGAAGCCTTAATCAACAAAGGTGTACACAACCGGCTTAACTATCTCCCCTCAATTACAGTCTCCAAGATTCAATCGCCGACCAAATACTCTGCATTCACATTATTTTTCATTACCTTCGAAATAGGAATGAAATACTATCCTTATGGACACTTACATTGCATAAAATAAATAGTAAAGACTTATCGCCTACCGAACTCGAGGAGAATCCACCAGAGCATTAGGAAGACTTCATATATTTGGGTAGTATTTTGAATGACTTTGAGATGTATTGATTGAAAAACATTAATCCCATAGTTGAGACAAGAGGAGTAACGTAGACTGGGTTTAAATAGCACCGTAAAAGTCAGCGGCAAGATGTGTGGCAGAGGTTTCATTCATGCCAGGCGTACATAGCTGCGATAAGGCACCATTCGTGAAGTACTGGCAGTTGAAAATGATATTCCTAGTATACCTCACAGTTAAGGAAATTAAGCGTGTCAACTTTGTGGAAAAGAACCGTTACCATAAGGAGGAAGAGTAAGCAAACAAAGGAAAAATGATTGTTCTTAAAACAGCATTTTATATCAAGGAATACCAACTGCGTCGGGAAATGAGATAAGAAATGTTGAAGCCTGACGAAAACAGGTAATGGGTGTTAGTGTAGAAGGTAATTCTTGCAGCAACACAAGAAGAAAGAAAACGAAAAAGGAGAAATTAAATCTATATAGCATAAAGATACCATTTATTTCCTGGTTGGCGTGGGTCGCAGATGTTTCTTTTTTTAATATTTCTCGACCCAGGAACAAGATATTTTAAACCTATTCATTTTGCAATATATCTCTGTCAGATCTTGAAGTCATCGGCTTGTCTTACATAATATGATGGAGTTTTCAAAATGTCCTCGGCATCTACAGAAAATTTATCTTTCTCAAATTCACTCAAGTCATTCAACCTCGACTTGAAATAGAGTATTTTGAAATGTTTATATGGAGAAGAAAAGATAAAATAAGTCTAAGGGACACCCCGATGATTCCTTTCCTCCAATTGTTGAGGTTGGTCTGAGACACAAAGAAGGAAGGCAAAAGCAGAAGAGTTAAACCTAGGAAAGGGAACAAGGTAAGAGGCCGAATATGTGGCTATAAGAGACGTTGAGAGCTGATGGGATGTTGGAAACCCAAATAGAAGGGAGAATATTGTACAATTGGCCAAAGAAAGGAAGTAAATAAACTTTGCAGACGGGATAAAAACTGTAAGAATTAATGAACGGCTGAAGGAGAAAATGAATCAAGAGTTAAGACTTGTGAATAAGTCCACACAATATATGATAGTTGACAAAAAGATTGCGTATTCTGCCTTTAATGGGTAGATTATCTGCGATGATATCATCTACGCACATAACCATCTTGTTTTACTGAGAAGTTGTAATGCATATACGCTGGCTGACACTTCGCTTCCGTCATTTAATATATGGATTGCCTTCTTCCCATAAAAAGGGAAACACATTGGGTCGCAGTCACCATTGCCATACCGGAAAATTTGCATTTTGTAATTTTCTCTACCCATGTCCCGACCGTGTGAATATTCCGGGACGCAGTGATTTGAATTATATCGGGGATAAGATTTTGTTCGCCGCAACGGTCCAGTTTACAACCTCTTATTTCGAAACACAAGCACTCAGCTCACCACTTGCAATAAAAATAGGAGAGAAAGGATTATAAATGAAAATATCACGGTCTTCCCGCCATCTCGAAAGTCTACGCAAAGGAATGCGAATCAAATCATTTGCTAATGAACAAATAGTGTGGAGAGGAATCTCATGGCCGTGCCATGGCACGGCCATGAGATTCCTCTATGGAGAGAATGGACAGAAGTTGAGAAACCGAGCAATTGGATACGAAAGAGAATAGATTATCATTTGGTAGTCCTTTGTTCAAGACAGATTTAGGACGGACTCAGACTTAACACTGGTACATTTCTAAGCCTTCCCTGATGAGACACAACCAGACCACTTACATTACAATTAATCTTTCTTCAATTTCGCAATAAAACTATGTCCTTTCATTCCACTCAGCTTGCCTATTCCTCCCCCAGTATCACGTGCTACGTTTCTAAGCCTTTCCTAAAAAAAGATTTCAGGGATAATGAGACAAAAAGTAGATAATGTTTAATAGGTAGTGACTTGTGCGAGGGCTGAAATTTAGGGTACATTAACGTCAGTATTTGTGAACTGTGGCCGTCTGGTAAATTAGTGTTGAGACGTCTGTAATATTTGTGGGGAAAAGCAATTTGCTGAATAAGTCATATTTTTATGCTTCAAATTATGTAAAGGATAATTATTCACATTGCAAAATGGAGGACTTGAAGAAAATAAATAATGGAGTTATTATTAAAACTGTAGAATCGTTCCATGTTATAAAATAAGCACTTATTCAGAAATATATATTATATATATATATATATATATATATATATATATATATATATATATATATATATATATATATATATATATATATATATCGTGTTCGATTCCCGGGCAAGGCACTCTGGGCACCTGCTGCTCTACCCAAGCCAAAGTGATTTTTCGGGTACCAGGTCTTCCTGGGAAACCATAACCGGCACAGGGAAAGGAACTGGCCCCCCTACCCTGATGTGTGAATTTTCACACGCCGTATAGGGCTTAGTACTGGGTGATCTCAACCATCACCTACCAAAAAAATTAGTGGAATTAATTGGGGAAAACTAAATTACAGATCAAAGTACAAATTACTAAAACTCTTCAAAACATCTTGTGCATCAACACACCGATGTCGGCGCCCCTACCACGCTTCTGGTACTCTTCCTGGGAGGCATCGACGGGAATCTCGTTCAGGCACCTCGTCACGGCTTCTTTGGCATAATCCATTGGTCCAAATTGGTTCTCAAAGGGATTGTACTTGGGTCGTACTCAAAGGCCCATGTCTTGTCACCAGTAACCACCTATTCTAAAAATATTCGAGTCACTTTCACCATTGCCCAAGAGGTCCAAGACAAGTTTGTCATAAAAGCAGTCTTCCGATAGCACCTTGGGGACCATCTTAGCACACCTTTCTCCTGGCTAAATCTTCTTTAAGAATGCAATATACTATGATTTTCTGAATATTGTACTCTGCTAGCATCCTGAAACTTGAGGATCAATCAGATTTAAGCATGTGCCCCACTTTTTTTCATATTTTCATCACACTGTGTTGCCGATGGATGCCGAGGACATTCCTCTCTACCCTCCCAGAACATCCTATGCAAGCAGAAAACAATCACTGAGGACAGTTTTCCATCTCCATAAGCATTCTTAATCATGGCCATGGCCTCCGAATCCGATTTCCCGAGTTTAACACAACATTTTATCGCATATCATTGCTCCATTGAAAGTGGCATCGTGAATTCGTGACGCGAACCTCAAAAAGGGGTTCAGTCTATCAGCGATCCTCAGACTAACGGCTTGCAGAAAACTGACGCGGGTGATGTTGCTTCCAAGACCTCTCACAATTTTTTTCGCCACAGATCGTCCCACTCGTCGTCCGATGTGCCAGTTGCGGAGGAGGAGGAAGGCAGGTGAAATAGGAAAGGGGATTAGGATTTAATATATACCCACAGATAGAGAAGAGATAAATAATAAATAATGAACAATTTAAGTTTTGGACAAAGTTATATCCTCAAACCTCGCATGCTTGCATTCCAGAACAACCTTCAAAGTGTAATTATGCGAGTGATTTCAAACTAATGCTTTGCATTTAGAATATAAAGGTGTTGAATTGGATTTTTGGAGATGTTCGAAATTGTGAAAGTTGGAAATGAGAATTAATTATAACCCCAATTTGTCCATTTCCCTTTGTGTACAAAATTATTCACAAGTCATGTATCAGAGGTCACAATGCCGCCCCCCGCAACCCCGTTTCCAATAATCTTTTTCGACACCGCCTAATTATCCATCCTTTCTTTGTGGGGAGATGGTCACTCCTAAACACCTACTTTCCTCCTCCAATCAAAAAACAGTCTCAGTGCTTAAATTAGGCTTTAATCTCGTGGACTGTGGCGCGTCGCACACGACTACGAATTCCTATGACATTGTATGTAAGGTATTTCGTCAGAATATCCTGTTCCTTTAAAAACCCCCGACATTTCAGAGTTTAAGAGGATACCTCAATAGCTTAACTGGCTAAAGCACTCTGCCTGTTTTCGAGGGATCCGGGCCCGAAACCCGGTCAAGGCGAATGATTTTTACCCTCTGAAATTGTTGCATTGCCCAAATTGTGTTGGTTGATTCGTCCACCGAGATAAAATAAGAGAAATAGGTACCGATCACTGACAGATTCAAGTGCTTGTTTATTCCACCTCACACAAAACGTTTCATCGTAAAATCGAACCCAAGCGCCCGAATATTATTTATTTGAAGATCAAAATTAAATGTCTTTAGTCTTACACAGCAATCATTGCATGATTCACGCAGGTAGGTATGGGTCTGCGTGTAAAGTATTTGTATCTGGCGTGTAGAGTATTTGTGTCTGGGAGCATAAGTATACCCATATTCATCTATTAGCTCTTAGGACTTCATTACTGAATTACTGGGGCCACTCATTAACATGCAATTTGTGAATATATTCTTCTTATGAAATCTAACATTTAGTCGTGAATGGCTGGTATCCTACCACCTTCTACTTCACGACCTTGTGGCGGCTTGCGTACTTGTCAGTTAGGACTTAACTAGCGATTAAATAACTCATTTATTGGTTTAAACCGGAGTTTAAAGGAACCCTTCAGTTAAAAAAGACATTATAACACGGAATAAAGATGTAATCTTTGTCATTCAAGATTTACTGTTGCACGGGTAATGTGGTTGAGCTCTCTATTTCATTAGTGGACCGGAGTGGGTGAACTTTCAGGTCGGACAAACACTCTTGAATAAAAATGAAATCACGTATAACGTACTTCATCATCTCCACGAGATGGACTGAGTGGTTCTAAATGCTCGCAAACGTGGTCGCCTGGAACTTTACAATGGGAATATATGTATGGAAATGGAATGCGTGGGAAGGCTTCAAACATGGTGATTCTAGTCACGACCTTTCAGCCGGAACACTCTTGTTGTCACTTGGACGGCGCCGTCGTTGAATGGATGCAAAACCGCCTCAACGGTTAGACGGAGGGCGGAGTTGCCGAGGGCGAGAATGCATTCCTCCATCCTTCCTCAGCCGTCGCGGCAAATCGAGGCTATCAGCGAAGCGCGGGCGGCTGGCTGTCATTCTCGGCCATTTGGGGAACACCCGGGGACTTTAAAGCAGTTCGCCTTCGCCCGGGAAGATGAAAAGAGTGAACAAGACGTGGGTTTCCCCTAGGGAGTGAATTCTGAGTTGCGTGATGAAACCAGATACCGTGCAATTTTTCTTACTTTTAAATAAAAATACCTTAGGCAGGATGCCAGGGCAGGGCTTTCTTCTTATGGTTGCATTCAAGCAATACCTAAGACTTCACTTCAAGTGAAATTAACCGGAATGCGTGAACTGCGGCACGATCAATAACGTGGACGAGTAGAATTCAGTGTAAGCAGGTTGAATAATGTCGAGTCAACTATTTTATTTCTTCGTCTACGTATTGGCATCCGTTTTCGCTTCTGATTACGATTGAACACGTATAATTGGAACGCGAGACTGATTACACAGTTGGAGATCTCATAATTCACGAAAACCACTTCCATCTCGCAAAAATAAGAATTGCTTCAATTTAAGCAGGTTAAATGAGTGATTTATGGATACGAGAAACAAATTAACGCAAAGCATATGTTGCGGATTTCTTTGGTACGAATAAAATTTGAATTATTCGGTGACGAAGATATAATGGAAATATTTTTATATAAACCATAAACACAGTAATCAACCCGAAGGTCGGTTTGCTAGGTGATGGTAGAGTTCCCCAGTAACAAACCCGACGGCGTGTGAAATTCACTCATCAGGTTAGGGGGGCAGCCAGTTCCTTTCCCTGTGCCGGTTATGGTTTCCCAGGAAGATCTGGAACCCAAAAAATTACATATCTTGAGTAAAACTGAGGGTGCCCTGGCAGAGGGACGAATTTAGCTGTCTTTCATTTAATTTTCTGCTACTTAGTAATTACAATCCTAAATGCACTTGTTTCTTAAAAGCCATTCCCTGTCGGCTTTCCTTTCTTGTTAGGTTAAGATTTCTCATTGTATTCCCAGTTTTAATTTTTTCCTTCTCGCAAACCACACGTCCGCTTCATTCATGTTTATTTATTTTCCATGCCATTCGTTTCTTACGTGCAGTGACCGGTAAAGGTGAGATTTCACCCACAGGGACTTTCCCGTTCGGGCAGTCAATGAACATTTCGGCTATAGGGACTTTTGGGGTCCGGGAATCGTACCCGGGCCCACCGGTCAGTAGTCCAACGCTCTACCTCTGGACTACCGTGACCCCCATTTATAAATAGCCCATTAAATTTTTAGGTCGACAAACTGAAATCGTGAAATATAGCTAGCTGCTGACAGGAACAGATACATACGTTATCGTATTTCATTTTAGTCCGATAAAAGTTCCATTTCGCCAATGATTTTTTACAATAGCGTTACATATTTAATAGAAATTTATACTAAAGAGTGTTAACTTTATAGCGAATACTTTCCGCTTCATTTAAACAAATGAGGTATAACTATGTTCAGCTGATTACGGTTTATTTGTATGCGAAAGAAATTGTAATGAAGGAGATTTGTGACATCGTTTCAGTTCTTCCATATTTGGAATACACCGCAAGTATTTCGGACTCATGGGAGAAAATTTTAATTTATAAATTAGAAAATATTGAATAAAATCGATGTCTTTGCTCATAATTGCTGTGAGAAGAGAGTAATCGTCATGGGTGTGCTGGAGGTCTTAGTTTAAGAGCCTCTTGATTAACGAAGGGAGATGGCGAGGCCAAGACTTAGAAAGTTGCAATACATTCGAGTTTGCTGTGAAATTATTCCCAAAATAATTACGACTTAAAATTTCCAAACTAAAATGTTACTACATAACCAGTCATCTCATCATGGACTACCGTGACCCCCATTTATAAATAGCCCATTAAATTTTTAGGTCGACAAACTGAAATCGTGAAATATAGCTAGCTGTTGACAGGAACAGATACATACGTTATCGTATTTCATTTTAGTCCGATAAAAGTTCCATTTCGCCAATGATTTTTTACAATAGCGTTACATATTTAATAGAAATTTATACTAAAGAGTGTTAACTTTATAGCGAATACTTTCCGCTTCATTTAAACAAATGAGGTATAACTATGTTCAGCTGATTACGGTTTATTTGTATGCGAAAGAAATTGTAATGAAGGAGATTTGTGACATCGTTTCAGTTCTTCCATATTTGGAATACACCGCAAGTATTTCGGACTCATGGGAGAAAATTTTAATTTATAAATTAGAAAATATTGAATAAAATCGATGTCTTTGCTCATAATTGCTGTGAGAAGAGAGTAATCGTCATGGGTGTGCTGGAGGTCTTAGTTTAAGAGCCTCTTGATTAACGAAGGGAGATGGCGAGGCCAAGACTTAGAAAGTTGCAATACATTCGAGTTTGCTGTGAAATTATTCCCAAAATAATTACGACTTAAAATTTCCAAACTAAAATGTTACTACATAACCAGTCATCTCAGTACTCACAAACATAGGAATGGAAGTGAAACCAAAGGAATGTTGTTTATTTTTTTGCTAATGAGTAATGAGTTAAGAATTAATCTATATGTATCGCTAAGATTACTTCCAAAATTATATTTGCCAATTTTGAGTGGTTTTTCCCATATTTTCAAAATTTGCAAAGAGAGCGGGAACGCGTTTAAACGTGCTTTTGTCGTACATTCGCCAAAACACTCACCTGTCCTCGTTAGGCAATCAAATGCGTAGCGTAAAAAAAACTAAACAAAAAACACTGTTGTCAATCCTATATGGGAAATTTCCGATTAATTTTGTTAGTGATGCTGATTGAATAATTGTGTTTGTAAATGTGCGCATAATACATTCTTTTTGATCGTCCTTGGTTTTCCCAAGGAGCGCGATTTATGACTTGCCTCGTAAAACATTTTCCTGGCGACGGTGTTATGCATAAAATTCTCTCGGAACATAGAACTTTTTTAAGACTTCCTGATTCAAGTCCTGTTTACGAAGATATACTTCAGAGCACCCATATTATAAATCCCTACTCTATGCTTCTTAATGCTTTTGTTTATTTTTTTCAGTGCCCTTGGTAATTAGAAATGTAAAAAAATTAGGTCAGAAATAAAATCGAATGACAGTCCAACATTTCCAAAGCGTAAAAATCATTCGCCTTGACCAGGATTCCGGTCCCAGAAAATTGAATAACCAAAGGATGTGGCTAGAGTATGACTCCAAAAACATATGTATTCCAAATAATTAATTACGGGAAATTATAGACATTTCCGAGTATACAAAATTTAGCTTATGCTTTGATTTATCGTTTAATTGATATACACTCTTAAAACATCAACTAAGAAGACAAATGATGGAAATATTTAATTATTCCTGATTATTATCGCATCGGAGTCGAAAGTCAACAAAATATTTTTAAAATACAATTTTTTAGCTATTTCCTCACTTTTTAGAGCCCGGTAGCCATGAAATTGTTGATCCCTTCTCGTTAACCCGTGCCGTATTGACAATGAACGCACGCACTGTCCCGCTAGTTTTTTTTTATATTTTAAATTTTGAAGAACAATATTTTATTACATAACCTTTACCATTTATATATGCAGCATGATCAAATACGGTGATGCAAAAATAGTAATACTCTTGGCAGTGTTTGTTCGACCAATCTAAAATATTTGAGTAGATCCTGATAAACCAATAAGTGTATCGAAATAATAATACAAATAGACGGCATAACGATAGTTAGAGATATAACAAAGAAGCAAGTGCACCACGAAGGACGTGATAACAATGCCTGACCGCTTAAACCCTATTGGAGTACATACCGACCAGCTTTTTGGCAGGAAGGCAGATCAGGCAGTCGAGCCACTTCAGTGGCTCACGCAATAGATCAGGCCTTTTAGTATGGATGGCTGGTTTCTGCCCCCTGATAGACACGCAAAATGCATAATGGAAAAACGTGTGTATAGGGATGGGAAGAGAGAGCCCAGGAATCCAAAGCATGCACTATCTAAGATGTCAACTGAAGTGAGGGAAAATTGAATTTGTGTATTTCACGTAAAATCCAGTAAAAGAAATTGTTACTTGTGCATGTTGTATTAGAAATTAACCTGGGAGCCACAAAGAAGCAAGTAAGACTACTAAGGCTATTTGAAACAAAAAAACGAGTAAAATTTTGACTCTGAAAGAATTATCTTTGATATTATCTTTTATGTGTGTCCCTGTCCCTTTTCTCTTCTAGTATGCATGTGTGTGTGTGTATATGTATATATATATATATATATATATATATATATATATATATATATATATATATATATATATGTGTATATATATATATATATGTATAAACACGGATGTAGATTTTTATACATTGAAAAACAAAGAAAAGACACTCACATATGCAGTTTTGACATTTCGACGGCACGACCGTCATCAGCAAATGACGACGGCCGTGCCGTCGAAACGTCAAAACTACATATGTGAGTGTCCTTTCTTTGTGTTTCTATGGTTTAAAAATCTACATCTGTGTTTTTATATATTTGTGCGTCGCCAAAGAGCGTTCCATTTCGAAGATATATATACTACACATATATATATGTATATATATATATATATATATATATATATATATATATATATATATACTATATATACTATATATATATATATACTATATATATATATACATACTACTAAATAAAATCCACCGCTCCACCCGACCACACACACCACATAAAAACAAGCCCACATCTGACGCAGGACTCAACCTTTGCACCACCTATTTCCCCGGATTACACAGACTGAAAACCCTCCTTAAAGAACTGTTTCCAATTTTACATGACAATGACGTGACCTCATCCTTACTACCCCAATGCCCATCTATCGTATACAGACGACCCGCCAATCTCAAAAACCTTCTGAGATCCATCAACCCTTTGGCGCCCCCCCGTGACAAAGTTCCTAATATTTTCCCTACTTGCAACCGCCCCCGATGTAAAACCTGTCTTCTTATTAGGTCTACTCCCCCCTCCCTGCATCCCTTCATTGCCCCCTCACCTCGTTCCCACGCTAATTGCCTCTCAAAAAACATTATTTATCTTTTGTCATGCAAACATTACGCTTCCGTTTACATAGGCGAATGCATTACCCCCTTATCCATTTGAATGAATAATCACCGGTACTCCTGCAATTCTGCCTCACTCTCTTCTCTTCCTATCCCTTCACACGCCAATTCCCACAACCTTTCATTTGACCAGGGTTTTGCTCTTTGAATCCTAGAATCCCTACCTGATTCAGCCACCAATATAGAGGTGAGAACTCGTGAATCCGCCTATATATTAGCTTTCCGTTCTTTCAAAATTCCCACCCTTAACCGCCATCTTTAATTTCCCTCCCAGCATTCCCCTCACACCTCCCCTCCCCGCCCATACACCTTTCACCTCTCCAGCATATTTTCAGTCTCACTAGAAGGTCTCTGAGAGGGCCAAAAGCTCGAACAATTTACCGTGTGAGTGTCCTTTTAAATGTTGCTATTCTATTCTATGTGTGTTATATTGTGTCAGCCCATTATATATATATATATATAATATATGTATATATATATATATATATATATATATATATATATATATGTATATATGTGTATATATATATATATTTATATATATATATATAAGATATAAGGAAAAGGGACAGGAATATGCATAAAAGATATGAGATGATACCTGAAAAATATAAATTCATTCATAAAATGAACAATGTAATTGATTCATACCAGTTAACAAGGTGGATCAATTGGAAAACAGCATGAATGCCCCTATTTTCTAAAGTTATGATTAAAAAAAAACACCTGCAACTTATACGTGAAGACAATGCACCAATTTTATAATGTTAAAATCATCACGAATGATTTTTAAACTCTGATTGTTGCATTGTAATGCACACTTAGTGGATGACTCCGATAAAAGTTACTGTTGCTGCAGATTCTGCAGTTTCTTGGAATTTATATGTGAAGGTTCAAACTCCTTTAGTTACATCTAATACTGAATGTTATTTTTACCCCAGATGGTTAGTATTGCCAATTTGACGTCATTATATTTATATCATCACATGTACTTATATATATATATATATATATATATATATATATATATATATATATATATATATATATATATATATATATATATATATATATATATATATATATATATATATATATATAACATTTGTAATTTTGTTGAAGAAAAATGTGGTTGGGATTATTATCATTAATCTCATTATTATTATATGGTGTGAATATTACTATATGTTGCTCACTTTGGTCATGTTAAAAGAGGCGCAAGTGAGTGAATTGAGTTCATCGTATTTAATTACAACTGAGTGGAACTATTTTCTTTCAAAAAAATGATCCTAAAATATTACCTGCCCTTTTATGAAAACTCATAAAAATATAATGCAGTGTCTCTTACTGCAATGAGGGTGCATCTTATGTATGTATAATCAAATATGGTGCATGTTTTACTATTATCTCAGCAGTATAAAAACACAAATAATTTATAAACATGGAGTTTTAAAATGAATCTCTGGGGACTGTTAAAATACCCACCTACATTTAGCAAGAAGTATCAGCAGATATTGCATCATTTCTGAAGATTGTAATGTTTCGCTATTACAATAAGACTTATTGCTAGTGCCCAGTGACAAAAATAGGTGGTAAAATATCCTTATTTTAAGTGATAATAAAGAGACTACATAACTACAGATACAGTTCTTTCACATCTGCCTTGAAATAGATTTCATTACATGCATAGCAGAATGGTTTTTAATTTTCAGTCAGAGAGCTAAATTATAAACTAAATGTATCTATAATAGCATTTTGTCTCTTTCATGATAAAAGTAAAAATTACTAGGTACTTACCCGATTGTGTCACACTAACAGATTTCATATACAATTTTCCCTGAAGTCCCTTGGGATATAATGTTTTCCATTATTCTTCAATTTGCATAAAAACCATTACTAGCTGCTTAATCCATTTGTACAAAGTAGTAGGTAATAGTTGAAACTTATATGCATGATGTAGTACTTGGAATTCTGTTTTGAAAAGTAACTGTCAATACACATTTTATCAACTCCTATTCTTTTAATCATATGCCTATGCATGTTGTGGAATCAGCCCATGACACTCCCATGTGATGGTTTGTTAAATTCTATGCAGGCATACAAGAAGACAGGCAACCATACAAAGATTGGTAGTGTGTTTGCCTCAGGAATATTTTACTCAAGATGATTCTACCTTGAATGAATGTTCATAAGAATTCATTTAATAAGGAGCTGATAATGGTGTAGTGGTTCAGCCAGGGGTATATTAGTTGGGGGGGAGGGATAAAATGGATGTTCTCCAATCCCTTAAACACTTGATTTCTGTCATCTACAGCATGTTAGGCCTGAAGCTTACTAAAACATTATTGGCCCCTAAGAACCAATTACCAAACTAAAAGTATATAAATGGAGAGAGAGTTCCATAAAATTTCAATCATTTAGAAAAGGGAACCACAGTTTTAATGACAAATCATTAGCTTTCAAAAATCATGCTGTCACAATAATATTCAAAATAAAACTTTCGGTATATTGGAATGCAATAGTGTAGCATTTTGTAATAATCAAGTAGAATTCCTTTAATAATAAGTGAAAAAGAACATAATAATTATTCTTTCACATTTATTTGTAGAAATTCAAGTTCTTTCACACCTCTACCACAGGATAATGAGTTTTTACTCACAAAATCATGTTTAGGAGTCTAATATCTATTAGACAACATTTGATATTTTTGGGAGGTCTATTTTATCATTATAAAATACCTACCATGTGCAGTAGGCAGTATATAATTATAGTAGTTTTACTGTATGAGTGTTATAGTAAATTCTCCAGTAAAGCCATTAGCTTGGCATGCCAATTAATTTGTCAATTTAAATCACTTAAAATTACTTATTAATTTACATCTTGTAGAATGATAGGATACTTATAAGAAAAATTTATGAGTTTACTTGTGCAGGTTGTGGTTAGGAAGAGGTTCAAATGGTAAAAGAAAGGATGCCAGTGTGTGCATGGCAGGGTAGATAACTGGAAGGTAATAATATGAGAGAAAGTTTAGTGTGAGATAAATTATAATCATCCTTGGTACACTCAATAGAAAATCTCCTAGTTAGACCAAGGATAGGCATGCAAGAACAAGTGAAAGAGTTTTTGAAAGCAATATCACTAGCAATGAAAGAATCAAGGGAGATTTTAGTAAGATGAATGGTAATGGCAAGAAAGCTTTTTACTGGAAAAAAACAAATACTAAATGCAAATAGTACTTACTTAGGTATAAGGAAGCAATTCATTGAAACCCCTAAATTGAGTCCACTTTTCTGCAGATGTAGTGTCTGGATAATAGGAGTGGCAGATAAAAGAAGATTGGATGTGATAGAAATGTAATGCTACAGAAGAATAATAAAGATGAAGTGAATAGAAAAAATAACAATGAAGAAGTACTGGAGAGAACAAATAAAGAGATATAGTATGCCTATAAGAGGCCATTTAACAAGAAGAATAGGTAAACTAATTGGACATTGGATCCTGGGACACAATAGCACACTGAAGACCACAATCAAAGGGAATATCAATTGGAGGAATTATGAAGGATTAACTATGATAATCAAGGAATGGAAAATTCCAATGCATTGATGATTGTGGGGGGATGAAGAAATGTCAGGGAACAGAATGGTTTGGGGAGCTGCTACAAACTAATCATCGTATTGCTAACCTGAAATTATGACTGCTCTCCTGCCTTCACCATCAGCCAACCTTTTCCTCTCCATAGTTCCCCCTTTTCTTCATCTAACTCTCCTTTCTCCTGTACTTATTACATTCCTCATTCCAGTAAATGAGAGTGACCAGAATGGTTCGTGATAGCTCTGATGGGGAGAGCTCCTGTCTATTCATAGTAATATAACCATTACAATTTTCATGGCCTTTTTTTGGTGAATCAAGTATGAATTCATAAATTTGATATTAACATGGCCATTTCATTTGTTCGATATCAGCATTTGCCACCTTAATTTACAGATCACTCTTCCTCAGAACCCCATATCCACTGAATTTTGGTATGTGATACTACAAGTGTCACAAACAACACTGACCCAACTCACTCCATGTGCCTATTTGAACCTTTATTAAGGTCACATCTCTCAAATCAGGGTTTTTAACACTTTTTTAATATTCCTTGGAAAGAGATCTGACAAAAATTTATGAATGAAATTCAGTTTATGCACTGATATTTAGTCTTCCAGTGATTCTCGTCCTTGCTCAACTAACATCTTGTCTAAACTAACATCTAAGGCTATCATAAGATATTTTTAGAAAAATATGGTCACTTTTGAATGCTTCTAGAGCTCATATTGTAAGGAAATATATGCTAAGAGTATACTTTATGGGAGCTGTAGCAAAGGAAAAATAACAATGATTTTACACTACACTCTCAATACACACATTTCCACTATTTTAATTTATAAATTGATGAATTTAATAATTATTTAACTTATAAATAAATTCAACCAATAAAATTAGTCAACTTGTTCCCAGTAATATGGTTTCAATAGCCCAAAACATGGTTCCCAACTAATGAATAACCCTCTCCGAAATGTTAATTGACTGCCTGAATGGGCAAGTATCAACCGTCCCGGTAAGTAAAGTCTAAGCTTTACTGGTCATTGTACATAAGAAATGCATGGCATTGAAAGAAAGAAACATGGCTGAAGTGAAAGAAAGGGTGGTTTGCGAGAAGGAGAAACTTAAAACTAGAAATAAAATATGAAATCTTAACCAAACAAGAAAAGAAAGCCAACAGGGAACATCTTTTTACCATAAACACAGTAATCAACCCAAAGGTCAGTTTGGTGGGTGATGGTAGAGTTCACCCAGTACTAAGCCCTATACATGCGTGTGAAAATTCACACATCAGGGTAGGGGGGCCAGTTCCTTCCCTTGTGCCAGTAATGGTTTCCCAGGAAGGCCTGGTACCCGAAAAATCACATAGCTTGGGTGGAGCTGCAGGTGCCCAGAGTGCTATACTCGGGAATCGAACCCGGGACCCTCCGGTCAGCAGTGCAACGCTCTACCCCCTGGACTACCACGACCACAGCTTTTTTACCAACAAGTACAAATAAGAATGTCAATTACAGTACCAACTGCCCTCTGGCGTACTCTGAGCATAGAGTGGTACAAAAAGGAAATTGAGGCAAGGAGCGCCCCTTCGCCACAGCAGGAAATTACACTTAGGCAAGGGGAAGAGGGTAGTGGCAAGACTGTGAAGCAGATAAAATGATATCAAAACAACATGGAGGCCAGAGGAAGAGACCCGTTGGTCCATGAGGTGGCTCATTACTAAGAAGAATATTACACTTACCCGCTATATGCATGGCAGAGAATGCAAGGTGGTAAGCAGGTGTATTAAGTTAATGCATGCCCATGTGGGCCCATCAGCCAGGTTTTGTTGGGTGAGTTCAAATAGCCAGGTCACTTTTTACATATATTATGAAGCCAATGCAACTTTCTTGAAACATAGGAATAGCAAACAATTTCCCCTTACCATTGAGGAGGGAGTACAGGGTGGCTGTATTATCTATACACATATCGATTTTAAAATTGGGTAAATTTAGGTCATTTCACAGCAGGACCATTGCATTCAAAGTACTTGTATTTTGCATGGCATAAGCCTCAGCCTCATGTTATAGGCCATTATTCTGGATGTGAAATATTTGGTAAGTTCCCATTCAGGGATCACTGCCCCTCGGGCATTGGTCAGAGTAGCATCAATGTATGCTGCGATCACTTGTGTTGGATAGGGCCACTACCTTATTTAGGAATCCTGAATCGATTAACTTTGTGTACCACTTAGTATCCATTGAAAGTTCATTTATGTAATGAGAGTAGGGAGACAAGGAACTCATGCTAACTATGGCACACAACAAGCCACCTTAGGCATGTCGGTCTGTAGAAAGCTCAAAGCCGAGGACCAAATAATCTATGCACGGATGTCACCTCCTGTTCATGAGACTCTCAGAACACGAGCCCTACGAATATTCGTCCGGCGACACCATCTCACCTGCACCAGCACCGCATGCCACTAGGCGGGGAAGGCTATGGGGTCATAGGCCGCGTCGTCATCGGTCACTTCCTTCATCCAACGGAGCCACTTCTCCATCATCCGATGACTTTTCGAATTATTGGAGCAATTCCCATATTAAAATGATAATAAACTTCCGCCTCTTTGTGAAATCTTTTTTACCTCTTGCAATTCTTCTTTTAATGCCCTTGCTACTTCGCCCTCTTTCTTATAAAATCCTTCCTAAATAGATGAATTAGTCTGCCTGTTCCAGTTTATCCCCCAAATTTATATATGTTAATTCGTATTAGTCTTCCTATTTCTTGAGAATATCATTACCAACGATTTCTTGTGTTTTCTTCTCATCCCGTTACTATCAAATTGATTCTTCGATTTGCTAAATAATGATATTGATCACCATGGAGTTGTGAAATTTCAGTATAAAAATAAATCGGGGCCTGATAATTATCGTCGATGCGATGGTATGACGAAATAGTCCACGAAATGATATAGACAACAGAGATAAAATCTGTGCAATGTATTTAATAATGCACTTGGGGCAATATGGGCGGAAACATCCGTATGCCAATAAGGCATCTATCCTTATGACAACAGGGGAGATGATTGCTATCCCTATTATGATATGGCCATATCATCTAGTGAAATGATGGCCCATGATGTGGATATCATTAATAACCTCGAGGAGGTACGAAGAAAAATTATACTTGAAATTCTCAGATATATTTGCGCAGTCGCTTGAATGAGCCGTAGATATTACGTTAGTGTGTTTAGTCAAGAACCGGTATCTTTCTTAAAGGGTTAACATCAAAATTGACATCAGACATGTTCCACTTTCGTCGAGTAAAATGTAGTTTGCTTATTATGCTGCGTGCTCTACGCTATGACGGGTACTCATGCACCTGATACGGTGGATAATACTCAGCATGCCCAAAAATAACATCGTCATGTCAATATACTTTTGCAAACATTTCTTTTACACTAACACGTGCTATTGGAAATTGAATACATATCGCATAGCACTTGTTCTCCTCCACCCTATGGCTCTCGTTCCTCCCAAATCCCACGCACCCTCCACCCATATCCCTATTGCTCCCATATCCCTCGTCACACATTCAGCTTTCATCTCCACTCCCCCGCTTCCCCACACCGTTTGAATTACGAAGATAACCCTTTCACCTGAATAGTCAAGTTTAGCGCCAAAACCACTAAACTCCTGTCGAGCAACGGTTTCAAGGGACATTATTTACTGCCAAATACAATGAATCATCAATTATTTTAAGTAGGCTCGGTGGATTTGATGGAAAATAGAAAATAACACACACACACAATATATATATATATATATATATATATATATATATATATATATATATATATACCATAAACACAGTAATCAACTCGAAGGTCGGTTTAGTAGGTGATGGTAGAGTTCACCCTGTACTAAGCCCTATGCGGCGTGTGAAATTCACACATCAGGGTAGGGGGGCCAGTTCCTTTCCCTGTGCCGGTAATGGAAGACCTGGTACCCGAAAAATCACATAGCTTGGGTGCAACTGCAGGTGCTCAGAGTTCCTTGCTCGGGAATCGAACCCGGGCCCCTCCGGTCAGAAGTCCAACGCTCTACCCTGGACTACTGCGACCCCACATATATATATACATATGTACATATAAATATCTTCGTGACGTAACTCTCTTCGGTGACGCACAAATATATAAAAACATTGATTTATACATTTTAACCCAAACAAACAAAGAAAGGACACTAACATAAGAAGTTTTGACGTTTCGACGGCATGGTCGTCATCATCGGATGTATGCATACGGTTATATGCAGGTATATATCCATAGTAGTAACACACACACATGTCTATGTCTATATGTGTGTGTGTGTGTGTTACTGATTTATTCAAAATGGGACAATTAAGAATTCATTCCCAAATTTTTCTCAAGTTTAAGTGAATACGAAGGTAAGTAGCTGTGCCAAAAAATAAATTTATAAATGAGAAAGTATTCTGAAAATACGTTTTCTCTTTAAATTTAGTTTAACCATCTATTTTATAAAGTCTCTATTATTTCTGCCATATTTCTGTCTCTTTTTCTTCCATGTTTCAAATAGCTATTCATGAGCGTATCATTACTATCATTCTAAGTCAATCGGTAGAGAAACCATTTCGTTAATTCTTCTTAATAATGTTTATGGTTAATTTTACGTAAGTTGATGTGAATAATTAAAGAAAACGCGGAAAGCGTTTCTAATGGTAAGTTTTATTATCTGGGTTAGGAAATTCAGTTCCTAAAATCTTAAAAATATCTTATTCCTGGTTTACTGACCTCACTCTGACAGCTAACCAATCGGGTTATCACATTTCCAAAGAACTCCTAATGGTCTTCTTTCCCCGAGTTGACATAAAAACCATATTGTAAATCAAAATAAATTTTCAAATATGGCATCAGGAAATCTTTGCATATTTTGGATTTGGTCGTTATCTCCGTCAAAATCCCCCTTACTTCATTTCGATTAAAATTTTCTGATGCACTCATAAAAGCCGGTTTCATTAGTTTCTTTGAGTAAAATTGTTAGCGAGGCCGTAGAATTTTAATTAATCGCGCGACTCTAGTGGTAAAACACGATCTGTATGAAGCCAGTACTTAGAAGAATTAAAATAAATGTCGCATGCATTTAGGACGTTGTACCTTCTAATGTATCACATATAAATATTACATGAAAAACAAACGAAGAAGTACTTCGAAGGGTGGGTGAATAGAAAAATCTTTGGAAGACACTTGCAAGAAAAATGAGAAAATTGATTGGACTTATCCGGAGGCACGATAGCTTACTTAAGGTCTCAGTTGAAGGAGCCGTGGAAGGTGATAATCATAGGAAAAGACCATGAGAAACAAGCAATGGAAAATGCCGGCGCAAGAAGCTATGAGTAAATGAAGATATTGGCCGAGAAAATCATAGTTAGCATAGCAGCTACTAACTAATCCTCGGATTATTAACCCGTGATGATGGTAAACGTGTTTTAATATGAAACTGAAGATAATCCTGTCGCTCTGGGGTAAAACAGAAAAACCGTTGTATGATGTTAGTAAACTTATTCATTGAGATGAAGTGCTAATTAAATTTCACCTTTTGGTTCTAGCGACCTGGGTTGCTCTTATGACTCTGCTCTCCTTAATGGAATTTTAAAATCTTTATTGCGCAAATAAAGTGTCAAAAACATATGGGCAAAAGTTATAGTAGATGAAATAGTTTACATAAACCTCGATCAGGGGGGAACCTCTGCAGGGTAGGACTATCTGCTTCTCGTCAATGGCAATTCGTTTAGTCCTTGGTAGCATTTTACTTGCTGCTTAGTCCAGGATGGCCATGTTTTCCATAGTTTTGGCGAAAACCCGGACGATCTTACCATTTTTTTAGTGTCTCTAGTGGATGTTCCCTTAGGGAAACTATCAATAAATTCCCAAAATGTATGCAAAAAGACGGTGGAATCATTGTGAATGGCAAAAAGGACCCGGTGATCATAGCAAAACGACCCCCCTCACTTACTATATGATCTTTTACGCTCATTAGTAGCCTTTTGTAAACTGAATAATTATTTAAATGAATGTTCTTCAGGATATTCGTTCTTCGCGCCAAAGTAATGATTTATATTGTTATATCGCTGTGATTGTGTTATGATGAAAAGGTAATTCTTACGCCCACACGATTAAAATAAAGAGGGCAGTTTTTGAAAGGTTCGTGTGGAGTGAGACATTGTATGGATGGGAAACATAGGAAAAATTGACCTGAAAAAATTATAAGCTTACGAAATCCGGTTCTGAAGAAATATGCTGCCGGCTAAATTACCAGATAAAGTGAAGAATATTAAGAATCATACCGAGGAATAGAAGAGAGAAATTAATGAAGCCCTTTAAACATAAAAATAGATGCATTTGACACATCTTGAGTCCCAATGTATGCAAATAATATATATGAAGGAAAAATACAACAGGTTCTAGCAGACCAAAAGATAAATTTATCTGTCAGGTAAAAAGAGATGCAGAACAGAAGAACCACAAGTGTGGGAGAGAGTTACTAAGAATGGGGAGGAATGGAGGGCTGTATTCAATCAATCTTCGGATTTAAAAAGTGCGATATAAAATAATCTATTTTGGAATCTAAGTCACGTCAGAACTGTGATTCATGTTACCATGCAACCCTGTACTCAACAAAACGCTTCGGAAATTTCATACAGAACAAAATTTTATCGTAATTCCGGGAAGAAAATTTTAAATCTTTTTTCCTTAAATATAAATGTAAAATAATGATCTTGATCAAATTTTTAGCGTTTCACAAAAACAATTTCAAAATACGAAAATCTCTCCGAATTTGGAAAAATTGAAACAATCAAGGATTTCAGGTATGAACTGATATTTTCAACGTGTATTACAAATTTCTTTGTTTATATGGAAGCTTCGTGGTCACGGCAGTATCTATGATACAGTAACGCAGTCAGTGGTTCTCTATAACCTCAGATATTCTCAGAATTCATGGGACTTTAGTGATGGCTAAATGAAAATGATGACATTTCCTTTCTATGAAAATTCAAAATTTAAGTATTTCAGAAAATTAATGAAGACTATTACAAAAAAATGGTCAATTAGTCTCCGGGACCTTAAAGTTCCGTCGGCAAACGAAGGGTGAATTTGATTCGAACGTTGATGCAATAAGGAACTTCCCCCATTTGGCGAAGATATCGCGGGAATCCGCGTCGGCGGAAGGGAAAAACTCCCTCATCCCCCTCTTCCCCCTTCACTCACCTCTCACCCCTCCCCGTCCTCCTTCACCCTCCCCGAGGTATAAACACAAATTGTGCCACCCAGCGGCATCGATGTAGTGATCTTCCCACATCGTCATCGTCCAAGAGCCTTGGGCGATAAAACTTAATCCGCTTGGGCATTTTTCAAACTCTTCTCAAGGAAAAGATTCACCAAAACAATCTCCATCGAACAAAACAATCCAGGCAATGATCTATCGCATCTAACATTACCGTCAACACATGTCGCCTTTGCTCCACGCCTTCCCTGCTCTATACCCATGGTCATACTGAAGTATGCGGAGCCTGACCTTCACCACTGCATCAAATGTAACGAGAAATGTTGTGAACTACCACATAAATATTCCGGGTTCGGTGCGAATAATTAAAATATTCCCTTTTCTTTCACACGATTAACGTCAATTCTGAAACTTTTGTGGCACACGTTCATGTAAAAATCAAAGTCAGAACCTTCAGAAAACTTACGTGTGCATTACAATTACAATAGTATGAGCTAGTTTACATGGTCTGAATGAAAATATTACAGAATTTCCTCGACTTGTTTACGAACAAAACCTATCAGCCTTTTGGAGAGAATTTGGCATGAGAATTTTGAAGATAATTTTCTGACAAAGAAAAATTTTGTGCGTTGTGGGGACGCGGTAGTCGAATGGGTAAAGTTCTGAACTATTTTTCAGAAGGCCCGGGCTCGATTCTTGATGACACCTCCTGGGACCCTCAGCTGCACCCAAGCTGAGTGATTTTTTCGGGTACCAGATCCTCCTAGAAAACCACAGGTGGCAGTGAGAAAGGAACTCGCCTATCGTAACATGCAATTTTACACATACAAAATTTCAATCCAATTGAACAAACAATTGTAAATAATTCCGCTGAGCGAAGCTCAAACAGGACTGCCGATGAAAAATGAAGTTCGAGAATGCTTCAAATTAGTTCTCAGAGATGACTTAAAATTTTATCCTTTGCCTAAGGTTCTCTCAACAGCAGTGATGCTTGTAAAAAATATCAATATTAAATAATTTTGAGCATTTACTGCCAAAATTCGACATGTGGCTTAATTATACCTGTATTAACTGTTAGTCATTCGTGGTTATTGCAGACAAATGATATGGAGAGAAAGATTGACCTCTACGTTTTTAATTGGTATTAATTTCATATCAACTATATTAGGTATAATAGTTTGTCTATCTTGAAAGTGTTTTGAACCAATATGTTCAAAATATTAGGATCATAAGAAGAAGAATTGCATTTGTCTAAGAAGCTTTTGCATAAAGGGGGAGTTATTGATAAGGACCAATATGCCCAAGGTCATAAGGGCACAAGAAGAAGAATTGCGTTAGCAAAGAATGATTCACGAAGACGCGGGAGTTGATAACAGGAACGTTGATTGAGAATGGCAAAAAAGGGTTGGTGGAAACTTTGACATGGAGCGTGATTTTGTATGTCATGAAAACTTAGCAATTGCAGCAAAATGGTATGCATGGATTGGAGTACTTTGAAATGTGGGTTTGTAGAATGACGAAAAAATACCATGCATAGTGGGGGAAGAGAAGTGATTGATAGGATAAATTCAAAGGAGGCATGAAAGGTAGACGTAAAGCATTTTGATTGGCAACGATATGTTGAAGACAAGAGAGAGAACAGCGTTAAGCATACGAGGCAGAGGAGGAAATGAATAGCCGTGGTACTTGAAAGAAGGGAGGTAGAAGACATTTGGAATGAATAAGGGGTTTACTGCAGTCTGCATTTTAAAGTATCAGGTTGTGCCTTTTTTGACGGAGATGGGAAGTTAAACGATAACCAGTCTGTTTCCATCCGGAAGATGGATGCAGAACATTTTGATTGGTGACGGAATGGTGAAGACTCTGATTGAGGGGAGATCGTTGGTCAAGCGAGAAAGGGAGAGGAAAAGAGGAAGCATATTGGACGAAATTAAATGGAGTATGCGGGATGAAGAAAGGTTTATTATAGTATAGGGTGTCATCTTGTGTCTTGCTTTGCGAAACTTTAAGTTTTATCAATGTCCACCCAAAACCAACTGTTAACTACCTAGGGTTGATGATACTGGTTTGGGTATGTGCATTGTTTTTTTATATCGATTTTTAAGTGTCCTTCCATCTCCTAACGAAATACAGCTCGCGGGAGGGGATATTTATTCAGGCACGAGTCTCGAAATTTGGCGGCCATTGGAAATTCATAAAAAAAAGAAGTTTTAAAATGCAACATCCCAGCCTTCATGAAGCATGGTAATATTCCTCGAGGCGGTTTTACGTTCATTCATTCCGTAAGAGTTAGATGCAGAACGTGCGACCATTCTTGCAGCCAGTAAGAGCAATCGGAAAGGCCCTATTGACGGTCCCCGAGTGTCGTCGCGGGCCGACAATTCTTCGGGCCCTCTCGAGCTCAACCGCGCCGGACACTTGCAGTAAACACTGTGGTAACCCATTCCCTCCCCTCCACGCGATGACGTGTCTATTCTCAAACCCCCGCCCCCCTCCCCAACCACCCTCTCCCATGACCGCCATGACGTCATGCTGCCCCCGCGATCTCTTGTCGTTCGCCGTGTTGACCCTTTTGATTGACCGCCCCGACCCCTTTGAGGCATTTGAGAGTTGGTTGTGGGGGAAGGGTGGGTAGAAGAGGGAGGGTGGGGTCAGATGGCAGTGGGAGATAAGAGAGGGCATCACGCGGCAACATATTGAGGCGGACGACCGTTCGGCGGAATATCTGGTTCAATGGGTTTTGAGCCGATGGTCCGGAGTGTTGTGGTGAACGAGTGACCGCTGATCGGAATCGTGTGAATACATCCGGGGATCCCCTCGTGCTTTTTCCGAGTGCGGCACTTTCTAGGAGATAATCTGGAAGGGAGATGACGAGGATGATCTCGAGGAGCTGAGTGTTTGGTGCGTAGGAAACAACTTCGAGGGGATCGACCGCCGTAATTCGTGTTTCCAAGGGAACGGCGAAATCTCCCAAAATGGCTGGGGTTAAGACATGCTGCGTCTGCCTGTTATTCCTACCTCTCCTCTGCACGGCAGTGAGTACCTCGAAACTACAACGGTTGTGAAGAGTGATCTTGATAATTCTTATTTAATTCAATCAACACTTTGATAAATCAAAATTCTGTGAAAAATATTTATTCTATACTGTATTTATTTTTTAAATAGATTAGACGAAAAACATGTTATTTCCACAGCAATTTTTTTTACTCAACCCTTCATGAATCATTTTCGGGGCGAGTCGTATGAATACGGTGGTACGTAAAATTTTAGTGGAAATAGCAAATGTGTCTATTCCATTTCCATGAAGGAAGGTATCAACAGAGTGAAGCCTGCTCTGAACTGTTTATTTTATTGTATATTATTATATTCTGATTTATTTTATAATATGGCGTTAGCTTAATGTGCGCTGGATATTCAGTACGATTCTCATTGCTTTGACTTTGCATTTTCGTTAGCGACAGTCATTGCAAGTTGAAACATGTTCAGTTCACCTGTTGTAACAATGGAGTTAACACGCAGAAAACAATACGCTGCGGTCATAGTTAACTTTAATATAATCCTAATGTTGTTTTTTGCCACCGGGGCCAACAAATTGAAGTTTTAGCGTCGCATTAATTCGAACTTTTCAGTATCCGGGTCGAATCATATGTTTCTTTTATTTCTCTGTTCTGTGGAAATATCGGTTAAATGAGGGGACCGATAAGTTTTAAACCGTATATTAATGGGATAATTGGCGTGAGGACCCAGTGAGTAGAACTTTCGCCCACCGACGAAGTTACCCAGGGACAAACCACTTTAAAATCTAAGGGCTACAATCATATACTTGCCTCAACTTTATGTGAAGCCGCAGGTGGTGGAAGGATAGAAACTGGCTCGCATCCGTCATAATAGTTTACAATGAGAATTATTTTTGAGACAGCTGCTCTTCATTCAATTCCTTCTCTCTGTACCCGCAAATTTCGTCTCCCTTGAAGTTTATCGTCAGTCGTTCTAAGTGTCTCAACCGGAGTGTCTTCCTCCTATATAGTTTTTTCCCGCTCGCTTATCCCCGATGGGTGCCTTCATCAAGCCAATGTGTCTCAAAATATGTCAAATAATTTTATGCCTTATACTTTTATAAGATATCTTTCGACTACTTTCTTTTCCTGTTCTCGGGGAATGTTTTTGTAAATCATTCTCTAAAAAATACTCAATCAATCTCTCAGTAAAACTTTGAAAATCCGCAATAAAGTTTATTTTTCATGTGATTTTACAAAGTTTTATTTGGACAATATTGATAATTCTCTCCACCCATTCCATTTTCACACTTCTCCTATTGAACTACATTTCCGATTCTTTCTTTCTCTTTCCGCCTGCTGTTATTCTAGCCGATTTCTTCCATTCTATTCTGCATGTTTTGCAAGTTATGGACAGGGTATGTGGCAGATGTTGATGCAACACCACGCATGCAACAACAATTACGGTTTCCTTATTTGCTAGTTACTCTGTGGTCGAAAAACTGGTTCCTTTCAGGGCTACCTTCATATGAGGGTACAAAAAGAAGTCTGCTGGGGCGAAGTCAGGACTACGGGGGGGGGGGGCAGCGTTGGCACCTGGTGTTTAGCCTGGGACTCGCGGAATCGTAGCGCGTTTTGGGAAACACCTAGGGCACGAGCTTGGCGAACACTTACTTCATCGATAAATCTTCAGTAGCAATGCGAAACACAACAGTAGACGACAAGTGCAGTTCATTGGCAACCATATTGATACTCAATCGACGGTCAGAGTCCGACAATTGTCGAGCCACGTTGTTGTCGGTTTTGTAGGTTGACGGCCGCCCAGAGCGTTTTTTGTCTGAACCTCTTACCGGCCCTCCTTTAAGGCCTTTAACCACTTCGAAACTTGTGAGTAGGACAGAACAGAGTCAGCGTAAGCCTCACGAATGTGTATGTAACCTGTATGCGAGACGAGCTGCTACAGTTGGGCAATTAAATAGCGTTTGGATAAAATAATGATAATATGCTTGGCTATTTGGAATTTAGAAAATATTTTTTCTGCATGCGTGATCGTTTGTATTCTGATCCCTTATCATTCGCGGGAAAAACGTCTTAAATACAAGTACGGTGGTTGTATACTTGATCTCTGTAGTGTTATTTTCACGATCTCTTCTACCACAGTAATGTGTGAAAATAATGCATTATTACAATACAATTATATTATATACATGAGCTATGAATACAATTGTGCAAAGCTGGTCTTTTCGTTGTTCATTATTTTCTAGAGCTCATTTTAGTTGGATACTATGCTTCTGTTTAATATAACGCTTACTTTCGCAGGGTTACGTTTTTGGCTGTCCGTTGACTTTTCTTCTTGTTGAATACTTTCTTTGCCTGGGTTTTTGGGCTAATTGTTTTCTGGTTTCATCTTTTTTCTCTTTTAAAATAATTCTCCCATTAATTGTAGGCTTTGATTCCCTTGTCTCGTAAACTTCTGCTGTGTCTTATGCATTTCTGCATAAGGTTTTAGGTTTTTTTCGATTATCTGTATAAACGGTACCCCTTCGTTAAATTACCTAATTTGACGAGCATCTTCATTTGGACCATTGATTTTTTTCTACTTAGAGATACACTCATCTCTCAAGCATTTTCTTTGCTTATATTAATTAACTCCCCGATGCAGACTTTACATAGGATGTGTGGGTCCGCGCACATTTACTTTATTTCTTTCTTTAATATACTTCTTCATTAATGGCTCGAGTTTTAACTACAGCCTTTCATTCGTCGATCACTCTTATATCATCATGAAAAATTCCTGTATGTTATATGTCTTTTGGAATATGGAGCGTTTTATTCAAGTCAACATTATCGTATTTTTGTGGACCCCTTTGACCGTTCGTAAAAGAGTAGGCTAATTCCGACAACAAGTCACTCTCCACTCTTCCCCCATTACCCGTAAAATTCTACCTACTTCTTCAAACTTGTTCACCCCTTTATCCTCAGAAGACTTTAAAATGCTCCAAAATTTTGTAATCCTCAATCCAGCGTACTATGTTCAGTAATTACAATAATAGGACAATAATACTTGAGAGCTCAGTTTATTTACTTCTTAATCTGAAATTTAATGGTACCTACAGACTCGATTTAATTTCAGCTGTTGTGTGGAAGATGTGAAATGACCTTCGTTTCCGATCATTTACGACACAAAAATACTCATGTCCCTCATCATTTTCAATTGTAATACGTTAAGATGGACCAGATAGCATAATTTTCTATCTGCAGCATCTATTGGCTCACAACGGGTATTGGGATTCCTCTTTTCAGATTCGATTTTACGGAGAGGATGAAGTCACCAAGCCACCCCAGCGACAGGAATTCTTGCTGTGGAATCCAGGGGGGCAACAGCAGCAGGAGGAGTGGCCCGCGGAGACAGTGAGGAGACCTGGCGCCAGATTCGAGAAGGGCGCCAGACCTACTGTCGCCACCCGCGCCTACTGGATCACCCCAACCGCGACGCACCCGCCAGACAGTCCGCCACCACCACCCCCGCCCACGATAGCACCCCTAGGAGGAAGCCGCTGGAGGTGGCCCCCGCCCACCGTCGCGCCCCTGCCCCCAAACATGAGATCCGACCTTCAGACCACCCGAGCGTCACCCTACGACCACCAAATATCGCCGCCGCAGCCTCAGACCCGGGCCCCCTCGCCATCCCGCGACCACCGAAAGGGCGGCGGCGCGGTCGACGAAGGGATGAGGGTAGCCGAAAGAGAGGAGACGACGGTGAGGTGCACCGGTAGGGGCCACAGTTGGGGTTGCGGGCCGTTCGGGCCGCGGCAGGGTCGCGAGGACGAAGGGCCACCAGCGGACGTAGGTACGAGGCTGGCGGAGGGCGAGGCGGAACTGGTTGGCGACGGGGTGTTGGAGGGGGCGGGAACGCGGAGTTCCCTCGCCTACGCCGGAGGTGGGTGGATCGCTCCGAAGGTGAGTGATGTGCCCGGCGGGGTAAGAGCGGTTATCCCAAAAGTAACCGGAATTATGTTTTTTAAGCTATACGAGATGCTGCTGAACCTAAGACCTTATAGATGATATTGTATTTTCAACAGCTACCTTTACTCCACCGTTTTTGAGAGTGAAATGCATAATTTTTTCCTTGAAATTAATCTGTAATATGCTTTAAATATGAATTGCGTACTTAATAACGAATTCCTTAATTCTAAATGTTAAAAAATTACATTATTTTATAATTTTCAAGTACAGTAGACTGGATGGTCTAGTCTGCCCTGATAACAATTTATTTTAACTTTCCATAAGAGGACGTAAGAGCATATATGCTTTCCCTTCCTCATTGAGTCCTTGCCGATTCCAGCGCCGTACTCGTATCGTATTTTCAGGACTGGTGCCTTCTGCCCATGGGTCAGTTCCCGTATCCACTGGACTGCCGGAGGTTCGTCAATTGCTGGAACGGTCGTGGTTTCATCCAGCCCTGCGCACCAGGGACGCTCTTCAACGCAGACACACTGGAGTGTGACTTCCCGTCCAAAGTGAAGAACTGCCAGACTTGGGGCCGCACTCCATCTCGTGGTCAGCCACAACAGGGACCAGGAGTGTCGGAAGACCTCGTCGGCGCCGCTTCGTCCTCTGGGAAGCTTGTGATGGGAGAAGAATCGGACGATTATGTGGGTGAAGACTACGGAGAGGGGGCGTTGGACATCAGGGTGTCGAATCGAGCCCGAGATGGGGGAGGACATCAGACAACCACGCCCAGAGTCATCGCCATTCCTCCCAGAGCTATCACCACGGTGCCCAGAGTCATCACCACGACGACGAGAGCTATCCCCACGACACGTAGAAGACAGGCAAAGGTGTTCCAGTCGCAGATGTCCTGTCCCGAGGCGAACGGGATATTTCCTCACCCGGAGTTCTGCGACCGTTTCGTCAACTGTCACGCCGGGAGACCGCATAGCATGATGTGCGGTCCTGGGACGTTCTTTGACGCCCGAAACAAAAGGTGCGACTATGCCCGGAACGTCCAGTGTTCGATCGGTAAGTTTTCACGCCTTAGTGGCATTCATTTTCTTCTTTGTGAGTTTGTTATCGTTTTTTTCCACCAAATTTTCAAAATTCTCTTGTAAAGACAACTCAGTGACTTCCACAATTTCACCTTAGCAGAGAGGGGTACATTTTTGCACTACTATAATATTGTGCGATACATATATTCGGCTTCACCCCATCGAGCTACGGAAGGAAAAATGATTTCAGTAAAATTTGAGATATTAAGAGTAGAACAGATAGATTTAAGACGTCATTTTTCTCACGAACGACAAGGGGTCAGAATAACTGTATCTACTCACGCTAAGGGGGAGGGAAATCATTCTTCTTTTTCATTCCAAGTAGCCCAGTATGTTGTTATTAACTCAATAAATAACTGTATCTACTCACGCTAAGGGGGAGGGAAATCATTCTTCTTTTTCATTCCAAGTAGCCCAGTATGTTGTTATTAACTCATCTCACCTTCGTGCCTTTTTTTGTGACTAAAAACTCCTCCCTTATGCGCAGAGAAGTATATCTCACTTAAATCTTGCTTCCCTTCGTTTCTGCGTGAGACAACCCTCCAATCTATGCATCTAGAAATGTGAAAATGGGGACATTAGATTAGAAGGTTAAAGAGAATTATTATCCGTCGCTAGTTGGGCCTCGTTTAGAACATGTCTGTGGGATCCTCATGAAGCTGGATTGATTGCCGAATTAGATCGCGTTTAGTGTAGAGGAGCTAAAACTTTAATAATAAACTGAGTAGTGTACCAAAATTATTGGAGTAACTAGGTTCGGAATCACTTACAGCGAAGGCTAAATTACAGACTAAATCTCTTGCATAAATTGGAAGGTCTCTTTACCGATGGTGTTGTAAATATATCATTAGCCTCATCGTACTATGGCAAGAGAGATTATGTAAATAAAATTAGAGGGATTAAGTGTTGGATAGATTGATTTAAGATGTCATTTTTCCCACGAACGGTAATGGATTTTAGTGTCATTATACGACCGCGCTGGTGGGGGGGGGGGGGGAGGTTCCAAGTATTTTGGGTCAAAAGTAGTCTGGTGCGTAATCCTCCCCTGCCCCACACCAAAGCAGTGCTTTGCAGGGCACCACGTAGGGCATGAATAGTATATAGTATAGTTTACTATAGTATAGTATATAGTAGATCATAATATAGTAAAACATATAGTATATTATATAGTTTAGTTCATAGTATCATACACGTTTATTAAAAGCGCTCTTACCCTCGAATTTCCAACGAAACTCTGGCACGATACCCTGCAAGGCAGCGCTGCGGCCCCTTCACGCGCATTCGGAGTCGAGTTCGGAGTCGCGCATTCACCGGCACTAGAGTCCTTCGTGACAGAAGACCCAGCAGAAGTTATCCTAATTCCATCGTACTTGCAAAATTTCAAACAAAGACTCACTTTAGACACGGAAATCTACGACTTCATCGGACAAATATTCCATTAGGCTCAACGAGCGCTACTTTAACGTTAACTCTAGTGCATAAATAATACCAATTACCTGCTTAACTAATAAATCCACTTGCTACCTACCAATTAGGACTCAGAATTAGACTCATTTTTACAAAAAGATTGATAGCAATATATGTTGACAGCGAGGTGAAACTGTCTGGTAAAATGGGAAATCACAAGTGGCACTTGGAAAGAAATTGCCCAACCTACCCTGACCCGTTAATTTCACTCGCCGTTGGGCTAAGTACTACGTACTATTACTCTACCATCACCTACTAAGCCGATCTTCGGTTTGATTATTATGGTTTTATTCTCTCTTTCGCAGCAGCAAGTCCTCAAGAGGAATGGGGTGAGGAGGAAGAGCTGACCCCTGAGGAGAGTAGGCACCACGCGATCGTGGACTCCCCGCCCGCAAGTCATGATCCGTGGGGATCGCGGGCCCCCACCACTACCGCCCCTACCCCGGCCACCACGACTACCCCCGCTCCGACTACTACGACCGTACCCGTCTCCACCACCACAGCACCACCGAGGAAGGGCACCACGAGGGCGCTCAGCGGCGGAGGGGCCCAGTGGAGGCCAGCGGTCACTAGCCGTCCGAGGCCCCCACCAGGGGGTTGGCCGACGCCCATCACGCCGGAAGAAGTAGAGGAGGGTCCTGGAACACCGCCCACGGGCCAGTCGGTCCGCCTGCGGGGTGGGCAGTGGCCTTGGGAGGGACACGTTGAGGTGCACGTCGGCGGTGGGCAGTGGAGCCCAGTCTGCGACCACGGCGGGCGGTGGACTCTCGCCGAGGGCAACGTCGTCTGCCGACAACTCGGTTACCACAGGTGACGGAAAGTTTTTTAACGAACGGTGTTCCCCAAATTGGTAGTTCGCTAGAAAATGTTGGCTTTCCGGGGAGACATTTCCAAAAAAAGCAGCAAAAAAATCAATCCAGGGTGTTTATCATAGTTACAATGCAGAAATGATTTTGATAAGGTAAAACCTCTCGAAATGGGGATCTGCTTGAGGGGAAAACCTGCCAATCCCGAAAATATCGAAATATTAATGCATAGTGGTTAACTTATTCTCAAGTCCGTAAACTCCTCTAAAAGGTGGAAACCCAGGCGCTGTTGGAAAGCTTCTCCCTCCCATTTCTTGCTTTAATAATATGAATTTGAATCTTTGAGATAGTTTATTGAATAGAAATTTCGAAAAATATTTCTATGAGGGTTTTTTAATGAGACTACATACTATACTATTCTAGGTACCCTTCAAGCCATCAGCGTGTACGGCAGGGGGTAAATACACACCAGACTACTTTTGGCACAAAATACTTTTCCCCGCAGATGATGTTATTCTGATCCATTATCGTTCGTGGGAAAAATGACATCTTAAATAATCTCTTTCCTGCACTCACCTCTCTAATTTTATTTAAATGATCTCTCCTACCGTAGTAAGTTGTAATGAATTTATATTCACATGATCTAGAGTAGAAAATTAATTATATATTTCCTTTTATTGAATTTAAATCTATATTGCAACAATTTTATTAAACTGACTTGTGTATAACCTCATTGTCAGACGTTTCAACATGAAGTATGTTCATTTCACCTCCGCCTGCCTCTTCATGGTTACGTAAAAACGCTTTCCGAAAAGGTGTTTATTTAGAACGGGGAGCAAGTAAGTGACATGAGACTAGATCTGGGATATAGGGAGGACGAGGGGTACCCCTATGCGTCTTATCCCTCCAATCTACTCCTCTCTTATGTACATTTTTCATCAATTACGCCCAGTTAATCGTCTTCTTTAAAATCCACGAAGCATGCAAATACCTAACTCTAAAAAATACGCACCTATACCTAAAAGTGCAAATGAAATTGCGCAGTCAGTCACATTCCCTAATACAGGATCTGCCTCAAAAATAAGTAGAATGATTGGTTGCCACCAATGTAGACGGCTGAAGTGGGGTGATTGGTCGTGGGAAAGGTAATGGGAGATCTTGGGAAAGAAACGCGACCCACGTCAGTTGACTGTGGGAATTTGCAATGTGCGTATTGCTGCTATACTGTTCGACGGTCACGTCACGAATTCACGATGCCACTTTACTTGGAGCAATGATATGCGATAAAATGATGCATTAAGCTGGGAAAATTTGGTTCGGAGACCATTACCATAGTTAAGGATGCTTATAGAGGTGGATAAATGTCCCAATTGATGGTTTTCTGCTTGCACAGGATGTTCTGGGAGAGTAAGAAGGAGGTCGATGATGAGGAATGCCCTGGACATCCACAAAAACATATTGCGATGAAAATGTACTAAATTTGAGGCACATGCTCCATTCTAATTGACCCCAAGGGTCTGGACATTAAAAGAAGAGTGCAATATTCAGAAAACCACAATGTATTGCATTCTTACAGAAGATTTAGCCATGAGAATGGTGAGCTAAGATGGTCCCCAAGGTGCTGTCAATAGACTGCATGTGTGACAATCTTGCTTTTGACCTCCTGAACAATTGTGACAGTGACCCAATTTTTTTAGAATACTAGATGATATAAGTAGATGATTACTGGTGACGAAACATGGGCCTTTGAGAAAGACTCAAGTATAACCCATTTTAGTACCATTTTGGGCCACTGGATTATGTCAAGGAGGCCATGACAAGGTGCCTGAACGAGGGTTCTGTCATTTATTTACAAGAAGCGTACCAAAACTGGCGGACGCACTGGCATTGGTGTGACGATACCTAAAGTGTTCTTATGAAGAATTTAAGTAATTTCTACTTTGATCTGCAGTAATTTTTTCCCAAATGTATTCTACTTATTTTTGGAACAGACCTTGTAGTTACAATCTATCGAAGTTCCTCCAGTAAAAAATCTCATCTCTCGTCCGTCGAATTTCTTATCGCTAGGGGAGCGGAAATAACGTGGCAGGGTCACTGGTCGGAGGTGAACACGTCCGGGCAAGTGGTGCACGTTTGGAAGGTCGAGTGTCGGGGCGACGAGGTTTCTCTGGCGACGTGCCGACTGGAGGGCGCGGGGACCTGCAACCTCAAGAAGGACGCCGTGGCCGTCCGCTGCCTCGGGGAATACCGCTCCCTGTGTGGTGTCGACGAGGTGCCATTCGGAGGCCACTGCTACTCCCTGGCCCCCCTTGGCTCACCTGGGGGAGTAGGTGGGACGACGTCGAGGGAGGTCGCGGCCAAGGAGTGCGAGCGGAAGGGCGGGCACCTCGTGCGCATCGTGTCTCAGGTGAGCGGAATCATCACTATGGTTGGCCGTGGGCCACCCTTGGGATTATCGTTCATGGGAATAGGCAGAAGAGCATGCGATAGTTGTTCAATAAAGTGATATATTAATTCACCAAATTTATTGCGTAAAATACTTAATTTTATGTTCATACCTTCATATATGCATGAATGTACCTTAGATGAATGTTATTTTGGTAAATCTGTGCGATGTGCCTGCTTGATACGAGATTCATTGTTTTGACTCGAGTATTACGCCTTCGGCAGCCATTGTAAGTTTGAACATGTTCAGTTCGCCTGCATCTACTTTTGATGATTAAGGGAATGATTTACACTGATTTTCGTTAGATATTCAGCTACAATAGCTGTGGTATACAAATATCCTTTCGTGGTAAAGTTAGCTATTAAAACCGATATTTAAGTAGAAACCCTAATTCCACTAAGGGGTCCCACGAGGCTCATTGGCAAAGTTTCACAATGCACACTGATGAGTGTTTCCTTGCGACTCTAAAAATTGGAAATGAATTAAGTGGGTTCATGTTAGATTTGATGTCCTGTGAATAAAAATTATTTTTAATCACTTTTAATGGTTAACCTTGCATCGCGATTGGTGATGAAAAAAATTACGGCCCTAGGAACTGTTTGAATAAATTACGTGGCAATAGCTAACAATGCAAGTGTAATTGTACATGCATGTTTGATAATCCAATTAAAACAGTGGTAGAAGTTGAACTGTCGAAAAAGTTTGAAGAATTACTTACCAGTTAGCTTCAGCAACACGTTGAAACAGCTTTTTGGCCCGTTCTTATTCAAAGAACTTTTAACGGGGAACGAAGGAAACATGACTACTGTTTATAAAGTGAATACCAAAGCATATGCGAGGAAAATGTCAAATATATAAAGCTCTGGGCGTGGCAGTCCATTAGATAGAGTGCTAGGATTATTACCCTAAGACCCGGGTTCGATGGCATGTGAATCCTCTGGCTGTCCTTCTGGGAAGTTATTAAATAAATACCTGTATGACAGTAAGTATTCCCTTTAGATGAATTTATGGATGGAACTATATGTTTCTATAGAGAACTCTAGACGAACTATGTAGATCTACTCTGAGGCCTCGATGTGCTAGGAGACTCTCCATGCACTACCCCACATCACTTATATCCCAGTTGGTTAGTGAACACACAGGTAAGTAGAAAGATACATGACTTTGGGAGAGTCTTTCCGTTCCACTCATCCAAAGAGACGTTTAGCTAAAAACGAATCAGTTGTCAATATACGAGTATTACCAAAAAGGAACGCAAGGCGACTAGATTTTGTGGCACAAATAAATTTAAACAACGATTAAAAAGTATTAAATCATGAAAAATTATTGGGGTTAACTCCCAGAATTTGGAATCTAATCTAAGGTATTATCATGATTTTTACTTTAGGATTTACTTCAGGATTTTACTTCGACATTTAAGGATCACCATATGAGTTCAGTTTATCAATTCAGACATTGTTTTGTGGTACCTCTCGAAGTTATTTTGCTTTTGGGTGAACTGCAAGTGTTCCTTATGTATAAGTAGATATAATTTTATCCAGTATGTTTGGGTCACCTTGCATAGATTTTTGTGCCTAACTTTATTTATAATTCTCTAAAACATTTTCTCTAGAAAACCCTTGTATTTTCCATGCTCGCTTCAAATTTTCAAGCCAAAAGATTCCTAAAATTGGCTGTCAGCATCTGTTTGCCTCACATATTTTTCTTTAGCCTCACCCACTTAACACAGATGACTTCTTTCACTGCTCGCCCTTCCTGTCTCTTTTCAAATATCTCCTTCGTGTCCTCCTCTTTCCGCTGCTTGTTATCATTCCCAAATTCTTAAGAGTTATATGCTGCAGAAGACCACTTCATGAGGGATTAGGAAGGTCCTCGGAGATGTTAAATCTGTGGAATATGTAACCAATAAGAGGAAAAAAATCCTCTTAATTCAAATAACTTAGTTACACGAGAGGCACAATAAATTAATACCAGAGAAACCGTATCCTTTTTATATTTTTATGGCGAGTATTTCATTTATTAAGTAATACTAACTCTTATCCAAAATGAGTAATACCTACAACTGAACTTTTTCTCAGCATTAATATTTATAATTTATCGTAGGTAACCTGCTCTATAACTGCTGCCTTAAATAAACTCGCAATATCTGAGGCAGTTCACGAAGTAAGCGGAACTTGGTGAAATAGGTTTATGCAAATATGAGAGGACTCTTCATAATTCCTATGCATATGTTCGACTTTCAAAAACAATCTAACTGATAGTCGCTTTGATAACGTAATTTAGCCCCATAAATACGCTCTGCTACGAAAATTCGAGATTCATCAAATTCATTAATGAGCCTTTCAAATTGTCATATCATTTTATCCAAGTGTCCCATCCTCCGTTAAAGCAGTTTGAGCACAATGTGAAGAAAAGAGATTCATTTAAGAAAGAGCTATCCCCCCTTAATATAGGCAACACTTCTTTCTCCAAAGGTCTTGACAGGAACCGGCATAAACTACCAGGGTAGGCTGAAAAGTAATGCACACATGCTTGCAGAGCGCGAAAGAAATGACTTTTAGAAACGCACCAGGTAGCACGTGGAAGTAACATTCCCCCTTAATGCACATGAGCAGGTTTGAGGTCGTTGCGTTCATCTAGTGGATTTCGAAAAGCGGAATTATGGAGACGTGTTCTAGTGCTATGTCAACGCGAGTTAAACAGCGTGCTGTTATCGAATTTTTAACTGCTGAAAAAATGACTCCTACTGAGCTTTCACTTCATTTAAACGCTGTTTATGTTAATGATGCTGTTTATAGGTCTATTGTAAATCGATGGGTAGTAAAATTTTGTGGTTGCGAGCCTGGAAAAGTCATAATTTTTTATGAAGCACGCAAAGGACGTCCGATCGCTGCTACTGGTGAGACATAGCAAACCCGGCAAAGAATTGATTTATAGAGGCCGGCGAATCACTCAAAAGCGTATTTCAACCCGTATTGGAACATCAAAGGAACGCGTTTGTCATGTTAAAGGCAGCCTGGCGCCAAAAATCTTGCAGCATGACAACGCTCGTCCACACACCTCGCGCGCACCCGGAGAGGCTCTGCGAAACCTGAAATTTGAACCGATTCCACAAGCTCTTAATCCCCCCTATTTTTTTCCTCAACTCAAGAGTTACCTCAAGAATAATCATTACACCTCGGACGATGAGGTGAAGGCAGCTGACAAGTCCAGGATTCGAGAAGAGTCGGAAGAGTTTTTCAGTGACGGAATTAAAATACTTGTTACACGTTCGAAGAAATGTGTGAGCCTGTACGGTGACTGTGTTGAATAGTTAATATATAGTTTTGAAACTTAAGAATTGTACTTAAATGTACTTTTTGCCCGATCTTGCTTTTTGTTATTTTTTGTGGTCTACAAGCAATTGTTTATTACTTTTCAGCCTACCCTCATGCATTCCTTTGCAACAGTTTTTTCAATATGAATTACTTCTTTCAGGGGAATAATTAAATTCGTTATGAAAATCATGATAGTGTACATACATGAACATGTGTTACTTATAACAAAATATGGGCTTTTTGATTAGTTCCCTTTTTTTACCTTAAGCATATTATTTTAATAAATAGCAAATTGATTGGAGGACTTCCAAATGCCTTGTGGAATGTGGGGAAGGCTGGAAAAAATAAAATGGAGAGAAAGGAAAACAATTAGGAATTGCTGGGCAGGGTGGGAGAATAGGGGAGATTTTGGAGAGAAAATGTATTTTTACAAGCATGTTTTTGTATTTACTTTGAAATTAAATTCCTTTTCAAGATACTGAAATGAGCTATTACTGAATTCACAGAGTACATTAATGCTTAATATTTATAATATCAATTCTAATAATGCTAATGTTTCAGGGACAAAAATCGCCACAATGTATTATTTTTACCATTTACAATATCAATTAAAACAATTAATCATAAAATTATATATATATATATATATATATATATATATATATATGTATGTATACATATATATATATATATATATATATATATATATATATATATATATATATATATATATACATATACACACACACACACACACACATATATATATATATATATATATATATATATATATATATATATATATATATATATATATATATATATATGTGTGTGTGTGTGTGTGTGTATATATATGTGTATATATATATATATGTATGTATATAGTATATATATATATATATATATATATATATTAGTATATATTTATATGTATCTTGAAAATTGACTGCTCTTTGGTGATGCACAAATATGTAAAAACACTGCTATAGATTTTTAAAACACAAAATTTATATATATACACACTTGTGTATATATAAATAAAAATAAATATATATATATATATATATATATATATATATATATATATATATATATATATATATATATATATATATATATATATCTCCAGGGGGTAGAGTGTTGGACTGCTGACCAGAGGGGCCCAGGTTTGATTCCTGGGTAAGGCACTCCGGGTACCTGCAGCTCCACCCAAGCTTTGTGATTTTTTGGGTTCCAGATATTCCTGGGAAGCCATAACCGGCACAGGGAAAGGAACTGGCCCTCCTACCCTGATGTGTGAATTTCACATGTCATTAGGCTTAGTATTGGGAGAACTCTACCATCACCTATCAAACCAACCTTCCTGTTGATTATTGTGCCTATGGTTTTATATATATATATATATATATATATATATATATATATATATATATATATATATATATATATATAATTATATATATAATTATATATATAATTATATATATATATATAATTATATATATATATATATATACACACACATACATCTATAAATATATAATGTCACTATGAAACGGATAAAAATATAAATTTGAGATGTTTTGAGAAAATGGTTTTAACAGATGTTAGAAGTGGCAAAAATGATAAATTTTGGCAATTTTTCAGCAAGTTTCACTGTAGCAGTGCTCCAAAAAGAATTTTGGGAGTTTAAATTTAACTTTCAAAGAAATATTCTGATATTAGCTACTGAGTAAGCTCATTTTATTTTCATTAAATCTTTCATGGGAATAAATCTTCATTCAGAATGTTTCTATTCTGCTTAGTGTATGAGCCTTTTTAGAAAGGTGACTTTAATTTTTATGTTTTTAGGAAGCATTTACTAGTATCCAGACTAGTTGTCTTCATTAATGTTATTGTCTTTCTGGCTTCTTTGCATCTGTAACTTTGAGAATTACCCTTTTTCTCTCTGTTTCAGGAAGAAAATGATTTCTTATCGGAATGGCTTCTCCACAGGCATCCAGAAGTTTTAACTCTTATGACAGGTGGAGTTGGCGTGCCAATGGGATCTAAGAATGTTTGGATGTGGGAGTCCTCACAGTTTGCAATGACCTATTCAAATTGGTGGAATGGTGAGTTGGCTTTAAGGATGCTATATGCTTATTGCATTTGTAAGTTTATTTTTACTTGATACCATGGTGTAGGGTTTGAGTGAACTGTTTCCTAAGTTATGTGAGTCACAGGGTTTCATTAGGTATTTCATAATTTGAAAACAAAAAAGAAATTTAAAACATTCCAGATTTAATTAAAATTTGTAGTCTTATGTCAAGTTAAGGCATACAATGTCAAATCTGGAAGTTCAGGTATGGTTTTGTTAATGTGGAACATGATAGCTTGTCAAATAATACCACTCTTCCACTATTCATAAGCAGCTTTTAAAATATATTTATATAATTACATATCCTGTAGTTGAGAGTGTTTGGGAGATCCGGATTCTATCAAAGGTTCAAGATGCAGCAATTCACAATTTCATAAGACTATCAATGGAGCTATGAGGGGAGGTAACACCTATTTTTTATCATCATCTGGAATACCAAGCCATCTTGAATCTTTGCCGGAGCAAGTATTTACCTATTATTCTCATCCACAAGATATGTAATCAATTAAATATATTTAATATCTTGGTCATGACTTTCATTTTAATGCATTTTTGGTATAAAGTTCAGAAGAATTTAAAGTTTTTCTCCAAATTTAGTCCCAATTTTTTCCTTTTCGGTCTCCCAATTGTCATTCCCAAATTACTTTCATTTATTTGATGGAACAATTCTTTTTATTTTATTTATGTATCTGATTCGCAGCATTATGAACTTTCACAAAATTAAAATAAATATTGCTAGGATTCACAGGTTGATTAGAGAAAGGAAACAGTATCACTAATTTTGCCAGGGAAGGCATTATGAGGTTTAATTGAATTATAACTAAATTTTGATCTTTGATAAACTTTGCTTGGATGCAATTTTTGTGATGCTACCCTAACAGGTGAAACAAGTTTTACTTTCCTTTTATTAAATTAAACTGTGAAGCCTTGATTTTGATTCCATGACAATGTCCCTTATACACCTTGTAACTCTTGCTGGTGTAAATTTTGTGGATGTTTGCGTTTGTTTGCATACATTCCTGTTGTATTGTTTCCAAATTATTTTTCTATACTTATAGAATTGCATGTCAAGGGTTGATTAATGGTTAAGGGTTCAGCAATGAACAATTGAATAAATCTAATTTCAAGGGTGGAGGAGTGGTGAAGGAAACTCAGGCCCAAACAGTGGCAGGTGTGTGATCATGTCAAGGATGTTTAAGTGTCCCCATGGACAAGGACAGCATGCAGCACGGCCCCCACTGGCTGCTGCCCATTTCACAACACAGGGTCAGAAGCATTGCAAGACAGACTATCACTTCTGGTCAACACATGATTGCAACATACCCACACATGGGGCCATCTGCAAGAGGAATCCAGATGACATTGGTTTGTGGTATCCCATCCCTTTATGGAAATTAAGATATTGATTTGCAACTGGCACACAGAGATTACATCATCTGTACCCCAGGAATAAGAATGAGGAGATAGTAAGGAAATATGGCTAAGAAGTTCAAGAAAGCAATGACATATAAACTTATTTTTATGGAATTTTAAGCTCATAAATACAAAAAGCAGTACACAATTAATGAAACTCCTTCATTCTGGCTATTGATACACATTTACTCCTACTGATATTTTGATAAAGCAGTATTTTTTATCAGATGAAACCTGTGAGTCTCTTAGGGCTCTTAGGTGCATGATGAAATAAAATAAAAATTCAATATTTTATGATATGAAACACTTAAGGTAGACTTCACAGAGTTGTCTTTGTCTTGATTATTTTTTTCCTAGTGTATGTTCAAATTTATTTGAAATTTGATAAAATAGTAGCAGTTTTAAATTTAATATCCTCATTTATAATTTTTTGTATACATTTTTTTAATATAAATATTGCTTGACTTATTTAACCTCCCCAAGTAGAAAGGGCAACAAATACTTTATTTTGTACTGAACTTTATTTTGACATACTTGAATATCTCCAGACTTTTCAGTTGCACAGGAAGCATGGGCAAGAACAAAATATGTCACAATTCTTCATTTTCATTGCATTTTTAGAGAAAAAATCCAGCCTAGCCCTTCAGCATAATCTAATATTTTAATGGAAACTTCTGTTTAGAGCATAGTCCTGTGTGGCATGGAAACATGATCATTGAAACATAATATGTACATGGATTGGAGACTTTTAAAGAGTGATTGTGGAAAAGGATGAAAAAGATTAAATGGACAGAAAGGAAAACAAGCAAGTAAAAACTTAATTTTTGATATTTGACTGCTATTTCACAGAAAATTAAGTTGCAATTTTTTCAGGGAAACAAACATGGGGAGGTTTAGTGTGAAATTATTCTCCAGTATTTCTCAGTGACACAGTTTTGTTGAACCTTCATTGCAATATTCTCTCTCTCCACTGACAGGTTGTGTTTGGAACCTTGGAATGGATTATGCTGGGCAGGCCAG